>NC_061513.1:32660773-32840963 GCF_022539505.1 Lolium rigidum | reverse complement strand
AAATGTAGCAATTAAGCAATGAAAACATTAAAACATTCTATAATTTTTCGCAAAAAATACAAGAAAATACCTATTTGGTCAAACGAAAAAACACCTTGCATGCGGGGCATGAGGAAGGTGGTCTAGGTTGTCGGTTGACAAGATACGGACGGAGGGACAGATGAGTGTAATGGTCGAAGGGAGTTTCTGTCGGCGAGAGGAGCGAATCTAAAATCAAACGGTCCATGTGGTAGCAGCGGTGCACTACGAGATGCCAACACCAGATCCATAGCGTGAGCCACGACAGGTGTATTAGTGGATATCAAACAACGGTAATGGAGTTTGTGGGTCGGCTTGCATGGTTGCTGGGGACACCCGGTGATGCATGAACAATGTCAAAATGGGGCAACGGTGGCATCAATTCGATTGGGAGGGAGTAGAGGGACACATAAAGGGAGGAGCTGAGAGGCGGGGGTGGGGGTGTATGGCTAGGTCACCGGCATGTGGTGCCCACCTATTTATCCTACGTAGAAGCCTTGTTCGGGCGTGTATGGCACCCCTTATGAGGCCCCAAAGGTTGGTCCTAACAAGGGGCGTCAGATACTTTTTGGAACCGCTCGGACCACTGGGAGCTTTTTCGTGTTCGGTCCCCCATTGGGCCTATGGTGGGACTATGAAGGCGCCAATATGCTCTTATAGGCTACTCATTATTGTTGCCTCTTTGAAGAAACAATGCATCTGCATGAGGCACAATTTTTATATTCTTTTGAATTTTGTACTATCCTTGATGATTAAACTACCACACTATGTTGACTGGAGGCTCAATGGTGTTAAGCGAAATTAAAAGTACAACACTTCTGCAGGCTGCCTAACCCGCACGTAGTCCCGTAGGACCTTATGCTCATAGTGATGTGGTGTTTGTATGAGTTAGTTGTTACATTTATCTAGAGGTCAAAGATGAGATGATCAAGTTACCTTTTTGTGAAAAGTTCTGGAGGAAAAAACACACACGCTTGTCGTTTGATAAGAACAATGTTAGGCATGGCTATGTTAGATTTCTTTGATAAGGTACATCATGTGCAAAGTAAGTGACTGATATTTATGCGAGGCCATGTGTGTTTTCTTATTGAAGTGCTCATCATGGAAGAAGTTGAAGCTCGAGGATGGATCCTCTTAGGTTGGGGAAATAGTGTGAAGCAAGTAGATGGTAGTGCTTCGAGAAGGGGGGAACTAGATGTTTCAACTTCCATGAGGTAGTGTCCCTTTTTTTTTTACACCTAGTGTCCCTAAATTTTGTGTGCAAAGGTGTTGCTAGCACCTCGGTTAAAGATGATTTCCATCCCATCTTCCCTCTTACCATTGATAAGTGCTCGATTCAATAGGGCCATCAAGTTGAAGATCACCAATATATGAGTGGCTACTGAAGACCATGAACCTCACTATTGGCGATGTGAAGGTGATGTTTATTGTCCAAAATTTTCCATTCCTTGTGAGTTGGAAGTAGGCCACTGGTGTTCAAGCTGTTGGAGCATTTAGTACTGAAGGTGACCATCACTCAATGACTAATTAAGACGGTGATCAATGTCGTTCTCATCCCCTGCCCTCTACATTATGTTGATGTGACTTAGAGCCTTGTTGTTGTAATTTTCAATGGCTCAAACGACGGTAAACTATGTGGTCCTTTTGTGGTAAACATTCATATGTAGTATGTTAATGGTGTTACCGTTAATAGGGTGTGGTGACCCAGCACATCACTTCATATTTTAGTGCGCAAGTCGTATAATACATATGGAATATCGTTGCATACATATTACATCCCTTAGCGTAGTACAACAAAGAAAAACATAGTTGGTCCAATAAATTATAGACCTAACATTACAAACTTAATATTAGAAGCCAAAAGTGAACAAAAACTTCAAGATCCTCCCTGGCCCAATAAGGATTCACTAACGACTCATAACTTGTATTAGCTAACCTCAACATTATTGGAACTCTAAACTAAGTACCGTTGGAGGTCAACAACTTTTTAATAGATTTCTAGGTTGCTCGGCTCAACTAAACTATTCATGGAAGTATAATGGTTTAGATCATCTCCATTTTCTTCAACAATATAGGCTATTCCATAGTTTATGCATTCAATGCCCTCGAAAAGGTCTAGTGCTTCATAGTATAACTCTGCTCCTCCATGTGTTCCTCGCAAGCCTACCCATAAATGGATCCAAAGTCTAAGAAAGTTGAAAGGACACAGATGTCGCCTAGAGGGGGGTGAATAGGCGATTTAAAACTTTTACGAGATGGGCTTAACAAATGCGGAATAAAACTAGCGTTTACTTTGTCAAGCCCAAAGCCTATATACTATGGTTCACCTATGTGCACCAACAACTTATGCTAAGAAATACAAGCAAGAATGTGATAGCAAGATATATATAACTTCAAGCACGATGGCTATCACAAGGTAAAGTGCATAAGTAAAGAGCTCGGGTATAGAGATAACCGAGGCACGCGGGAGACGACGATGTAGCCCGAAGTTCACACTCATGCGAGTGCTACTCTCCGTTGGAGCGGTGTGGAGGACAAGTCACTCCAAATGCACGAGGGCCACCGTATTCTCCTCGAGAATTCCCACCAAGAGGGATGTCCTCGAACCACTATGTAACCTTAGGGAGGTTACCGAACCCGCACAAAGCTTGGGGCTATCTCCACAACTTAATTGGAGGCTCCCAACAAATTGCCACAAAGGCCTTGCCCTTGAAGAATCTCCACAACTTAATTGGAGTCCCCAAGAACACCACTAAGATGCCACAAAGGCCTTGCCCTTGAAGATTCTCCACAACTTAATTGGAGTCCCCAAGAACACCACAAAGATGCCACAAAGGCGTTGCCCTTGAAGATTCTCCACAACTTAATTGGAGTCCCCAAGAACACCACAAAGATGCCACAAAGGCCTAGAATCCGTCTAGGGTTCCAAGAACCCAAGAGTAACAACTTTCTTGCTTTCACCTCCACGAATCACCGTGGAGAACTCAAACCGATGCACCAAATGCAATGGCAAGAACACCACAAAGATGCTCAAGTCCTTCTCTCTCAAATTCCAACAAAGCTACAAAAGCTATTGGGGGAATAAGAGAGGAAGAACAAAGGAATTCACAAAGAACACCAAGATCAAGATCTAGAGAGTTCCACTCACAAAGAGATGGATTTGATTGGTAGAAATGTAGATCTAGATCTCCTCTTCCTTTTCCCTCAAATGGATTCAAGAATCATTGGAGGAGTAGAGGGATGGGGCAAGCTCTCAAGGTCAGCAATGGTGGAGAGCAAAAGGAGGAAGAAGAAGTAAGGAGAAAGAGAAGGAAGAAGGCCTTAAATATGGGTCTTAGATTTCTGCCCGTTGGGGCCAAAATCGCGACAGGCCGGCAGTGCCGGCCTTGTTCCACCGGCAGTGCCGGGGTGGCCGGCAGTGCTGGCCTTTTTCCACCGGCAGTGCCGGCCCGGCGCAGTGCCGGGTGTTCCCAGCGGCGCTCCGGCCCCCCTGTTTTTTCCCAAACACCCGATACGAAAACCTCAAGAACTTTTGCATCCGGACTCCGATTTTGATGATCTTGGGCTCGTTTCGAAGCTAGTCACAAGCTCTACAAGATCATGCAGGGAACCATCATAGTCCAGTAAGGTAGGATATAAATAAAATACTAAAGGTTTGACCTATCTAAAAAGGACATACCGGTAAAACCTCCAACCTCGAAAATGCAACAAGTTGAGTTAGGAAACTCGGATTTAGGTGAAACCAATTTTGTTGTAAAGAGGATGACAAGAGCTACCCCACAAAGAGTGAAAAGCTTAAGAAAAAGTGGGGTAGGTTTTTCTATGTATTTTAGAGTGAAACCTCTCAATACGAGAAACCGAGAAAAACTCCAATATCGAAAACGCAACAAGTGATCTATGCGAAATCCGTTTTCGATGAACTAGAGCTTGTCATGAGAATAAGCACAAGCTCTAAAACATCACATGGATAAGATCCAAATAACAACCAAGAAAGATGATGCAAGGATGCAAAGGTTTGAGCTCTCTCCGAACGATACGATCGAGTTACTCACTCGAGAGCCCTCTTGATAGTACGGCAACTAAACTATAAACCGGTCTCCAACTACACTATGAGACCGGTGATAAAGAAAACCTATCAAGAGCAAACCTTATACTTGCGCATTCCACTTGAGCTTGATGATGGCGATCTTGACCTCAACAAGATGGAACGCCTTTCTTGATTCTGCTTGCTTGATGAAGTCTTGTGGATTGCTCCCCCATAATCCACCATGGGAGAGCTTCTTCTTTGACGCCACTTCACATATCCATGATCACCATATGGATTGCAAGCTTAAAGTATATGATCTCTTCGAGATGGCTCATCTTGAACTTGCACTTCATTTCTTCATTCTTCATCATGTTGATGTCTTGAAGTAACTTGAGGGCTCACTTCATCTTCATCTTCAAGACATACTTGACACTTGATATCCTTCATCAATTTCTTCTTATTGCAACCTAATACAAACATGTTGATGTCTTGAAGTAACTTGATGGCTCACTTCATCTTCATCTTCAAGACATACTTGACACTTGATATCCTTCATCAATTTCTTCTTATTGCAACCTTGAAGCCAACATATGGTTCAAGAATTGCCTATGGACAACTCCTACAAATATAACTCAATGCAAACATTAGTCCATAGGGATTGTCATTAATTACCAAAACCACACATGGGGGCTCCATGCACTTTCAATCTCCCCCATTTTGGTAATTGATGACAATCTCTTTGAGAGGGTTTATATAAGGAATTGAAGTAACAAACAAGTTGAATATATAGAGCAAACTCCCCCATAATATATGCGTGTGTGAATGATCTTGACTTTCATTGCATATATTGGCATTCAAAGCCTAGTGGAGTTTCCTCTAACTATTCAACTATGCAAAGCAACAAGATGCAATGCAATAAAGGCACATGCTTAAGCACAAAGCAAAGACATAACCAAATTCCCTTAAACCCTCCAAACTTCTCCCCCATTGGCACCAATTGCCGAAATGGGTGAAAAATTTAGAGGGCCAAAATAGTGAGAGTTCCTCCATAGCGTGTGCATTTCTCATAATTTGAGTGGAATCAAATGCACGTATCCAATAACGAATATTCGGAAGGAATCACACCATAGATAGGATCAAAGATTGCAAAAAGATGACAAAGTCTAGAAGCTTCAACAAATGAAGCAATCAACCAAATGAACCACAAAGAAGATACCAAAAGAAAGATAGATATTATGATAAGATCAAGAAGATTACTCTAAATAATATGAGGAAGCTCCCCAAGGTTTGTGCACAAAACTAGACAATTTGCATTGGAGTATAAGGTGCACAAACATGGAATCATCACTCCCATAATATCATTAAAAAAACAAAAGATACCAAGTGAAACAAACTCTAATGATCACCAAAAGATAGTGCTCTAAATCAAATGAGGAAGCTCCCCAAGGTACATGCATAAATTAAAATCTTGCATTTGAATACAATATGCATAACATGGAATCCTCACTCCCTCATTACCATTTAAAACACAAACATTTGCAATAGATCATAGATAGAAAAATAAGCTTAACACTTGCAACAAACAAATGGTTGAGCAACAAGTAAGAGGCACCATAATAAAAGGCTCAACCAAGAGGATATGTGAAAGGCATGATAAAGCATATTATAAGACTATTACAAGGATGAGCAAAAAGCATCATCATAGTCTTCAATGAATTATATTGCTTAGCATGACCAATCAACACGCAATAAATAAATAAGATATCAAAAGGAGATGTATCATCTCTTATGTGTATAAGTTTCTCTAAGTGGGAAATATCACAAAGATATTTATCCACAAAGAAACATGCACACACAAAATAGACACACAAGACAAATAGCATGATATCCAAGACGAAGTCATGCAATATACCAATAAGAATTTTTGCTTAATAGCATGGCCAAAGGCTCAATTTTATCTTATAGTACATTCATGGACTTCAACCACAAACACATCAAAGACATCACAAATATCAACAAGGGAAAGAAGATAGTTGGGATACTTTGAGAGGAGCAACAAGTATCGCAAAGAAAGAATACCAAAACAAATAACTCAATTTGCACTTTCATCTATATTGCACACGTGAGAGCCTTGAGGAATTGATATGCAATAAAATTGCTAGATAGGCATAGTTGGGATGAATGAATCATGAGCATGATTTAAAATACTTCCCAACAAATGCACTCATCTCAAATTACTCACATTCACAATAAAGAGGTTTCATAAAACCTTTTTCAAGAAGCACAATATTTGCAAATCAAGCGATTCATGCCAAGATGCAACCATAAGGTTGGATACAAGAAAAGTATGCATGAGAAGATACTTGTTACCAAGATAGCATTGGTGTGGATGTAGTAGATATTTGTTCGTTGACCATCCTAGCTTGCCTCAAGTTACCATTGAGTCGCCACTTCTTTCCAAGAGTGAGACAAGCATCCAATGCATATCCATTGTACCTAACACAAAGGTAAGTACAAAATGGTCCCTGATACGTCTCCGACGTATCGATAATTTCTTATGTTCTATGCCATATTATTGATGATACCTACATGTTTTATGCACACTTTATGTCATATTCGTGCATTTTCTGGAACTAACCTATTAACAAGATGCCGAAGTGCCAGTTCTGTTTTCTCGCTGTTTTTGGTTTCAGAAATCCTAGTAACGAAATATTCTCGGAATTGGACGAAACGAAGACCCGGGGGCCTATTTTTCCACGGAGCTTCCGGAAGACCGAAGAACATACGAAGTGGGGCCACGAGGTGGCGACACCACAAGGCGGCGCGGCCTAGGGGGCCCGCGCCGCCCTATGGTGTGGCCCCTCGTCGGGCCCCGACTCGCCCTTCCGCCTACTTAAAGCCTCCGTCGCGAAACCCCCGATGCGAAAAACCACGATACGGAAAACCTCTATCGAGACGCCGCCGCCGCCGATCCCATCTCGGGGGATTACGGGAGATCTCCTCCGGCACCCTGCCGGAGAGGGGATTCATCTCCCGGAGGACTCTACACCGCCATGGTCGCCTCCGGAGTGATGAGTGAGTAGTTCACCCCTGGACTATGGGTCCATAGCAGTAGCTAGATGGTTGTCTTCTCCTCATTGTGCTTCATTGTTGGATCTTGTGAGCTGCCTAACATGATCAAGATCATCTATCCGTAATACTCTATGTTGTGTTTGTCGGGATCCGATGGATAGAGAATACCATGTCATGTTAATTATCAAGTTATTACATATGTGTTGTTTATGATCTTGCATGCTCTCCGTTACTAGTAGAGGCTCGGCCAAGTTTTTGCTTTTAACTCCAAGAGGGAGTATTTATGCTCGATAGTGGGTTCATGCTCGCATTGACACCTGGGACAAGTGACGTAAAGTTCTAAGGTTGTGTTGTGATGTTGCCACTAGGGATAAAACATTGGCGCTATGTCCGAGGATGTAGTTGTTGATTACATTACGCACCATACTTAATGCAATTGTCCGTTGCTTTGCAACTTAATACTCGGAGGGGGTTCGGATGATAACCTCGAAGGTGGACTTTTTAGGCATAGATGCGGTTGGATGGCGGTCTATGTACTTTGTCGTAATGCCCAATTAAATCTCACTATACTTATCATGTCATGTATGTGCATTGTTATGCCCTCTCTATTTGTCAATTGCCCGACCGTAATTTGTTCACCCAACATGCTTTTATCTTATGGGAGAGACACCTCTAGTGAACTGTGGACCCCGGTCCATTCTTTAATACTGAAATACAAATCTGCTGCAATACTTGTTTTTACTATTTTCTCTCGCAAACAATCATCTTCCACACAATACGGTTAATCCTTTGTTACGAGCAAGCCGGTGAGATTGACAACCTCACTTCGTTTCGTTGGGGCAAAGTACTTTGGTTGTGTTGTGCAGGTTCCATGTTGGCGCCGGAATCTCCGGTGTTGCGCCGCACTACATCCCGCCGCCATCAACCTTCAACGTGCTTCTTGGCTCCTCCTGGTTCGATAAACCTTGGTTTCTTTCTGAGGGAAAACTTGCTGCTGTGCGCATCATACCTTCCTCTTGGGGTTGCCCAACGAACGTGTGAAATACACGCCATCAGTCCCCAAACTAATTGGGTCCAAAGTAGTTAGACACACTACAACATATAGGACAAACTCCACAATTCTATGTGCATATAGATATGAAAAAGAATTTCATGCACATCTTAGCCAAATTAGTATTTGATGGAGTTTACCCTATATATTGGATCATAGAAAGTAACACATGCCATAAGATATACATATATTATGCATGCACAATACTTTCAAGAACCAAAGGAAGATACAATTTGGACAAAACACCAAATAAATCAAGAGACAATGGTTGCCCAAATTATATCAAAGAATCAAATCAACACAAGAATGACTCCAAAGACTTATCTCATTATAAGAAGCTAATTAAGCCTAAGCACAAAGGAATGAGATAACTAACTCCCAAGAGAGCAAGGTTCCAACAAATAAACCAAACCCCCGACACTTTTTATGATGGCACAAAGTACCAAAAAGAAATTTATGTCTCCCAAAACAAATTTTTGATAATGATCAAGAGATGTCAAGCATACTAACAATTATAGGAGAGCTCCCCCAAGATTTAGTGCATTATCTAGGATTTTGCATATGAATACAAAATGCACAAAACTAGGATCATCACGCTACCTATATCTACAAAAAGCTAAGGAAGTTTGAATAGACAAATTAGATCAATAAGATGTAAGGAAGACATATGGGAGTCAAAACACAACAAATACATGGCAATAAATAAGGCAATATAAATACAAGAGCCAATGTACATATGATCAATAAATATCTACCTCATAATTGATTACCAATTGTCCTAGGACAAGAGGTATTAGGAAATATTTCCCGGTGGTAGTTTGAAAGTATACATAAGATCATATTTACAACTAACAAAGCATATGGTAAAAGATAAGAGTTAACCATCATGCAAAGATGGTTTCTTGATAGCTTCATTTAGTCATACCAACATGCAAGGCAATTAATAGTATTCATACCAACATGCAAATCAATTAATAGTATTCATACCAACATGCAAAGCAATTAATAGTATGACTTGAAGCACATGGTTTTCCAAAAATGTATTGAGGGACACGTTGTGAAAAACCATGCCAAGAAAAACTCTCACAAATAAGATCCACAAAGATATTAGCAATGAAGCCATTTAAGCAAGTTGGAGCTTGTTTGAGCAAACATGCCACATAGGAGAGAGATAATTTACGGTATCAATTCTATGTGACACAACCTCAAATGTTCACATTTTCTAGGCTTGTAATATGCACAAAGCTTATTACTCCCCCATAATGTGATAAGGAATTTATTTTCACAAGAGGCAAATAAGATCCAAGTAGAGATATTAATGGACATTAGAATTTGAATTTCTCATGAAGATGACATACCACATAGCGACTAGATAATCTCTCAATATCAATTCTAAGTGATATTCCTCATGTACACACATTGTTTAGGATCATGAAATTCCCAAAGGAATATCACCCCCCCAAAATGGGATTGTCCATTAATCGCTCATAAGAGCCATATAAGATACAACAAGATGCAAAGAGGCTCCAACACAAACACAAATACATGGTGTGCAACCCAACATGCATAGACTTGATTTCTCAAGAAAAGCAAGTAGGAAGCACAACATATACAAACACATGTTAGGAACAAAACTAACACATGCAAAGGGGCGAGTAACTTTCAATATAAATGAGTTGAGCTCATGTTACCGCAAGGAGGAACATTGAATATATGATAGAAGCAAGATAACCAAGACTTGGCTTGAGATAATATAAATGATGAAGATCCCTTAATTCTTCATGATGTGGCCAAGTCTCCAATGCCCTCCAACAAGCACCTATTGATCAAGTTTTGGATTGTTGGTCCCCAACTAAGTTGGGTCCTAAGAGGTTAGTCACAATAGGCTTGGCAACCCAAATGGTTCTTTTCTTGACACCACTTTGAGCACCAACAAATTTGGCAAACACATTGCCACCCTCATCCTTACGAAGAGAATAAACATCATCAATGGTGATAGAGTTGGATGAGGTACCAATAGTGCAAAAGGAGGAGATGTGGCCCTTCTCACGGCATATGTAGCAAGTTCTTTTCTTCTCCTTCTTCTCACTAGATTTCTCCACAATGGGAGCATTGGCTTGATTCTTCTTGGGAAGTGGCATTTCTTCAACATGAGGTTGAATATGAGTTTGAGCTTGAGGCCGCTTCCCTTTTTGCTTCTTCTTCAAAGGGCAAGATCTAACATGATGCCCTTCAATTTTGCACTTGAAGCAAACAATCTTGGCCAGGTCTTTGACTTGTAATTGACCCTTCTTAATCTTGTTGTTCTTGGACTTGTTCTTGTTGTTGGAGTTGAATCCAAGTCCACTCTTGTCATTGGGGGATTGTTGCACACTTAACATCTTGTCAAGTTTGCATTTCCCTTCATGACCCTTTACCAAGTCGTTCTTCAAAGAAGAGACTTGGGCCTTGAGCTCTTTGATTTCCTCTACATGGTTAGTAACAACACAAGTACTAGAGGAAGTAGAACCTTCATTGTTAGAGCAACAAGGCAAGGAAGATAATTCATCACAAGATTTAGCAATATTATGAGTGGATGAATTACTAGGACTAGCACATGGCAATATAACATTTTGAGTAGTAGTGCTAGTACCCACATGAGGCTCACAAGGTGTTGCCTTAGATATTATAGCCTCATGAGCTAACTTTAGCCTATCATGAGAGGCTAGAAGATCCTCATAGGAGCTAGAAAGCTTTCCATGATTTTCTTCCAATTTCCCATAATTGCTAGTTAGCAACTCAAGTTGAGCCCTTAGCTCAACATTCTCCTTCAAGATAGATGCTTCACAAGAAGTAGAGTTGGTAGCACAAGCATCATTATTAGTAGTAATAGGAGAAGGCAAGTTGGCATGCTTTTTTAGATAAGAAGCTTTAAGTTGCTCATGCGACTCGGTGAGTTTGGCGAGCGCACTCTCAATGACCCTTGAGCCCTTTTTGAGTTGCTCAAAATCCTCAAGGAGTTTAGCATTAACAAACACAAGCTTATCATTTTTTAGCTTTAGTTCATTTGCCATCTCAAGAGCTCTATCATGGTTTTCCTTTTCTCTAGACAATTCTAGAGCAAAGGTCTCCTCAAGAGCTTCATTGGTGGTTTGTTCTTCTTCAAGTTCATTCTTTAAAGATGCTACATCATCGGCATACTCTCGTTCAAGAGCACCCTTTTTATCAATGGTGTTCTCATGCATCCAAATAAGTTTTTGGCTCTCAATAGCGGTAGTCAAGATTTCAAAGAAGTGAGAGCAAGCAATTTTATCTTTGCAAATAATCTTGAAAACACTCATACCCTTATCGCGTAGAGAGACAACCCAATCATCTTCTTCATATTCATCCTCATCCTTATCCCCATGAGAAATATTAGGTTCCATGGTAGGAGGTACCGTGGAACCCTTGGCCATAAGGCATATATGAGGACCGTGAGATAAAGATGAGGAGTTACTTGAGGCTCCTTTCAAGATCTTGTCTTGACCAATGGAATCTTTGGTTTCCTCTACATTGTTAGACACACAACAACTAGAGGAAATAGAATCATTTTTATCATGGCCACAAGACAATGAAAGCATATCATCATTAGATTTTTTCAAGCAACTTACACATGATATGCAACAAGCATGTAAATCATTTCTAGTGCTAGATGTGTTTGAGTCCGTAGATGAAACATTGCAATGAGATAGAGATGAAGAATCATTAATAGAAAGCTCAATATCAACATTGCAATTTTCATCACCACTCACCATATCATTACCTTGTGTCATGACACACTTTGGTGAGGTGGATGAAGATGAGAACTCATCACGGCCGGAAGTGGAAGCAATGCAATCATCCTTAATAATATTGGACACATCATATTTATCTTGAATTTTTGTCCATAACTCATGAGCGCTCCAAAAAGGCAAGTATGGAAAAAGACCTACATCTCGCAAAGCATTCATAAGAACATTAGAAGCTTGAGAATTGAGATATAAATTTTTCTCATCCTCTAAAGATAGATTTTGTGAATCCATAGGAGGAGAAAAACCTATATCTACAATTTTCTCCATATGAGGGTCAATGTCCCGAAAATGACTAAGCATGCAAATTTTCCAAACATCATAATTTGTGCCATCTAATATAAGAGTGTTATCGTGCACAAATCCTCTAGCCGACATCTTTACTCTCAAGGCGGTGAAGCCTTAGAATGAGAGACCTCGCTCTGATACCAATTGAAAGGACACGGATGTCGCCTAGAGGGGGGGTGAATAGGCGATTTAAAACTTTTACGAGATGGGCTTAACAAATGCGGAATAAAACTAGCGTTTACTTTGTCAAGCCCAAAGCCTATATACTATGGTTCACCTATGTGCACCAACAACTTATGCTAAGCAATACAAGCAAGAATGTGATAGCAAGATATATATAACTTCAAGCACGATGGCTATCACAAGGTAAAGTGCATAAGTAAAGAGCTCGGGTATAGAGATAACCGAGGCACGCGGGAGACGACGATGTAGCCCGAAGTTCACACTCATGCGAGTGCTACTCTCCGTTGGAGCGGTGTGGAGGACAAGTCACTCCAAATGCACGAGGGCCACCGTATTCTCCTCGAGAATTCCCACCAAGAGGGATGTCCTCGAACCACTATGTAACCTTAGGGAGGTTACCGAACCCGCACAAAGCTTGGGGCTATCTCCACAACTTAATTGGATGCTCCCAACAAATTGCCACAAAGGCCTTGCCCTTGAAGAATCTCCACAACTTAATTGGAGTCCCCAAGAACACCACTAAGATGCCACAAAGGCCTTGCCCTTGAAGATTCTCCACAACTTAATTGGAGTCCCCAAGAACACCACAAAGATGCCACAAAGGCCTTGCCCTTGAAGATTCTCCACAAATTAATTGGAGTCCCCAAGAACACCACAAAGATGCCACAAAGGCCTAGAATCCGTCTAGGGTTCCAAGAACCCAAGAGTAACAACTTTCTTGCTTTCACCTCCACGAATCACCGTGGAGAACTCAAACCGATGCACCAAATGCAATGGCAAGAACACCACAAAGATGCTCAAGTCCTTCTCTCTCAAATTCCAACAAAGCTACAAAAGCTATTGGGGGAATAAGAGAGGAAGAACAAAGGAATTCACAAAGAACACCAAGATCAAGATCTAGAGAGTTCCACTCACAAAGAGATGGATTTGATTGGTAGAAATGTAGATCTAGATCTCCTCTTCCTTTTCCCTCAAATGGATTCAAGAATCATTGGAGGAGTAGAGGGATGGGGCAAGCTCTCAAGGTCAGCAATGGTGGAGAGCAAAAGGAGGAAGAAGAAGTAAGGAGAAAGAGAAGGAAGAAGGCCTTAAATATGGGTCTTAGATTTCTGCCCGTTGGGGCCAAAATCGCGACAGGCCGGCAGTGCCGGCCTTGTTCCACCGGCAGTGCCGGGGTGGCCGGCAGTGCTGGCCTTTTTCCACCGGCAGTGCCGGCCCGGCGGCAGTGCCGGGGTGTTCCCGGCGGCAGTTCCGCCCCCCATGTTTTTTCCCAAACACCCGATACGAAAACCTCAAGAACTTTTGCATCCGGACTCCGATTTTGATGATCTTGGGCTCGTTTCGAAGCTAGTCACAAGCTCTACAAGATCATGCAGGGAACCATCATAGTCCAGTAAGGTAGGATATAAATAAAATACGAAAGGTTTGACCTATCTAAAAAGGACATACCGGTAAAACCTCCAACCTCGAAAGTGCAACAAGTTGAGTTAGGAAACTCGGATTTAGGTGAAACCAATTTTGTTGTAAAGAGGATGACAAGAGCTACCCCACAAAGAGTGAAAAGCTTAAGAAAAAGTGGGGTAGGTTTTTCTATGTATTTTAGAGTGAAACCTCTCAATACGAGAAACCGAGAAAAACTCCAATATCGAAAACGCAACAAGTGATCTATGCGAAATCCATTTTCGATGAACTAGAGCTTGTCATGAGAATAAGCACAAGCTCTAAAACATCACATGGATAAGATCCAAATAACAACCAAGAAAGATGATGCAAGGATGCAAAGGTTTGAGCTCTCTCCGAACGATACGATCGAGTTACTCACTCGAGAGCCCTCTTGATAGTACGGCAACTAAACTATAAACCGGTCTCCAACTACACTATAAGACCGGTGATAAAGAAAACCTATCAAGAGCAAACCTTATACTTGCGCATTCCACTTGAGCTCGATGATGGCGATCTTGACCTCAACAAGATGGAACGCCTTTCTTGATTCTGCTTGCTTGATGAAGTCTTGTGGATTGCTCCCCCATAATCCACTATGGGAGAGCTTCTTCTTTGACGCCACTTCACATATCCATGATCACCATATGGATTGCAAGCTTCAAGTATATGATCTCTTCGAGATGGCTCATCTTGAACTTGCACTTCATTTCTTCATTCTTCATCATGTTGATGTCTTGAAGTAACTTGAGGGCTCACTTCATCTTCATCTTCAAGACATACTTGACACTTGATATCCTTCATCAATTTCTTCTTATTGCAACCTAATACAAACATGTTGATGTCTTGAAGTAACTTGATGGCTCACTTCATCTTCATCTTCAAGACATACTTGACACTTGATATTCTTCATCAATTTCTTCTTATTGCAACCTTGAAGCCAACATATGGTTCAAGAATTGCCTATGGACAACTCCTACAAATATAACTCAATGCAAACATTAGTCCATATGGATTGTCATTAATTACCAAAACCACACATGGGGGCTCCATGCACTTTCAAAAGTGTTTAATAAGTATCATATGATTACAACATACTCAACAAGTTTAGTAGGAGAAGTGTTTAGTGCACTATCTACACCCATGGACGAAGGAGTCCTATGCTAATTATTCTGAAAAACTATGTCCAAATCGCCCTTCACGATTTGTAGAGGACTTCACAGAGTCCCTTTCCCTCCATGATCATAGTTCCCCGTTGGAACAAGGAGCGACACGATACTTTTCATACACTCTGCAGAGGTGTGGAAGTGCATGGAGCCCCCATGTGTGGTTTTGGTAATTAATGACAATCTCTATAACTAATGTTTGCATTGAGTTATATTTTAGGATTTTTTCATAGGAATTTCTTGAACCATTTGTTGACGTCAAGGTTGAAAGAAGAACAAGAACCAGATCAAGTGATGTCAAAGACATCAACATAATGAAGAAAGAATAAATTAAGATATCTCAAAGAAGATTCTCTCCCATACTGGAGTATATGGGAGACATCCGCAAGACTTCCCCAAGCACAACCAAGAAACTCATTCCATCTTGAAGCAAACAAGATCATAATATCAATATCGAGGGGAATGCACAAGGATAAAGTTTGGTTTTGATAGGGTTTCTTTTTTACTGCCATGTGGTGTTAGTTGGGTGACTGGATTATAGGTTAGTTTCTGGCACTATCAAGAGGGGCTCCCAAATGAGTATATCGATCATATTGTATGTTCGGAGAGAGATCAAACCTTTGCATCACTGGCATCATATCTCTTGGTTGTTGTTTGGATCTTAACCATGTGGGAGTTAGAAAGTGTGGTTATTATCATGAGAAGCCCTAGCTCATCGAAAATGGATTTCGTATGAAAAACTACATGCATTTTTATTTTGGAGGTCTTACTATCCTTCTCTTTTAGAGAGGTCAAACATTTCATCTTGTGGATTTATACTACTTTGTTGAAATATGGTGTTTCTCTTCATTAACATGTAGATCTATTTTTATCTTCGAAACGATCCCATGCTCATCGAAATCGTAGTTCAGATGCTCAACATTTCCATTTTTTGTTTCTGCCAGTTTGGTTGACGGGGGATATCATATATTTGGCCAAAAATCTCTTCCCTATCTACAAAGGGGTGGATTCCTGTAGTGGCAGAATCTTTGGCCCACAGCGGCTAGGAATCTCCGAGGTTAAGTGGTTGCAACGGTAATATTTAGTTGGGGGTCATAAACGGCCCCTTCTTCTCGATTTGCTTTCTGCTATTCCGACTCTCTCTCCTCCATTACTGACCTTGTAGAGCTTACTCTAACTCTTGATTCCGCCCATAATTCTTGCATATTTTTTGAGGGAAAAGAGCCATGATATCTAGACCTACATGTACTCCAATCAAATTTTCTCTTAATGAGGGAACATATTGGATCTAGATATTAGAGTCTTTTGTGGATTTCCTCCTTTATTCTTCATCTCTCTCTTATTTCCCCATAATTTTTTTCTAGCTTTGGTGGAATTTGGGAGTGAAAGATTTGAACACTTGTGTTCTTGCCATTGCATAAGATGCATCAGTTTGAGTTCTCTACGGAGATTCGGTGAAGTGAAAGTTTGTTAGATGAGCACTCCCGAGTTCTTGTACCCAGGGCTTGTTCATCATGTGTCCTTGGATCCTAGACGTCTTGGTGACCTTTTGTGGTGTTGTGACCCTCGTGGTGATTACTTGAGAGCCTCCAATTAATGGTTTTGGAGTTTTCCCTAATCTTACGACCTTTGTGGAGATTAGTTGGGAGCCTCTAATTAAGTGGTGGAGCCTGCTCGAAGCTTGTACAGGTTTGGTGACCACCCTTAAGGGTACCGTAGTGGATCGAGGATTTCCATTTTTGTGGCATGGCTCGAGAAGAAAATGGTGAGCCATTGTGGAATTTGAGGTTCCTTGCGACCTCCACACGATTCAAATAGAGAGTAGAATCTGCAAAGGTGTGTACTTCGGGATACATCGCCGTCCCCCCGTGCCTCGGTTATTCCTTGAAATGAGCTCATTTACTTATGCACTTCACTTTGTGGTAGCCTTAGTGCTTGAAGTCATATATCTTGCTATTACCTAGCTTAGGATAAGATATTGATGCACATAAGTGAACCACAGTTTATATGTCTTGCGCTTGACAGATTAAACACTAGTTTTATTTTGCATTTTTTCAAGCCCCTAATATAAAAGATTTTAAACCGCCTATTCACCCCCTCTAAACGATATCCTTGTCCGTTTAGTTAGTTTTTCCCACAAACGTACTTGCAAGTGTTGCTTGCCCCACACTTGCTCCGTGTGAGGTATGATCCAAGTTTATTCAACAAGTTGGTTGAATGAAGATCTCGAGTTTGTATTAGGACCTAATTTTTAAGCTTATAAGTTTTTAATTTATTTCAAAATGATATTTATTACTTTAAAATAAATTAATGTGGAAATCATTCCAAAATATTCTTATGAAGTTTATGAACACTTCAACTATCAAGCACAATTTGACTTATAAACCAATTGAACTTTTACAATTCAAACATTGTTCATACAATGTAAGAAAAAATGTTTTCCAACTCATCTCATCATTATATAAATAAAAGATTGTTTAAGTATTTTTATGGTATTTTGTTAACATTTTAGAGAGTTGTTCTATTTAAAGAACTTTGTCAAATGACCAAGATGGCCCTAGGTCAAATAGACTAACTAAACTAGCTTGGTCAACTTTGTCAGGTCGCACTAGCTAGATTGGTGCAGTCCGATCCAACAAACCCACTCACCTCACTCTCTTCCTATCTCTCGCTCCTCGGATGCTCCCGTGAAGCTCATGTCTTTGTCGCGCTCCCTCTCCGATTCTGACGAGCTTCAACGATCTCTATCGCCGCCATCGGAATAAATCGCTTGCTCTCATGATGTTCCCTCTTCATGCCCAACTAGATTTGTCTCTATTTCTCTCTCGGCCACATGCAAAACCCTAGTTCTATCTAGAGTTTGGTCGCCACGGTGCTCCGCCGTGCTCAGGCGTTCTTCAACGCTTCTGGTATACTTACTAGCGCTCAAGTACTATGTTTTTGTGTTTTCGTCATTGGTATGGATCGACGTAGGATGTTGTGTTGCCTCATGGTGCTCGTTGTGCCACCGTGCCGCCTTGGTTGTCTTCGTCATCACTAGGCATGCTTTTGGCATTGTAGAGTTGGCTCTACCTCGATGTGCCATGGTTTTCGTGGGATGTGCATCAGGTATGGTTCCCCTCTCCTCTATGTTCTTCAATGCTCTATGCTCCTCGCTATGTAGCTACATGTTCTGGTTAATTCCTAGCTAATTCGTGTTCTGGGATTGTACATCATCCTAGTGATGAACTAGGGAGTATAATGGAACTCTACTAGTGATGTGCGCAGATTGCAAACCGTTGAGGGAACCCCAAGAGGAAGGTATGATGAGCACAGTAGCAAGTTTTCCCTCAGTAAGAAACCAAGGTTTAATCGACCAGTAGAAGAAAGGTGTGACTTCTGAAGGTGTTGCTAGCTGACTATTGGTAGGGCACACTACCAGCGTCAGCAACAACGTGAAACCTACACACAACACAACCAAAATATTTTTCCCCAACTTACAGTGAGGTTGTCAATCTCAACGGTTTTGTTGAACACAAAGGACTAGACGTATCGAGTGGAAAGAGATGTTTGCAGTAATTAAAGAGAACAATGCTTGCGGAAAGTAAATAGAGCAGGATTGCAGTGGATGAATTTATTCGTGTAAAGGAAAGGACCGGGATCCACAGTTCACTAGAGGTGTCTCTCCATAATGATAACATGCTGGATGAAAAAATTACAGTTGTGCAATTGAGAGAATACCGATTATACATGACAAGATGATTGCTATGAGATTCGTCTGGGCATTACAACATAATACATAGATAGCAATCCAACTGCGTCTATGACTAATAATCCACCTTGCGGTTATCGCCGAATCCCTTCCAGTATTAAGTTGCAAGCAATAGATTATCGCATTAAGCAATGTGTGTAAACTAAACAATAGAAATACCCTCGGATAAAACATTGTTGTTTTCTACAATCTTAGAATTTATTGTCACTCTTCCAGAGAAAACTAGAGGCATGAACCTACTATCGAGCATAAATACTCCCTCTTGGTATTACAAGCATCTACTTGGCCAGAGTATCTACTAGCAACGGAGAGCATGCAAGATCACAAATAACATATGACAAGAATATATAATATATCTCAATTCAATATTCATCGGATCCCACCAAACACAACATGTAGCATTACATAAGGATGATTTTGATCATGTAAAGCAGCTCACAAGATCTAAACATAATGCACAAATTGGAGAAGACAACCATCTAGCTACTGCTATGGACCCATAGTCCATGGATGAACTATTCACGCATCACTTCGGAGGTGGGCATGGCGATGTAGATGCCTTCGGCGATGATTTTCCCCTTCGACAGGGTGCCGGGAAGAGCTTCAGAACCCTCCCGAGCTAGGGTCTGCGATGGCGGCCGCGTTGGAACTTTTCATGGATGGAGGCTCGGGTGTTTAGGTTTTCCTGAGATCGTGAATAAATAGGAGGAAGGGCAAGGTCGGTGGAGGCCAGGGGGCCCACACCACCCTGATGTCTACGTGTGCTTCTATTCTTGTAGACAGTGTTGGGCCTCCAAGAGCAGAGGTTTGTAGAACAACAGCAAGTTTCCCTTAAGTGGATCACCCAAGGTTTATCGAACTCAGGGAGGAAGAGGTCAAAGATATCCCTCTCAAGCAACCCCGCAATCACGATACAAGAAGTCTCTTGTGTCCCCAACACACCTAATACACTTGTCAGATGTATAGGTGCACTAGTTCGGCGAAGAGATAGTGAAATACAAGTGGTATGGATGAATATGAGTGGTAATAGCAATCTGAATAAAATATGGCAGCGAGTAAACATGCAACAAAACAGTAAACAAACGGAGTTTCGATGCTTAGAAACAAGGCCTAGGGATCATACTTTCACTAGTGGACACTCTCAACATTGATCACATAATAAAACCACTCTACACTCTCTTGTTGGATGATGAACACCACTAATTGCGTAGGGCTACAAGAGCGCCTCAATGCCGGAGTTAACAAGCTCCACAACATTCAATGTTCATATTTAAATAACCTTAGAGTGCATGATAGATCATTGCAATTACACCAAGTACTAACATAGCATGCACACTGTCACCATCACACTATGAAGGAGGAATAGATCACATCAATATTATCATAGCAATAATTAACTTCACAATCTACAAGAGATTACAATCATAACCTACGCCAAGTACTACACGATGCACACACTGTCACCATTACACCGTGGAGGAGGAATAGAGTACTTTAATAACATCACTAGAGTAACACATAGATGAATAGTGATACAAAACTCATATGAATCTCAATCATGTAAGGCAGCTCATGAGATCATTGTATTGAAGTACATAGGAGAGAGATTAACCACACAGCTACCGGCACAGCCCTTAGCCTCGATGGAGAACTACTCCCTCCTCATGGGAGACAGCAGCGTTGATGAAGATGGCGGTGGTGTCGGTGGAGGAGCCTTCCGGGGGCACTTCCCTGTCCCGGCGGCGTGCCGGAACAGAGACTCCTGTCCCCCGATCTTGGCTTCGCGATGGCGGCGGCTCCGGAAGGTTTCTCGTACCGTGGCTTTTTTCGTTTCGAGGTTTTAGGTCGGGGACCTTTAAATAGGCGAAGAGGCGGAGTCGGAGGGCCGACGAGGCGGTGACACAATAGGGGCGCGGCCTGGCCTCGGCCGCGCCACCCTATCATCTGGGCCCACCGGGGCTCCCCTACGGTGGCTCTCGGGTGTTCCGGAAGCTTCGTGGAAAAATAGGATGCTTGGGCATTGATTTCGTCCGATTCGAGAATATTTCCTTACTAGGATTTCGGAACCAAAAACAGCAGAAAACAACAACTGGCCCTTCGGCATCTCGTCAATAGGTTAGTTCCGGAAAACGCATCAAAACGATGTAAAGTGTGTATAAAACATGTAAGTATCATCATAAAAGTAGCATGGAACATAAGAAATTATAGATACGTTTGGGACGTATCAAGCATCCCCAAGCTTAGTTCCTACTCTCCCTCGAGTAGGTAAACAATAACAAAGATAATTTCTTAAGTGACATGCTATCATAATCTTGATCAATACAATTGTAAAGCATATGAGATGAATGCAGCGATTCGAAGCAATAATGAAGATAATGAGTAAACAAATGAATCATATAGCAAAGACTTTTCATGAATAATACTTTCAAGACAAGCATCAATAAGACTTGCATAAGAGTTACTCATAAAGCAATAAATTCAAAGTAAAGGCATTGAAGCAACACAAAGGAAGATATAAGTTTCAGCAGTTGCTTTCAACTTCAACATGTATATCTCATGGATAATTGTCAACACAAAGTAATATAACAAGTGCAATAGGTAAACATGTAAGAATCAATGCACACAGTTGACACAAGTGTTTGCTTCTGGGATAGAGAGAATAGGCAAACTGACTCAACAATAAAGTAGAAGATAGGCCCTTCGCAGAGGGAAGAATTGATTAAATCATGTGCTAGAGCTTTTTAAGTTTTGAAATCATATAGAGAGCATAAAAGTAAAGTTTTGAGAGGTGTTTGTTGTTGTCAACGAATGGTAGTGGGCACTCTAACTACCTTATCAACCAGACTTTTAAGAGCGGCTCCCATGAAGGACGTTATCTCTACCAACAAGGTAGATCATCCCTCTTCTCTTTTGTTTACACATGTATTTTAGTTTCATTATTGATGACACTCCTCCCAATCTTTTGCTTACACAAGCCATGGCTAACCGAATCCTCGGGTGCCTTCCAACATTCACATACCATAAAGGAGTGTCTATTTGCAAAATTAAGTTGCTTACTGATAGATCAGGGCAAAGCATGTGAAGAGAATTATTAATGCAAGTTAATTAATTGAGGCTGGGCACCCCATTGCCAGCTCTTTTTGCAAAATTATTGGATAAGCGGATATGCCACTAGTCCATTGGTGAAAGTACGTCGAAGTAAATGACAAGATCGAAAGATAAACACCACATACTTCCTCATGAGCTATAAAACATTGACACAAATAAGGAGTAATAGCTTTTGAATTGTTTAAAGGTAGCACATGAAGTATTTGCTTGGAATGGCAGAGAAATACCATGTAGTAGGTAGGTATGGTGGACACAAATGGCATAGTTTTTGGCTCAAGGATTTGGATGCACGAGAAGAATTCCTCTCAATACAAGGCTAGGCTAGCAAGGTTGTTTGAAGCAAACTCAAGTATAAAACTGTGCAGCAAGACTCACATATGAACATATTGTAAGAATTATAAGACTTTACATCGTCTTCCCTGTTGTTCAAACACCTTAACCAGAAAATATCTAGACTCAGAGAAACTAATCATGCAAACCAAATTTTAACAAGTTCTATGTAGTTCTTCATTAATGGGTACAAGGTACATGATGCAAGAGCTTAAACAAGATCTATATGAGCACAACAATTGCCAAGTATCACATTATTCAAGACATTATACCATTTACCACATGCAGCATTTTCTGTTTCCAACCATATAACAATGAACGAAGCAGTTTCAACCTTCGCAATGAACATTAAAGATAAAGCGAAGAACATATGTGTTCATACGAAACAGCGGAGCGTGTCTCTCTCCCACACAAGCATGAATTTATTCAAACAAAACAAAAATAAAAACAAACAGACGCTCCAAGTAAAGTACATAAGATGTGACTGAATAAAAATATAGTTTCAAGAGAAATGACCTGATAAGTTGTCGATGAAGAAGGGGATGCCTTGGGCATCCCCAAGCTTAGATGCTTGAGTCTTCTTGAAATATGCAGGGATGAACCACGGGGGCATCCCCAAGCTTAGACTCTTCACTCTTCTTGATCATAGTATATCATCCTCCTCTCTTGACCCTTGAAAACTTCCTCCACACCAAACTCGAAACAAACTCATTAGAGGGTTAGTGCATAATCAAAAATTCACATATTCAGAGGTGACACAATCATTCTTAACACTTCTGGACGTTGCACAAAGCTACTGGAAGTTAATGGAACAAAGAAATCCATCCAACACAGCAAAAGAGGCAATGCGAAATAAAAGGCAGAATCTGTCAAAACAGAACAGTCTGCAAAGACGAATTTTTTAGAGGCACCAGACTTGCTCAGATGAAAATGCTCAAATTGAATGAAAGTTGCGTACATATCTGAGGATCACTCACGTAAATTGGCAGATTTTTCTGAGTTACCTACAGAGAACACTGCCCAAATTCATGACAGACAGAAATCTGTTTCTGCGCAGTAATCCAAATCTAGTATTGACTTTACTATCAAAGACTTTATTTGGCACAACAATGCAATAAAATAAATATAAGGAGAGGTTGATACAGTAGTAACAACTTCTAAGACTCAAATATAAAACAAAATTGCTGTAGTAAAATAAAGACATGTGTTATCTCCCAAGAAGTGCTTTCTTTATAGCCATTAAGATGGGCTCAGTAATTTTAATGATGCTCACATAAGGATGAGAGTTGAAGCAAAAAAGAGCATAAAAAAGCAAGTATGAAACAAATTTAAGCCTAACCCACTTCCTATGGAAAGGAATCTTGTAAATAAACAAGTTCACGAGGAGCATAGTGACAAGCATAGGAAGATAAAACACAAGTAACTTCAAGATTTTCAACATAAAGAGGGGAAACTTAATATTATTAAGATGCATACAACCATGTTTCCCTCTCTCATAATAACTTTCAGTAGTAGCATGAACAAAATCAACAATATAACTATCACATAAAGCATTCTTATCATGAGTGTCATGCATAAAATAATTACTACTCCCAACATAAGCATAGTCATTCTTATTAATTGTAGTGGGAGCAAATTTAACAAAGTAGCTATCATTATTATTCTCATCAAGTGTAGGAGGCATAGTATAATCATAATAAAAATTACTGATACGTCTCCGACGTATCGATAATTTCTTATGTTCTATGCCACATTATTGATGATATCTACATGTTTTATGCTTTATGTCGTATTTATGCATTTTCCGGCACTAACCTATTAACGAGATGCCGAAGAGCCAGTTGATGTTTTCTGCTGTTTTTGGTTTCAGAAATCCTACAAAGGAAATATTCTCGGAATTGGACGAAATCAACGCCCGGGGTCCTATTTTTGCACGAAGCTTCCGAGAAGACCGAGGGGAAAGGAAGTGGGGCCACGAGGCGCCGCCACAACGAGGCGGCGCGGCCCGGCTCCTGGCCGCGCGGCCTCGGCGTGTGGGGCCCTCGTGTGGCCCCCGCGTTGCCCTTCCGCCTACTTAAAGCCTTCGTCGCGAAACCCCCGATAACGAGAGCCACGATACGGAAAACCTTGCGAGACGCCGCCGCCGCCAATCCCATCTCGGGGGATTCTGGAGATCACCTCCGGCACCCTGCCGGAGAGGGGAATCATCTCCCGGAGGACTCCTCACCACCATGGTCGCCTCCGGAGTGATGAGTGAGTAGTTCACCCATGGACTATGGGTCCATAGCAGTAGCTAGATGGTCGTCTTCTCCTCATGTGCTTCATTGTCGGATCTTGTGAGCTGCCTAACATGATCAAGATCATCTATCTGTAATTCTATATGTTGTGTTTGTCGGGATCCGATGGATAGAGAATACTATGTTATGTTGATTATCAATCTATTACCTATGTGTTGTTTATGATCTTGCATGCTCTCCGTTATTAGTAGAGGCTCGGCCAAGTTTTTGCTCTTAACTCCAAGAGGGAGTATTTATGCTCGATAGTGGGTTCATGCCTCCATTAAATGCGGGACGAGTGACGAGAAAGTTCTAAGGTTGTGGATGTCTTGTTTCCACTAGGGATAAAACATTGATGCTATGTCCGAGGATGTAGTTATTGATTACATTACGCACCATACTTAATGCAATTGTCCGTTGTTTTGCAACTTAATACTGGAAGGGGTTCGGATGATAACCTCGAAGGTGGACTTTTTAGGCATAGATGCATGCTTGGATAGCGGTCTATGTACTTTGTCGTAATGCCCAATTAAATCTCACAATATTCATCATATCATGTATGTGCATTGTTATGCCCTCTCTATTTGTCAATTGCCCGATCGTAATTTGTTCACCCAACATGCTATTTATCTTATGGGAGAGACACCTCTAGTGAACTGTGGACCCGGTCCATTCTTTTACATCGAATACAATCTGCAATACTTGTTTTACTGTTCTCTGCAAACAATCATCATCCACACTATACATCTAATCCTTTGTTATAGCAAGCCGGTGAGATTGACAACCTCACTGTTTCGTTGGGGCAAAGTACTTTGGTTGTGTTGTGCAGGTTCCACGTTGGCGCCGGAATCCCTGGTGTTGCGCCGCACTACATCCCGCCGCCATCAACCTTCAACGTGCTTCTTGGCTCCTCCTGGTTCGATAAACCTTGGTTTCTTTCTGAGGGAAAACTTGCCGCTGTGCGCATCACACCTTCCTCTTGGGGTTCCCAACGGACGCGTGTTGTACGCGTATCAAGCATATTTTCTGGCGCCGTTGCCGGGGAGATCAAGACACGCTGCAAGGGGAGTCTCCACAATCCAATCTCTTTACTTTGTTTTTGTCTTGCTTTATTTTATTTACTATTTTGTTTGCTGCATTATATCAAAACACAAAAAAAATTAGTTGCTAGTTTTACTTTATTTACTGTCTTGCACTCTATATCAAAAACACGAAAAAATTAGTTACTTGCATTTATTTTATCTAGTTTGCTTTATTTACTACTGCTAAAATGAGTAATCCTGAAGTTGAAGTTCGTTCGTTTAAGCAACAAGGGGGAGAATGTTTAAAAGATGCTTGGTATAGAATTAGGGATGCCCATAATAGGTGCACTAAGAAACACTCCACCACTATCCTACTCAGGAATTTTTATGTTGGTATCTCTAGCTGGAATATATATGTTCTTGATTGTCTCGCAGGAGGTAACTTCCTAGGCGCTCCTGCTTTAGAAGCTAGTTGCATTATTGAGAGTTTATTTGGAACACCACCTGTTAATGAAGTTAAAATTGAAACCTCTCTTGAAGATGTCATGAAAAAATTGGAAACCATAGAGAAAAATTTTCCAAGTGTTGAAACTAAATTGGAAATGTTACTTGATAAAACTGACGAACTTGATAAATCCTTAGGAGGAATTGATGATAGAATTAGTGTCCTAGGAACTTGTGTGGTCCATGATAATCAAATCAATAGGATTGGCGAACTTGAAAAAGCTGTGGGAACCTTGGGTTCAACTTTTTCTTCTCTTAAATATAAGGAGAAAGCTTATGTGGGTAAAGAGCAGAAGTTTATGTATGTATCTAAAGTGCCTAAACCAAAAAAATATTATTATAGGCCTAAAATTGACAAAGCCCTTAGTACACCTACAGATAGGGGAGCTTATGATATCGATGCTCCATCTCTTGATAACACTTGATACACACTTTCTGCGCCTAGCTGAAAGGCGTTAAAGAAAAGCGCTTATGGGAGACAACCCATGTTTTTACTACAGTATTTTTGTTTTATATTTGAGTCTTGGAAGTTGTTTACTACTGTAGCAACCTCTCCTTATCTTAGTTTTGTGCATTGTTGTGCCAAGTAAAGTCGTTGATAGTAAGGTTCATACTAGATTTGGATTACTGCGCAGAAATAGATTTCTTTGCTGTCACGAATTTCGACCTGCCTCTCTGTAGGTAGCTCAGAAAAATATGCCAATTTACGTGCGTGATCCTCATATATGTACGCAACTTTCATTCAATTTGGGCATTTTCATTTGAGCAAGTCTGGTGCCTCAATAAAATCCATCTTTACGGACTGTTCTGTTTTGACAGATTCTGCCTTTTATTTCGCATTGCCTCTTTTGCTATGATGGATGAATTTCTTTGTTCCATTAATGTCCAGTAGCTTTATGCAATGTCCAAAAGTGTTAAGAATGATTGTGTCACCTCTGAACATGTTAATTTTTATTGTACACTAACCCTCTAATGAGTTGTTTCGAGTTTGGTGTGGAGGAAGTTTTCAAGGATCAAGAGAGGAGGATGATACAATATGATCAAGGAGAGTGAAAGCTCTAAACTTGGGGATGCCCCGGTGGTTCACCCCTGCATATTTTAAGAAGACTCAAGCGTCTAAGCTTGGGGATGCCCAAGGCATCCCCTTCTTCATCGACAACATTATCGGAGTTCCTCCCCTGAAACTATATTTTTATTCCATCACATCTTATGTGCTTTGCTTGGAGCGTCGGTTTGTTTTTGTTTTTGTTTTGTTTGAATAAAATGGATCCTAGCATTCATTGTGTGGGAGAGAGACACGCTCCGCTGTTGCATATGGACAAATATGTCCTTAGGCTTTACTCATAGTATTCATGGCGATGGTTGAATCTTCTTCGTTAAATTGTTATATGGTTGGAATCAGGAAATGCTACATGTAGTAATTCTAAAATGTCTTGAATAATTTGATACTTGGCAATTGTTGTGCTCATGTTTAAGCTCTTGCATCATATACTTTTCACCCATTAATGAAGAGATACATAGAGCTTGCTAAATTTGGTTTGCATATTTGGTCTCTCTAAAGTCTAGATAATTTCTAGTATTGAGTTTTGAACAACAAGGAAGACGGTGTAGAGTCTTATAATGTTTACAATATGTATTTTATGTGAGTTTTGCTGCACCGGTTCATCCTTGTGTTTGTTTCAAATAACCTTGCTAGCCTAAAACTTGTATCGAGAGGGAATACTTCTCATGCATCCAAAATCCTTGAGCCAACCACTATGCCATTTGTGTCCACCATACCTACCTAATACATGGTATTTCTCCGCCATTCCAAAGTAAATTGCTTGAAGTGCTACCTTTAAAATTTCCATTCTTTACCTTTGCAATATATAGCTCATGGGATAAATAGCTTAAAAACTATTGTGGTATTGAATATGTACTTATGCACTTTATCTCTTATTAAGTTGCTTGTTGTGCGATAACCATGTTCCTGGGGACGCCATCAACTACTCTTTGTTGAATATCATGTGAGTTGCTATGCATGTCCGTCTTGTCTCGAAGTAAGGGAGATCTACCACTTTAATGGTTAGAGCATGCATATTGTTAGAGAAGAACATTGGGCCGCTAACTAAAGCCATGAATCATGGTGGAAGTTTCAGTTTTGGACATATATCCTCAATCTCATATGAGAACACTAATTGTTGCTACATGCTTATGCATTTAAGAGGAGTCCATTATCTGTTGTCCATGTTGTCCCGGTATGGATGTCTAAGTTGAGAATAATCAAAAGCGAGAAATCCAAAATGCGAGCTTTCTCCTTAGACCTTTGTACAGGCGGCATGTAGGTAACCCTTTTTGACACTTGGTTAAAACATGTGTATTGCGATGATCCCGGTAGTCCAAGCTAATTAGGACAAGGTGCGGGCACTATTAGTATACTATGCATGAGGCTTGCAACTTGTAAGATATAATTTACATGATACATATGCTTTATTACTACCGTTGACAAAATTGTTTCATGTTTTCAAAATAAAAGCTCTAGAACAAATATAGAAATCAATGCTTCCCTCTGCGAAGGGCCTTTCTTTTACTTTTATGTTGAGTCAGTTCACCTATCTCTCTCCACCTCAAGAAGCAAACACTTGTGTGAACTGTGCATTGATTCCTACATACTTGCATATTGCACTTGTTATATTACTCTATGTTGACAATATCCATGAGATATACATGTTACAAGTTGAAAGCAACCGCTGAAACTTAATCTTCCTTTGTGTTGCTTCAATACCTTTACTTTGATTTATTGCTTTATGAGTTAACTCTTATGCAAGACTTATTGATGCTTGTCTTTAAGTACTATTCATGAAAAGTCTTTGCTTTATGATTCATTTGTTTACTCATGTCATTACCATTGTTTTGATCGCTGCATTCATTACATATGTTTACAATAGTATGATCAAGGTTATGATGGCATGTCACTCCAGAAATTATCTTTGTTATCGTTTACCTGCTCGGGACGAGCAAGAAATAAGCTTGGGGATGCTGATACGTCTCCGACGTATCGATAATTTCTTATGTTCCATGCCACATTATTGATGATATCTACATGTTTTATGCATACTTTATGTCGTATTTATGCATTTTCCGGCACTAACCTATTAACGAGATGCCGAAGAGCCGATTCTTGTTTTCTGCTTGTTTTTGGTTTCGGAAATCCTACAAAGGAAATATTCTCGGAATTGGACGAAATCAACGCCCGGGGTCCTATTTTTGCACGAAGCTTCCGAGAAGACCGAGGGGAAAGGAAGTGGGGCCACGAGGCGCCGCCACAACAGGGCGGCGCGGCCCGGCCTCCGGCCGCGCGGCCCCGGCGTGTGGGGCCCTCGTGTGGCCCCCGTGTTGCCCTTCCGCCTACTTAAAGCCTTCGTCGCGAAACCCCCGGTACCAAGAGCCACGATACGGAAAACCTTGCGAGACGCCGCCGCCGCCAATCCCATCTCGGGGATTCTAGAGATCACCTCCGGCACCCGCCGGAGAGGGGAATCATCTCCCGGAGGACTCCTCACCGCCATGGTCGCCTCCGGAGTGATGAGTGAGTAGTTCACCCCTGGACTATGGGTCCATAGCGAGTAGGTAGATGGTCGTCTTCTCCTCATGTGCTTCATTGTCGGATCTTGTGAGCTGCCTAACATGATCAAGATCATCTCTCTGTAATTCTATATGTCGTGTTTGTCGGGATCCGATGGATAGAGAATACTATGTTATGTTGATTATCAATCTATTACCTATGTGTTGTTTATGATCTTGCATGCTCTCCATTATTAGTAGAGGCTCGGCCAAGTTTTTGCTCTTAACTCCAAGAGGGAGTATTTATGCTCGATAGTGGGTTCATGCCTCCATTAAATCCGGGACGAGTGACGGAAAGTTCTAAGGTTGTGGATGTGATGTTGCCACTAGGGATAAAACATTGATGCTATGTCCGAGGATGTAGTTATTGATTACATTACGCACCATACTTAATGCAATTGTCTCGTTGTTTTGCAACTTAATACCTGGAAGGGGTTCGGATGATAACTTCGAAGGTGGACTTTTTAGGCATAGATGCATGATGGATAGCGGTCTATGTACTTTGTCGTAATGCCCAATTAAATCTCACAATATTCATCATATCATGTATGTGCATTGTTATGCCCTCTCTATTTGTCAATTGCCCGATCGTAATTTGTTCACCCAACATGCTATTTATCTTATGGGAGAGACACCTCTAGTGAACTGTGGACCCCGGTCCATTCTTTTACATCGAATACAATCTGCAATACTTGTTTTATCGTTCACTCGCAAACAATCATCATCCACACTATACATCTAATCCTTTGTTACAGCAAGCCGGTGAGATTGACAACCTCACCTGTTTCGTTGGGGAAAAGTACTTTGGTTGTGTTGTGCGAGTTCCACGTTGGCGCCGGAATCCCTGGTGTTGCGCCGCACTACATCCCGCCGCCATCAACCTTCAACGTGCTTCTTGGCTCCTCCTGGTTCGATAAACCTTGATTTCTTTCTGAGGGAAAACTTGCCGCTGTGCGCATCACACCTTCCTCTTGGGGTTCCCAACGGACGCGTGCTGTACGCGTATCAATTACTCTCCATAGTAGGCGGCACCAAAAGACCATTATCATTATAATCATCATAAATAGGAGGCAAAGTATCATCAAAGAAAATTTTCTCCTCAATGCTTGGGGGACTAAAAAGATCATGCTCATCAAAACCAGCTTCCCCAAGCTTAGAACTTTCTATATCATTATCAACAATGGTGTTCAAAGCGTTCATAGTAATATTACTACCGAGCATGCAAATAAGATTCCATAGGTTTTTTAATTTTCGCATCAAACAATCCATGTCTTAACTCGGGAAATAGAATAAGAAGCTCATTGTTTTCCATTATGCCTTACTAGTGTAAAACAAGAAACAAAAAGATGCAATTGCGGGATCTAAAGGAAATAGCTTCGAGCACTTACAACGGCAACAGAAAATAACTTAGTTACCTGGGACCGGAGTGTGAGTGCCTTTTACCTTTCCTCCCCGGCAACGGCGCCAGAAAAGTGCTTGATGTCTACGTGTGCTTCTATTCTTGTAGACAGTGTTGGGCCTCCAAGAGCAGAGGTTTGTAGAACAACAACAAGTTTCCCTTAAGTGGATCACCCAAGGTTTATCGAACTCAGGGAGGAAGAGGTCAAAGATATCCCTCTCAAGCAACCCTGCAATCACGATACAAGAAGTCTCTTGTGTCCCCAACACACCTACTACACTTGTCAGATGTATAGGTGCACTAGTTCGGCGAAGAGATAGTGAAATACAAGTGGTATGGATGAATATGAGTGGTAATAGCAATCTGAATAAAATATGGCAGCGAGTAAACATGCAACAAAACAGTAAACAAACGGAGTTTCGATGCTTAGAAACAAGGCCTAGGGATCATACTTTCACTAGTGGACACTCTCAACATTGATCACATAATAAAACCACTCTACACTCTCTTGTTGGATGATGAACACCACTAATTGCGTAGGGCTACAAGAGCACCTCAATGCCGGAGTTAACAAGCTCCACAACATTCAATGTTCATATTTAAATAACCTTAGAGTGCATGATAGATCATTGCAATTACACCAAGTACTAACATAGCATGCACACTCTGTCACCATCACACTATGAAGGAGGAATAGATCACATCAATACTATCATAGCAATAATTAACTTCATAATCTACAAGAGATTACAATCATAACCTACGCCAAGTACTACACGATGCACACACTCGTCACCATTACACCGTGGAGGAGGAATAGAGTACTTTAATAACATCACTAGAGTAACACATAGATGAATAGTGATACAAAACTCATATGAATCTCAATCATGTAAGGCAGCTCATGAGATTATTGTATTGAAGTACATAGGAGAGAGATTATCCACATAGCTACCGGCACAACCCTTAGCCTCGATGGAGAACTACTCCCTCCTCATGGGAGACAGCAGCGTTGATGAAGATGGCGGTGGTGTCGGTGGAGGAGCCTTCCGGGGGCACTTCCCCGTCCCGGCGGCGTGCCGGAACAGAGACTCATGTCCCCCAGATCTTGGCTTCGCGATGGCGGCGGCTCTGGAAGGTTTCTCGTACCGTGGCTTTTTTCGTTTCGAGGTTTTAGGTCAGGGACCTTTAAATAGGCGAAAAGGCGGAGTCGGAGGGCTGACGAGGCGGTGACACAATAGGGGGGCGCGGCCCTGGCCCTGGCCGCGCCGCCCTATCATCTGGGCCCACCAGGGCTCCCCTCTGGTGGCTCTCGGGTGTTCTGGAAGCTTCGTGGAAAAATAGGATGATGGGCATTGATTTCGTCCGATTCCGAGAATATTTCCTTACTAGGATTTCGGAACCAAAACAGCAGAAAACAGACAAGCGGCCCTTCGGCATCTCGTCAATAGGTTAGTTCCGGAAAACGCATCAAAACGATGTAAAGTGTGTATAAAACATGTAAGTATCATCATAAAAGTAGCATGGAACATAAGAAATTATAGATACGTTTGGGACGTATCACACCCCTTGGCGCGGGCCCAGTCGTGGCCGCGCCAAGGCATGGCGTGGCCGCCCTATGGCTCCTCTTCAACCCCCCTATGGACTTTGTATTTGTTACGGAAAAATATTGACTTTGGCTTTTGTTTCGTCCAATTCCGAGAATATTTCCTGTAAAACTTTTCTGAAATACAAAACATCAGAAAACAGGGAACTGACACTATGGCATCTTGTTAATAGGTTAGTGCCGGAAAATGTATAAAAGTGCAACGAAGTATGAGCAAAACATATATAATTTGGTGTAAAACAAGCATGGAGCATCAAAAATTATAGATACGTTTGAGACGCTTATAGATATTTTTAAGGTTTGTACTATAAGAATGACATGCTTTGAGTGAACCAAGTTTAAATTTCTTAATTAAATATGTGAGCTTGTTGCGCAGTTCCAGTTGGAAGAGAAAGAACAACAATGATGAAACTGTATGTGAGGATCGATAAAAGAAGTATGACACCTTTGCTATATTCATGTATGGAATTTAACGATAGGAAATACTTGTGCATAGTTTCATCAATACTTGGGAAAGTGATATTAGATGTCTAGTATTTTTGTGTTCTCCTCTCTATTTATGATGCAAATGAGATATTATTGAGGAATGCTATTTATACTTGATTGAGAGATAGTGGTTTTGACTAAAAGTCTACGCATCCCATCATACTTGCTATTGCAGACTTGGCACATATTCAATGACTAAAAGTTCTGGGGCATCGCTGGCCTCGCCCTCCGTCTCTCCTTCTCCAACTACGCATCACTATCTCCCTCCGGCACCCTCCTCCTGGGCTTCTTGGCGAGCGTGGGCTTGCGCGAGGGCGCAGCCGCCTCTGTCTCCAGCTCGACGTGGACGGCGACGGAAGGATCTCCCTGCCGGAGATTGCTACGGTGTCTCACGCCATCACGTCGCCGCCGAGCGAGTCCGTGGGGAGCGCGACTTGGACGCGGAGCTGCGCGCCGCCTTCGACGTCTATGACATCAACAGCGACGGACGCATCTCAGTGGCGGAGCTGAGTAACGACGTCCTGAGTAGTGCCTCACATCGGCGTCAGCCGTCAGACAACCACCGCCAACGAGGTCGAGTCGCGAGGCGGCGGGGCCATGGGGGCGGTGTTGCTCGAGCGCACGAACTACTTGATGCGGCACCTCGCGCCGCTCATCCTGCGGCCTCGTTGTGCCTCTTGTCGGCGTCGTCCGCGAAGCCGCGATGACCTGCAGTTGTCCGTAGCCTCGCTGTGCGTTAGAACGACGACATAAATTGGTCCACGGTTGGGGCGGTTGTCGATTGGAGACGTTGATATAGAGGTTGAGTGAATGTGATGGGCAGTAGCAGCGTGGATGGTTGCCTGATCGGCGGCCGTGGCCGGGTTCTCGCGTTGGACAGCCGTAGTGCATCTCGTAGGAAGAGGAAAGGGGAGAGGAGGGGGATAAGAAGGGAGCAACTTTATGTTAGGACCACACCGCTCATTCCCACCCCGATTCACAAGCTAACGGTGTAACAAATGGAGTTAGACACGTGTCGGATAGAAAATGCGTGCTCACGTATACATGTGATCACCGAGCTTCATCCGAACTAAGAAGTGCCTGCTGACTTGCTCTTTTATGCTAAAAAGGGATACTCCCCTTCCACTCATAAGGTGTTAAAGCTAATGAGCAAACACCTACCTTGCCATTCCACTTTACGGTCAACCAAAAATACTAGCTTCTTACTCATGTATGAGTCCCCTATGACAGTCTGAATGTTAAAGGACTGGAAGGATATGACATCCTCCCATTATTTGGTTTTGCAATGCAAGTATGATGAAATCACTAGTCAACAATTGAAGGAATCAAAAGGTCTCAACCACCTTGCCTATGATTCAATCAAATGCGATGCGAGAACTTTACTTTTTGCTACTAGCAATTAATCTTGTCAAAATAGTATTGACATATAGTAACTCCTTTACACCATGCATGGATAGAGGAACATGAACATACTGCATATTTAGTAACACTTTGTCATTCATTTGAAGCTATGAATCGAATACTTGCCATGTTAAATTGTTTATGCATGCATAGAGCAAAGTTCTTGTCAATGTCTTTTATCGCTTCTAAACTATGTTTGAGTTCTCTGAGGACAAACAACGAGCTAAGCTTTGGAGTTGATACATCTCAAATGTATCTACATTTTCAAGCACTTTGCCCAATGATTTGCTCCGGAATCTCACCATATTTGGATGAAAACTGCTGAATCTGATGCTATTTTTAGCAAAGTCTCCTTTTTATCAATTTTTCGCGGGAAATAAAATCGGTAAAAAAATAACATGGAAGTTTTACATCAAAATAAGGGACCTTGAGCTTTGGATAACGAGAGGGGAGCCACGAGGCCCGAACGAGGCCAGGTGGCGCACCCTACTTCTTTGGGCGCGCCACCCAGTCCTGTTCGGCCCTCGATCGTCATCTCGCCCCCCCCCCTCGCGAGGTGCCTTATATACCCTAAAAACCTACCCCATGGAAGTACATGACATTTCGCGAAATAGAGTGCCGCCAAGACCACGATCTTCGTTTCGGGGGGCAGATTGATCCTGCTCTCCACCCAGAGAGAGGGATTTTGAGGGCTTCTTCATCATCACCGTCACCGACATCATTACCAACCATCATGGACTCACTCTCCATCACCATGAGTGATTCGTGGTTCTCTGTAGGCTTAAGAGGTGGATGGGTTTTGGATGAGATTGATCATGTAATCCTCCATATGTATTGAGATTTTAGGTGCTCGTTTTGAAGATATTTATGTATGAGTGTTGGTACACCTTTGCTATGTTTAATGCTTGTTACTAGGGCCCGAGTGACATGATTTCAGTACTAAACCTATATTGCTTTATCATATAAATGAGGTTGGTATTTATCTGCAAAGTGTATTACTTGTTATTATGTTGACCCTGCGAATCCCTAAGGTGATAGATAGGGAAAAACAATGGGAAGATGTGATAATTCGAGGATTATGTGTGTTCATGAATCTTAATGCTTTGTTACGGTATATTTCAAAGGGTAGACCTTAATTTCTTATAGTTCCAAGTTGGCCCCGGTAAAATGGGCAAGCAGGACAAAAGATGTTATGCAAATTCTCTTAGTTAGTGTGCATAACTATATTTGGATCACATACTGACACATAACTGAATAGGAGATGAGTGCTATCTTAGTTGGATTACATTACATGATCAATACATCCATACATTACCCCGCATTGGTGCCTCATGCCTACGCTTTTAGCCAGTGAAAGTTTCATAGTACTTCTTCCGGTAAAAACTGGAAATCTATTGCTTTTATTTAATGTTTTGTTTTACTGATTTAAATCAACTGCTATAAAATCACCACTTGATTTGTGAGTTTATTGATATAGAAGTGCGATTGAGAGTGACGTCTCAATTGCTAAGGTCTTATTGGTATTCTTGTGTCCCCCTTGAGTCGAACTATAAATTTGGGTAATACTTCCCGTCGAAGATTTCAGCGATCCCCTATACTTGTGGGCACCACCTTCTTATCCCTTGGTCTCAACAACCAAGCGTGAGCCCTTCCACTCACGGTAGATCCGGGGGGTGATCTCCAAACCCACGAAACCTCCCCATGGCGATTTACACATCAAAAGCTTCGTGGAAACGGTAACCACCTAGGGTTTTCCAACAAACCCAAAATAGCAAGATATCAACGAAATCAATGGGGAATCAACTATTGATTGGTGACGTTGTAGATCTAGGTATCATTTTTATTTTCCATCAAAGATTTACAGATTTGGTTGAAATGATCAAGAGGAATCGAGATTTTGTGGTTCAACAATATATGGAGGAGTGAGAGTAAGAACGTGAAGTCAAATGGGGAAGAAGGGTGGATCTTATAGGATGCCCCATTCTTAACTCTTATGAACTCCAACAAGTAGTCCACACTGTCTAGGGTTTGCCTGGAAAAAGAGTACGATTGTGGGCTCTAGTCAGACAACTAGAACAAGGGGAAAATAAGCCGCCTATTTGCGGAAGCTTAAGTGAATGCAGAAATAAATCTGTAGCCTCTTTTACTTTAGAAGATTTTGGGTCTCACCAACCATCATGCAACTTTCTCCAAGTGACAAACATTTGATCATAAAGTTCATAAAAATCATCGGTTCCCTTATGCATATGTGAGTAACACCAAACCCCACTTAGGGTAAAGATGTCCTTTGAACCACATCAGAACCTACATAGGTAACCAAACACCAACAAGTTTGCATCAACCTAACATAGAGCCTCTTGTGCAGGCAACCAAGTTCCACCACTCATGCGAATGCAACCAACCAAACACCAGTATAAAATGGCCATGGGGTTTGTCCCGAGCAGGCCTAGCTAACTTCCGTTAGCTTGCGCATGCTACAGGACACGCCTTAAAAATTCCGTATAACATATCCTCGATTGTGCAACACAAAAACATATCCTCCAAAATTATACACTACTAAGACAATTTACAGTATGGAGGTTTGCAAGCTAGTAAGTGTATATAAATATCATCCTTAATAAGGTTATATATCAACCAAGATGGAGAGGGTTCGCCGGATCTTGATCCAAAATTCATAATGGTGTCCTAGATTTAGTAAAATATCAGGCAACTTATTAATATACGATCTCTCCTAGTTGACTACTTCTTCTGTCAATACATGGAGATTGAAGTCTGTGGGTGAATGTCGATTGGTCATGGAATTAGTTTTTGCAATATTTATACACTTTGGGTTAAAACATAATATTTATACACTTCTGTATCTCGGTACAAAATGTCAACCACAAATAGTTGGTTTTCTATTATTCTTATAGTTAGATTATGTACTGGCTTGTAACACATGTCGCTATCATTGGACATGATAATGATCAAACTCACCAAGTGACAAAGTTAGGCTGGATGACTAATTGTACATGGTGGTTTTGACTAGCACAAGACAGTGGAGATCATATCAATCCGAACTTCAAAAAACAGGTTTCCAGTTTCCATGATGTAGACCAATGATAAGTGTCACATTTTCCCTGTATATCAATAGTTACTAATCAATTTGACTTTTGTCTATATAAGAAAGAAATTTCTTATCAACAAGCAGATATAGTCAACGATGTTACAGATGTTCTGCCCTCGGCCAGCCGCATAATGATAGTTAAAATGGTGGTGCCATAGGATGGCATGAAGTAATAATATTCAGTTGTTTCTACAAACAGTGATGCCTAACAAATGGACCATGTAGTAGTAAAAATTAAGCTGAAAAGTACTACCAACCTTTTGAATTCTCATTGTAATGTCCGTTAACCTTGCTAGAAATTTGGGTTCCATCCTGGCTTTGGCGGATAGAAAGCAAAAGCAAGGAACTCCTAACCACAAGACAAAGAAATGATGGAGACAAGGACATAAAAATGATCCATAACAACACAACACACAACCAAACGACAATCCTTCACAAAGAGAGCTGTCATGTCAGCTCTCATATTTAACTTGCTAATTCTGGGGTCTTATTTACTTTTCTTGTAAGCACAAGGAGATATGGCGGGGAGATTTGAGTAGTGCCTTGTTTTTGGCTCAACATTTTTTTCTCTCTTTTTGAAGAGGAGAAAATTATTCGTGTGAGCTACTATGCCCAAGTAATTTGTGAAACCTTTGCATACAAAATGGGGGCGAAACTATTGCACTACGGCCTTGGTTGTATTAGTGTATTTTTAGGGATTTGTGAGGATTATGTCACCAAACCCCAAATCCCTACTTATTTCTAAATCATGTTTGGTTCTAGTATATTAAGCTAGTTTAATCCCCACTTTTCTCCATTGTTTTTACACATCCTAGTGTTTTTTTCTCCCATGCCCAATACACTACGGAATTGAGGATTAAGGTTTCATAGAGATTGGGTGAAGGTAGGGATTTCATCCAATACCTGTAAAATTATGTCCACTAATTAGAAAGAGAAAGGAAGCAAAACAACATTAGGAGCCATGCATGCTAGGCTCTTGATCTGCTTTTTAATAATGATAGACATAGGATGTGTCTGAATGATTTGAGGCATTGCTACATAGTACATGCCCAAAGCTCTCTCGTGGCAGGATGATGCCTCTCGTTTCATGACACAAACATCTTTGACAAAGGTAATCAATGTTGTGCTTGGGCATAAACATCTCAGGACCCAGAGCAGCCGCATTACCATGACAAGTATATTGATTTTTTTTGCATCCCATTGTAGGTACACGAACACTTTAATATGCACTTATTCGAGACTGAAACATTCCAAATTCTCTGTTCCTTTTTTGGGTAAAACTGATCCAAATGGAAGCTTCCTACCCTGAAAAGTAACTATTCAAATACAAATAACCTGCAGACACAGGTGCCGTATCATATATTCTCTCCTGCACAGAGCCAGCAACTCACTTTTCAGAAAGCAGTTGTCTTTATTAGATGTGCTGCATCTTCATCATATAGGGTAGAAGAAGAATCACACCGTTCTAGGCCACAAGAATACCAAATCTAGGACAGAGCTGGGGTAGTATGTAACTACTCCTGTACTAGTCTATTGCTCCTAGCTACCCATAGCCTCCTCCATGTCCATGTGCAGAACGTAACTGGAGAATACCAATACCAGTGACAAGAAAGCTTGCCCGAAAAAGGACTACCCAGTGTGCCCAAACCCCCAAACCGACAAAAAGATTTAGTGATTAGCAATGTTAGAGAGAGAGAGAGAGAGAGAGAGAGAGAGATAGTGGTGATTAATTGCTGTCAAGTCTCCAGAGTATAGTAGTGGCAGTATTTCTAGGCTGGCTTCCAGTGCGGCCACATGCATGGTGTCTGCCTGCGGCGGAACACAACCCCCAACTCGTGATGCAAAACAGATGGAATTGCTCCCCAAGTTAAGCCGACTAAAATCTCACCTACTTATAAGTTATAACCACCACCAATCTGTCTGCTCCTCCAGTTATCACGCCTGTCCCGCAGCTTAAGCTAACACACAATCTATTAATCGTTACCGCAGCAACCGGCAATTTGTCGCATGTCGTCCGGCTAGATGCTCACTGCAATGCCGCTTCTTCTGTCAATCCAAACCTCACTGTAACAGGCCAGCCCTCAATTTGATACCATGAATTCTGGCTTGCATGTGTCGCGGTACCATCATTGCCTCATTCCTACAGCTCGATCTTGCTTTTCTTTGGCTCTCAAGTGTGTTGCCGTACATATAGACCTCTGCTCAGCATCTTCTACAAAAATGCAATACACATCAGTAAAGAAACTAACCACAGTGGATACCCATGATGATGCCATGGCACAAGCCCAGTGTCAAGGAGAAGTTCAGGCTCAGGCATCACATGGTGGATAGGCTCCTGGGAGTGAAGGTCCCAGGAGCCGATCCAGCATGTTGGATTATGCGCAGAAGTGCACCAGGCATATTACCTGAGATTTAGACATACATCAAACATTAACTGGACTGAATGGAGGATGTGCATTTGAACTGTATTTGGCATGAGCAGATATTGCATCTTGTATCCAGAATCAAGAATGAAAACAGGCAGGAATATATGTTACACTGCCATACCTGAAAATCACATCAATGCATGTTTAATAAGAGAGTTCGTTTAATAAACAGATATGAAAATTGGCGTGCTTTAGAAGTACTTTTTTTCATGGCTAATGAAATAAACAGAATGTTTTTCACAAATAAATATGAGAATTAGATGGATTTCTTGCTAAAGTGATTGTCACACATGTTAAAAGTAACCTTGATGAGGTAATGAAGCACATCGACAAGATTTCTAGAAAAAAATGAACGACATCAAGCAAACAATATCATATGTAAACGCTTGAGCTCTTTTAGACACTTTAGTTTGACTTTCCTTCTCCGACGTATAGGCTTGATTTGCTCAGAAGAGCAACACAATAATATTATAAATCACGGCTTACCCTACCCATTTACTGTAATAAATTTTATATTGCTTAAAGGAGAACAATATTTGTGCACAAAATATGATTTTGGCTTATCAACAGTTAAATACTTGCATGATTAGTTCAAGAATGGTCAATCTAGAAAATGCATAAGAACTTCAAGGCTAAGCAGTTTGAACTGGAATAAAAAAGGAAACTGAGGACATTTATGCCACATACATACTGGCATAGAATGTAAACAGGTTCACCTATTTCACTCCTGTTCAAGGAAATATATGTAAACAAAATTAGATGGATTTGTTGCTGAGGTGATTGTCATACATGTTAAAAGTAATCTTGATGAGCTAATGAAGCACATTGAAAAAAATTCTGGAAAAAATGATTGACATCAAGCACATAATATGATATATAAACGCTTGAGCTCTTTTGACACTTTAGTTTGACTTTCCTTCTCCGACGTATAGGCTTGATTTGCTCAAACGAGCAACACAATAATATGATAAATCACGGCTTATCCTACCCGTTTACTGTAATAAATATTTATATTGCTTAAAGGAGAACAATATTTGTGCACAAAATATGATTTTGGCTTATCCATAGTTAAATACTTGCATGATTAGTTCAAGCATGGTCAATCCAGAAAATGCATAAGAACTTTAAGGATAAGCAGTTTGATCTATTTGTGCCACATAAAATGTAACATAGAATGTAAACATGTTCAACTATTTCGTTCCTATTCAAGGAAATATATGTCAACAGAAAGAGTGGAGCCAATGATTTAGATACCTGTGTCACGCTTGAGCTGAGTCTGCATCGGCAAATATTGCAAAGTGAATATGCAGTTTGGTGATTTTGTGCACAATTTTCTGGCACATCATAGCTTCCATGAATCCATGATCATTTGCCACCCTTTACCCAACAATGCTGTGACCACGCGGCTTCATCAATCCTTTATCTTGCAAAATGCCCCTAACCTGGACTGCACCACATGGCATGTCTTGATATGCATACAGGTTAGAAATTGTCACATAATAACCGCTATTTTCAGGCTCCAGGCATAGCAAATGCTTGGCAATGGACTCGCCCATCTTGAGCTCAGGCGTGTAACTGCAAGCACTTAACAGTGCGCCCCAAACTCCATGTGCTTCATTGGATGGTAAACTCTCCACAAATTTATGTGCGTCCTGCAGCCGACCAGCACGCCCAAGCATGTCTACCATGCATACATGGTGTTCTGCTGTAGGAGTAATCCCAAATTTCTCTGACATAAGGTGGTAATACTTCCATCCTTCATCAGTGAGTCCACAATGACTGCAAGCTGACAAAAGAGCAATAAAAGTGCTTCTTGTGGCTTTAGTTCCAGACTGAATCATCTTGCAGAAAAGCTCTATCGATCGCAACCCATGCCCATGAAATCCTAAAGCTGATATCATGGAGTTCCAGCAGGCAATCGATTTTTCAGCAGACGATTCAAACACTTTGACAGCACTGTTGAGTCTTCCACACTTACTATACATATCAACTAGAGATGCTGAAACAAAAACATTATTTTGAAGATCAGACTTGACCACACGCCCATGTATGCTCTTGCCATGTCTAAGATCCCCGAGTTGAGTGCAAGCACATATAATACCGACAGTAGACATTTCATTAGGCACAAAATCTTCCATCTTCTGATAGAACTGTAATGCTCTCCAGCCTTTGTTATTCTGTGCAAAACCAGAGATCATACAATTCCAGGAGCACAAATTTCTATCTCCGAGACTATAAAAGATTAACTCGGCACTTTCAGTATCTGCAAACCGGAAGTACATGGTTAACAGGGCATTCTTAACCCTCAAACTGCATGCAAGCAAGTGCTTCAGTGACATGCAGTGGACGGACTTTCCTAGGGACTGCAGTTTAAGGGTTCCGCATGCTGATAAAACACTAACAAGCGTAACACTGTCAGGATTTACTCGCAACGTTGAATGCATGAACCGAAAGGCTTCCAACGCGTCTCCATGTAGTGCATTATGTACACATCCTACTATGACTGTATTCCATGAAATTATGTCTGACACTGGCATTATACTTCCCAACAGAACGAAGGCAGCCAATGAGTCCCCACAGCATATGTACATGTGCATCAAAGCATTAACAGCTGAAACTCCACTCGCAAATCCATTCTTCAGGATAAGAGAGTGAACTGCTTTGCCAAAGCCAAGGTCTTCCGGACGAGAGCATGAAGGTAGAACAGCTAGTATAGTTGTCAAGGTGCAGCTTAAACCTTCAGAAAGCAGCTCTTTGAACATAGCCTGAGCCTCTACTCTCAGCGTGTCATCTCTTGAGTGACCAGAAATCATTGTGTTCCATGAGATCAGGTCTCTTGCAGGCATTGTTCTGAACAAAAGGTTCGCAGTAGACGAATCATCACATTTGATATACAAACCAAGCAAGCTGTTTCCTATACAAGACTCCTCATCATCATTTAGGAGGCCTCTCCTGACTACGTATCCATGGATTTCTTTTCCTTCACACAGTAGTCCTTGATCAGCGCAGCCTGAAATTACAGTAACCAAAGTGGCAAGATCTGGCTGGTACTCTGATGTCATTTCTCGGAAAATAACGATGGCTTCTCTGACCTTTTCATTCTCCACCAGCCCCTTGATCATAGCATTCCATGATATCAAGTTTCTGTTAGGAAAAATTCTTAAGAAGACATTCTCTGCATCCTCTGGAAACCCAAGCTCGGAATAAAATGTTATCAGGGAATTCGGCACCGAGCAAGACGCCGTGTACTCGTAACCGCTTTTAACGACACAGCCATGAACAGACTTCCCAAATGAGAAAAGATCATCTGCACGAGCAGAGGCCGAAAGGACAGAAGACAGCGTCACCTCATCCGCCGGAACCGCCAACCGGGCCATGCCCCGGAAGTAACGAGCCGAAACCTCGGAAAGTCCGTTGAACGCGCTTCCACCTATAATAGAATTCCACGAGGCAGTGTCCCAGCACGGCATGCTCCAGAACACGGCCTCGGAAGCGCGGAAGCGTCCGCACTTGGCGTACATGTCGACGAGAGCATTGCAGAGGTTCAGTTCGGTGTCAAGGCCTCTCTTCGCGGCCGCGGCATGGATCACCACCCCGAGCTCCATGTCGCCGGCCCGCGACGCACCCGAGAGCATGACCGCCACGGTGGTCGAATCGAAGGTGCCAAGCACGGCCGTCATCTGCCGGAAAAGAGCCACGGCGTCGGCGAGACGGGATCTTCGTGCCAGGGTACCGACCGCGGCGTTCCACAGGATCAGGTCCGGGTCGGCGGCCTCGTGGAAGAGCGCCAGAGCGGCGCGCATGTCGACGGCGCCCCGGCTCCGGGCATAAGCTGTGAGGAGGGAGGTGCGCACGGGCGGGTCCAGCACTGCGCCGGACTTGATGGAGGAGCAGTGGAGGGCCGCGACGGTTTCCGTGTCGTGGGGCGCCTCGTCCCTGAGCGCGCGCACGATGAAGCTGGCCCGTGTTCTGCGGGTCGTTCCGTCGAGCAGGTGGTGTGCGTGCTTGTCGGTGGGCGCATCGTGGAGGAAGGCGAGAAGGCGGCGCGTGGAGGTTTGGAGGAGGAGGTTGGGTACGGTGGGAAGGGAGGGGCTTACGCCGGCGAGCAGCCTGGGAGCTCGGCGTAGCATCCACCGGCGCAGCGCGGTGGCTCTCCGCGGGAAGGTCTCGATTTTTTTTTCATGGGAAAGGATGGACATCTTTATAGTTTATAGTCATAGTCGAGACGCCCTTGGACGGCCCAAAAGTTACACAACGAACTTCTACAAGTTGCAGCCGTGTCTCTTTTTTTTTTCCTTTCTCCAAAAAGGTTATCATTTTCCCCTTGTTTTTCTTTTGCATGTTGGAGGCCTGTTTGCTGTACTCATATAAATGCATAACCCAGCATAACTTCGAATAATGTTGGAGCTATGCTGAAAATCATGAAATTCGAATCAATCATTTGCTAGATGGTTAAAAGGGTGGCGATTCCTCCATGCCAACGGAGTGCCAAATCGCAGTCATATTGAGCCTATCCGAGATATATCAACTTGCTACTCTACCGCTGTTGTGCTTGCTACTCATGATTCCTCGATAGTTGATCCCATAAACCTAATCTCCCTATCATACAGTGCCAATATAGCATCTGATATGTTTCTTGATGCATCCTATTCCAAGAAGCATTGCACAACTCAAACGCTTCGTAATGGTGATTTATTTTTCCATATAGAGTCTAGTCTATGGATGCAACTAGCTAATCCGACAAGAGTTATTTGCACTAGCATGTCGAGAGCTATGCCAAGCAGGGAGTGTGTGGTAAGCATAATACATCCATGTAAATGGAAATATATTGAACCTTGGTAGGAGTTGACTGTGTGCTTTAAACAAGGAAGCATGATGATCACATGCATTGGCCAGTAACTCACTATACGTTTAACCTTATAAATACATAAGCGATGGGTCTGGGTCCTTCGGGACCCCTCGTTGTTAAAAAAATGGATATCCATTTTAGCGTTGGGTCTAGATGATCTCTCTGATTTTTTTTATCTAGACCCAAGGTATGTATATTCTGAGATTTGGGGCTGCAGTTGTATTCCGACTTGTATTTCAGGTTCCCTTATCATTTTTGAATAGTAGCCTAGCTCACGACCTTAAAACAATACCACCACAACTATGCCAAATATGAAACCGATTTTTCTCAAATACGATTTTAAGGCGGGACAAAAATGTTCAGGATGACGTCCTTGCCAGTATAAATTTTCTATCATCAGCCAAATCCATCTAAAAGCAAATGGCTATACAAGTTTCTTAGCATGTAATTAATCATGTTATAGATGGATGCAACCCTGCTCGATGTAATTGAATTCTACAACTGCTATGTTCATGCATCACATGATGTAAATTGTGCATAGAGGCCGACAACAATAGCTCGTTTAGGAGGCAAGCAGTAGTTTAGGAGGCAAGCAGTAGGCCGGTGCCATATCATGAGTCTTTCCCTAGCAACTCGGGGGTCCTGCAGGTATGCATGCATATCTAGTGGTCACCCAAGGGAATCGGTGGTCGTCTATGAGATTAGGTTGGCAACGGCCGCCGGGAAGGGGGAAGGTGACATCAACCAGAAAGGGGACAAGTTGTGCCACCGACGAGTTGCATGGTGGCAGTGGAAGACGAAGCAGAGGAGAGTAGGCTTGGTGGTTGGGGATTTGGCCAGAGGAGAGGAGGGTTCGTCAGTGGTGGAGACGACATCGCGGTGGGGATATTTGGGTCGCTCGTGTGGAAGGAGAGAGAAGGTTGTGGGCATGTATGGGATGTGGTGAGGGGTTTTCGCGGGAGGTTTCCCTAGCGTGCCACACGGGGGAGAGGGGAAATTTCGGGTCGCTACTTAGCCTAGCTAGGTATAGAAGGTCGATTTGAGGTTCTCTCATCATCCTAGACGAGATGCCTTTTCGGGGTGAGGTGGGCATGGGCCAAACGAATTACACGGGCTACCAAACACACTCTAGATATTGGTATTGGTCCTTTTTTTCTATTTTAGTGTTCATAATCAATAATGTCATGCTGATAATTACAGTTATTTGCGGTTCATGGGTCATTTGTCCATCAGAAAATTCGGTAAGCATGCTGCCCCTATTAACGGCAGGAATCAACCAAAGACGCTCATGGTGGTCCCAACGCATGTTTGCTCGTCATATATGCACCTATATATGTCATTTTCTGCACGCCAGTATCGACTAAATTCTGTCCAATACAGATCCCTAAGCAATGTCGGTCACCCAAATAGTAAGAGCGTCAGCACAAGGGAGCCAAAATGTTGATAGTCAAAATTAGTTTTGCTACAATGCTCCTTTTGCTGATTACGTTTTGTGTCAGACCATACTTAATTTACTTAAATACATATAAACCAATTCACAAAGAAGCTAAACTACTGGAAAGCATGCACAATATAGTTTGTACATGAAGATCTGGTTAATAGCCGATCGATGTAAGCAAAAGGTGCAGTTATGCACGGCAGTTTGTACTAGTGAATTAGTGATGTGTGTTCCCCCAGCTAGAGAGCCAAATCGTTTCTGCTCCGGTGTAAACTATCTTGCGTCATTTCATCTTATAGAGCTAGAATTTCCAGATTTGGTACGTACAGAAACAGATCAGGCTGGCCTAGCTTGGATATTGCTAGTCTAGTTTGGCAGCCAAGTACAGTAATCTCCCTAGCCACTACAACAAGTTAGCAGCAGGTATCCCCTATGTTTTCAGATGCCTCTCACTCCCATCACGCGTCCAGCTAGGTCCTCATGGTGCTCATTGTATCTCTTATTTCTAAGCTTCGACTCCATTTGTGTTTTCGTGGGTACTATTCAAGTAAGGAGAGCTGAAGACAGGCACGAGCTATAATGTCAGATGCACACATCCCATATGTGTTTAGCTATATGGGAAGACAGAGCGTTTCCTTTATATAAAGACCTTTCTACAATGGCGAATCATACTTATATAATTACACACAAGGAGTTGAAGAACACATTAAATAATCCGTGAAAGCCAAACCAAATTTTCAAGATAACATTTTCTAGTGACCAAAGATCCGAATGCACAACACCCATATGCTTTCAGTTCCAATATTGAATGATGGTGCATCTAGGAAATAAAGAACAGAGAAGACATGATTTTAATGATATGGGTAAACCAAATGAATTTCTTAGTCCTTGGTTGTTCGTATGTCACAACAGATATTCTGGAGTAATGGGAGCTTATATACTCCCTCAGACCCAAAAAAGAATGTCGCAGATATAATACACCTGTCATTTACCATGGGTAGCACATGCTAATGTAAACCGGGAGGGGATATATTCTTCCGGTTAGATGATGCTTAGCACACACTAGAATTGACCGAGATCGAAGATAAACCGATGGATTCCACTAAATTTTATTGAGTGTTTTCGCCTATGTGTAAACTCGAGCACCTGAATTAGTTTGAAATCTCGCTGATGAAATCGGACGTGATTAGCTGACACTATATTTAATTACCAAGTTAGCTGCAGGGGAGGTGGGAAACTACAGATCAGTGCAAATGCTTAATCATGATTGAACCTGGCCGGTGTCTTCTTCCGATCATTGGATTCCAAATGCAAGCGAATGTCGTTGGTAACTAACATGTGAACTTACTGGCTGTTACAGTAGTAAAGCAGTACGAAAAATGCGCAAAGCAGAGCAGCAATAATTTAGTGGTGTATGACCAGTTCAACAGCATAGTGCTGATTAGGAAGAGATTTGTCCGAGACAACGGTCAATGGTCTTGGTAGATCCACGGATCGTTCAGAGTACACGTGAATTTCTGTTGTCATGGCTTAAACTATGAAAGCCAGCGGTTTGAACATGCCTTGAAAGTTAATTCCTCTGCATAGTGGCAAGGCAAAGGCTTTACGCTAATAATCATGAGGCGATGATGAAACTAAAGTTTGGTTGCACATTCTAAAGGACCAGGAAAGTTAGAGCATCTCCGGCCGTCTCCCCGGGAAGGCCTCCACAACGTCTTTTTTTCACCCGGATGGACGAAAACTGTCCAGTCACGCCCGCGGAACCTCGTTTTCGCCCGGATTTGGGCTTTCATCCGTCCGGCGAGCCCAGGTCATCCCGGCCCCCCGGGGAGCGCTCAGGAACTCCGGACGAAACGAAAGCGCAAGAAACGTCGAGAAAACTTCCCGGGCGGATGGTGGCCCCGACTTGTCGGTGATAGAGGCCAATCGTCTTCCGCGCGCTTCAAAAGCCTGCCGCCAGTCAGTCTTCGCCGGACGCATAGCTTCCACGCGGCGTCGCCTCGGATTCACGCGCGGCTTACTATATTTATCGTGGAATCTACGTGTCTGGCCGCATTTAGCACCGCCGTCTCCCTCCTCTCCCCAGCCTTGTCTTCTCTCCCCAATCCGCCTCCAGCGAGCAATGGCAGGCCACATCGCGGCGAACAACGGCTTTGGCCGCCGTTCCCTACACCAGTGGGAGGCGGGACTCCTGCACATGGCGGGCTACCCGGCGCCGCCGCATTTTCGCGTGCCCGGAGGATGGCGCCTGAGAGCGGGGGGCGTCCCGATCCCGCCTCTTCCGGTGGGAGGCGACGAGCTCGACGCCGCTATCGACGTTGTGCGGGTCACCCTCACCGAGGAGCAGCGCGCAGAGGAGCGGTACCTCGCCGACAACTACGACGCCTAGAACGAGTTCTTCCGTCTCCGGCATGAACGGGAACTCGCAGCGTACGACGGTCCCCCTCCTCCAGCGCGTAACAACGCCGCCGGCCGCCGCCGCTAGTGGGGTGCGTCGGGCTGCACGCTCGCCCGTGTGCTCGCGCCCATCGAGGCCGGCAACTCCCCCCTGGGGATGGCGCTGGCGGCGCCGTTTAGGCACGCCGTTTTTCAATTTTAGTTTATGTTTCCATCTGGCCGAATTCAAATATATGTACGAATTCGGTCTATATATGTACAAACTCGCCTATATATGTTAAATACATTTAAATTTCGCTTATGTTTGAACGAATTTTGCTTTTTTTTAATCTGAATTCGCCGTCTTTTGTCAAAACTTTTCATCTATCCCCGGACTCGCCACTGGGAAAATGGGCTCCCCAGGCCAAAAATTACATCCATTTAGCGCCGGATTTCGGCCTGGAGAGCCCAACGGCTGGAGATGCTCTTAGAAGAGGAAATCCGGTTGTGGAGTTGCAGTTGCATGTAGTGCAGCTTTTTGGTGAACTATGGTCCTCTCTTCTGGATTTTCAGATATTTTCTTATTCAGAAAGTCACTGGTTGAAAGGAAATTGACATAACTTTCCAGGTTATGAGTCTATGTGAATAGACTGAAAGCAACCTAGCATCATGTAGTCTCTGTCAAGAAAAAGTATCATGTAGTCCTGGTACCAATGATGCTCTTCAGATGGAATAGCCTGCCAATGATGTAATCAAGGGCAAATAATAGGGACACCCAAAGCTTATCACAAACAGCATGATTACCCTGCAACTGCAAGTACAGAACTTCTACCTGAAGAATCAACTGTAAATTAAACTGAGCAGGAAACTATCATACGTTTTCAGGTTATACATATATGATCACAGCAGGAAGCCAGGAACCTATCAACCAAGTATAATGTACTACTACTACCAACAATGTGGAATGACCTGCCGATCATGTAATCTCAACATATCATAGGGGCACCGAAAGCTTATCACAGACATCAAGATTACCCTGCAACAGCAAGAACCGCACTGCACTCGTGGTCTTCTAACTAAGAATGAAAGCTAGAGTATGAAACAACCATACACTTCTTTCTTTCTTTCTTTCTTTCTTTCTTTCTTTCTTTCGTTTTGAATGTTAAGACAAGAATAAAGCACCAAAAAGGTAAGAAAACAAACATCATGAATTTGTGATCTAGTCCTCCTAGTAGCCATCACACCTAAAACATGAAGAATGAAGCGTTTTGACCAAAAGCAACCACCCACCATACGAAAACAAGTAAAAAGTGAGAACAATTTTAGTGTTTTTTTCTGCAGGGTCGTTTTTGGAAGGCTGAGAGTGGCGTTTCTCGAAGAATCTTGAGAATTGCAGTGGCATATTTCGAAAGCTGAAAATTTTAGTGGCATTTCTCAAATACGCAATGATTGCAGTGGCATATATCTAATTAACCCATATATAAATGGTAGCAGCAATATTAACTATATCATCCCAATTCACGATGCCTGACAAGTGCAACACATGTAAGATCCACCAGTATTATACCACCACCCTTTATATTTACTACAGAGGTTTAACTGAGACTGCTTATTACTACCAGTGGAGGATATGGCAATCTAAGGGAGTCATTGCAATACTACACTTCACTCCGCAATCTACGAGGAAACTCTGCTAATTTCTACAAGACTATACGCATGTGCAATATGTGCTTGTTCTCTTCCATTTCCTGTGTATATATCCAACTTATATACTTCATATAAAGCACGAAGCAGAAGGTCGAAAACATCTACTGTAGATCACTTCCTGATGAAACGAACTCCTCAACCATCTCAAACGCATCGATCTCCGCAAAGTAGGCTCTCCGCTCCTCGATGAAATCCTGAATTGGTAATGGTAGCGGCTCACCAGAACTCTGGTCGAAAAGATCCACATGCAGCGGCTCTTCCCTTGTTACCTGAAACACAAACACAGCGAGGTGATAAGAGTTCACGTTCTTTTCAAAAAACTAGAACCAAAGGCAGTTTCATGAATGGAGAAAGATACACGGAATAGCAAACAGGGATCTCACAATTTTCACAAGAAAGATTGCTAGATGCCATATAAAAAGTTAAAATACTAATACTTGAGCAGAAACCTGGTACACCTTCCTTGTCTTTTTGCTAGGAGGTGATGATGCCCAAGGCAGCACGTCTCCAGTCTTTACATTTGGTAGCAGCTCACCAGAACTCTGGTCCAAAGGATCAATGTGCAGGGGCTCTCCCCTTGTTACCTATAAAGCAAACACAGCGAAGCAATAAGAGTTCACATTCTTTTAGAGAAATAAACAGAACCAAAGACAGTTTATTGATTGGAAAAGATCCACGTCGTAGCCAACAGGGACTTCTTAATTTTCAAAAGAAGGGCTGTTCTAATGCCATGTAGAAAGTTAACATACTAATATTTGAGTAGAAATATGATATACCTTCCTTGTCTTTTTGCTGGGAGGTGATGACGCCACAGGCAGTACTTCTCCAGTCTTCACCTTTGGTTTATTGGAGATATACACGGAAAAGATCAATCAATAAGAAATAACCATGATAACATCATATCTGGAATTGTGAATGTTCAGCAGTGCAGTGCACAAATAGACTCACGTGTAAGAATCATAGCTTCCATGAATCCATGATCATTTGCCACCCTTTATCCAACAATGCTGGGACCACGCGGCTTCATCAATCCTTTATCTTGCAAAATGCCCCTAACCTGGACTGCACCGCATGGTATGTCTTGATATGCATACAGGTTAGAAATAGTCACATAATAACCGCTATTTTCAGGCTCCAGGCAGAGCAAATGCTTGGCAATGGACTCGCCCATCTTGAGCTCAGGCGTGTAACTGCAAGCACTTAACAGTGCGCCCCAAACTCCATGTGCTTCGTTGGATGGTAAACTCTCCACAAATTTATGTGCATCCTGCAGCCGACCAGCACGCCCAAGCATGTCTACCATGAATACATGGTGTTCTGCTGTAGGAGTAATCCCAAATTTCTCTGACATAAGGTGGTAATACTTCCATCCTTCATCAGTGAGTCCAGAATGACTGCAAGCTGACAAAAGAGCAATAAAAGTACTTCTTGTGGCTTTAATTCCAGACTGAATCATCTTGCAGAAAAGCTCTATCGGTCGCAACCCATGCCCATGAAATCCTAAAGCTGATATCATGGAGTTCCAGCAGGCAATCGATTTTTCAGCAGAGGATTCAAATACTTTGACAGCACTGCTGAGTCTTCCACACTTACTGTACATATCAACTAGAGATGCTGAAACAAAGACATTATTTTGAAGATCAGACTTGACCACACGCCCATGTATGCTCTTTCCATGTCTAAGATCCCCGAGTTGAGTGCAAGCACATATAATACCAACAGTAGACATTTCATTAGGCGCAAAATCTTCCATCTTCTGATAGAACTGTAACGCTCTCCAGCCTTGGTTATTCTGTGCAAAACCAGAGATCATACAATTTCAGGAGCACAAATTTCTCATCTCCGAGACTATAAAAGATTAACTCGGCACTTTCAGTATCTGCAAACCGGAAATACATGGTTAACAGGGCATTCTTAACCCTCAAACTGCATGCAAGCAGCTTCAGTGACATGCAGTGGATGGACTTTCCTAGGGACTGCAGTTTAAGGGTTCCGCATGCTGATAAAACACTAACAAGCGTAACGCTGTCAGGATTTACTCGCAAAGTTGAATGCATGAACCGAAATGCTTCCAACGCCTCTCCATGTAGTGCATTATGTACACATCCTACTATGACTGTATTCCATGAAATAATATCCGACACTGCCATTATACTTCCCAACAGAACGAAGGCAGCCAATGAGTTCCCACAGCATATGTACATGTGCATCAGAGCATTAACAACTGAAACTCCACTTGCAAATCCATTCTTGAGGACAAGAGAGTGAACTGCTTTGCCAAAGCCAAGGTCTTCCGGACGAGAGCATGAAGGTAGAACAGCTAGTATAGTTGTCAAGGTGCAGCTTAAACCTTCAGAAAGCAGCTCTTTGAACATAGCCTGAGCCTCTACTCTCAGTGTGTCATCTCTTGAGTGACCAGAAATTATTGTGTTCCATGAGATCAGGTCTCTTGTAGGCATTGCCCTGAACAAAAGGTTCGCAGTAGCCAAATCATCACATTTCATATACAAACCAAGCAAGCTGTTTCCTATACAAGACTCCTCATCATCATTTAGGAGGCCTTTCCTGACTACGTATCCATGGATTTCTTTTCCTTCACACAGTAGTCCTTGATCAGCGCAGCCTGAAATTACGGTAACCAAAGCGGCAAGATCTGGCTGGAACTCTGATGTCATTTCTCGGAAAATACCGAGGGCTTCTCTGACCTTTTCATTCTCCACCAGTCCCTTGACCATAGCATTCCACGATACCAAGTTTCTGTTAGGAATTTTCAAGAAGACCGTCTCTGCATCCTCGGGAAACCCAAGCTGGGAATAAAATGTTATCAGGGAATTCGGTACCGAGCAAGACGCCGTGTACTCGTAACCGCTTTTAACGACACAGCCATGAACAGACTTCCCAAAGGAGAAAAGATCGTCTGCGCGAGCAGAGGCTGAAAGGACAGAAGACAGCGTCACCTCATCCACCGGAACCGCCGACCGGGCCATGTCCCTGAAGTAACGAGCCGAAACCTCAAAAAGTCCGTTGAACGCGCTTCCGCCTATCACAGAATTCCAAGAGGCAGTGTCCCAGCACAGCATGCTCCAGAACACGGTCTCGGAAGCGCGGAAGCGTCCGCACTTGGCGTACATGTCGACGAGAGCATTGCAGAGGTTCAGCTCTGTGTCTGCAAGGCCTCTCTTCACGGCCGCGGCGTGAATCGCTGTCCCGAGCTCCAGGTCGCCGGCCCGCGACGCCCCCGAGAGCATGACCGCCACGGTCGTCGAATCGAACGTCCCGAGCACGGCCGCCATCTGCCGGAAAAGAGCCACGGCGTCGGCGAGATGGCAGCTACGGGCGAGGGTACTGACCGCGGCGTTCCACAGGATCATGTCCGGGTCGGCGGCCTCGTGGAAGAGCGCCAGAGCGGCGCGCACGTCGGCGGCGGCGCCCCGGCGGCTCCGGGCGTAGGCTGTGAGGAGCGAGGTGCGCACGGGCGGGTCCAGCACGGCGCCGGACTTTATGGAGGAGCAGTGGAGGGCTTCCGCGTCGTGGGGCGGCTCGTCCCTGAGCGCGCGCACGATGAAGCTGGCCCGTGTTCTCCCGGGCGTTTCGTCGAGCAGGTGGTGTGCGTCCATGTCGGTGGGCGCATGGTGGAGGAAGGCGAGAAGGCGGCGCGGGCTGGGAGGCGTGGGGTTTTGGAGGAGAAGGGAGGGGTTTACGCCGGCGAGCAGCCTGGGAGCTCGGCGTAGCATCCACCGGCGCAGCGCTGTGTCTCTCCGCGGGCTTACCAGCGGGAAGGTCTCGATTTTTTTCAATAGAAACCGGGAAGGTCTCAAGTGCTTGGGAATATGAGGGACATCTTTATAGACGAGACGCCCTTTGACGGCCCAAAGGCCAGCCCAAAGAACATTACAAGTTAGAGTTGTTTTTTTTCTCCTATAATAAAAGATCTCATTTTCCCCTTGGTTTTCTTTTGCATGTTGGAGGTCTGTTTGTTGCATGTTGAAGCTATGTAGAAAACCATGAGATCCGAATCGATCATTTGTTAGACGGTTAAAAGGGTGGTGATTCCTCCATGCCAGCTGGGTGTCCAATTGCAGTCACGGCGACCCTACTTGAGCTATATCAACTTGCTACTATACAATTGGTGTGCATGTTACTCATGATTCCTCGATAGTTGATCCCCAAAACCTAATCTCTCTATCATACAATGCCAATTTAGCATCTGATATGTTTCTTGATGCATCCTATTCCAAGAAGTATTTCACAACTTAAACACCTCGTAATGGTGATTTCTTTTTTCATATAGAGTCTACAGATACAACTAGCTAATCCGACAAGAACTATTTGCACTAGCATGATAAGAGCTATGCCAAGCAGAGAGTGTGGTAAGCATAATGCATCCATGTAAACGGGAATATATTGAACCTCGGTAAGAGGCGCCAGTGCGCTTTAAACAAAGGAAGCATGGTGGTCACATGCATTGGACAGTAGCTATCCACCCTGGCACATTAAGATCATATCTTTTTTACTACTAGGTTTTAAAGAAAGAAATCAAATCTCACCACCCATGTAGATTCAACGACAATGAATGTGAGATTATAACATAATGCTCACTTGATCATGTTATAGCCTCTTTTACTTGCAGTTTTCTCGAAAACATAGGAACGAAAACAAGACGTGATTGTAACATAATGCTCACTTGATCATGTAATCTATCACACAATCCAATTTTTGGCTTTGACATGGCATAAATAATTACAAATAATTAGGGAAGTATAACAAGATAATCTTCTAGACAATTTAGCATGCGGACCCAAGGGCTACCTCGGCTGCAACTCCAGGTGATGCATATCCTCTAGCCTCGCCTTGTTGAACTGCATGTACCAACAAATTTAATTTTTGTTGAAATACGTATTTAAAAAATGATTTTCTTGGTCTCAGTATGTGAGATTATGATAGTAAAAAATGGATATCCCAAGAACTGCCTTCCCTATCCTACCTCCCTCATTACCTCCACCTCCTCACGTTCTTCCAAATCTAGAGGCTGACTGACCCCTCCCCCTCCTCTCCAGCGGTGGCCAGCGTTGAGAAGGGCGAGGGTCCCATGCTTGTATAGCTATAGCCTAGGACTAGGTATAAGGTTAGGTGTCTAGGTTTTGCCCCCATGGCGACTAGCGTGTCTTTTGGAGCTCTTGTTCGGCGTCGGCATGCGGCACTTGGCTGTGGCGAGGTCTCTTCCCTGCTCGGTATCCTTCGAGGATGGCAGCGTGTGGAGGTCTACCCGGAGCTCTACCTCGAATAAGCTCGTAAGTTCCCCGTGTCTGTCGGGTGTTGCAGGTTTCTCCTGCTTCTCCAGCCATCATGGCGAAGAAACATATGAAGCGGAGTTGCGGATCATGAAGGTACAAGGAGGTGCATCAAGTTTCTTTGGTGCTCATCAACTGCGGTTTTCAGCGTGTGTATTTACACCCAACCATGTATCGTCTGGCCAAAGGGCTGCCTCTCGCGGAGTGTTGGTGTTTGTCGATCAAGCAAGCATTTAATGCAGACTTTTCTTCTACATCTAGGTCGTGGCGCAATTTGGGAGGCATGGTAGCTTCAGCTTCCTTCAGTCGGCAGCATGGCTAGCATACTAGGCCAAGTGGCTTCGTCCTAGCCTCGTTGCGATTCGTTCCTCGTGTAAGATGCAGTTTGGGGGGGATTGATTAGGACCACACTGCAATCTAGTTTTATTATCTAGGGCCGTTCTTATAAAATTTTAGGACTAACTTGTAGCTCTTATTCTTTTGGGTCATGTACCTCACTGTACATTTTACCTTAAATACATAAGCAATGGTTCTGGGTCCTTCGGGACCCCTCATTGTTCCAAAAAAAATGGATATCCATTTTGGCACTGGGGTCCAAAGGATCCCTCTATCTAGACCAAAGATATGTTTCAAGATTTGAGGTTGTAGTTGTATTCCGACTTGTATTTCAGGTTCCCTCAACATTTTTGAATATTATCCTGGCCCACAACCTTAAAACAATAGCACCATAACTGTGCTAGATATGAAAACCGATTTTGTTTTTGTTTTCAAATAAGTTTTTAAGGCGGGACAAAAATGTTCAGGATGACATCCTTGCCATTAGAGATTTTCTATCATCCGCCAAGTCCATCCAAAACAAAAGTCTATACAAGTTTCTTAGCATGGATTGAATCCTGGTATACATGGATGCAACCCTACCCGATCTAATCGAAATCTACTCTGCTGCTATGTTCATGCATCATATGGTGTAAATAATGCATAGAAATGAGCCAAAGAGGAGGCCAACAACACCGTCTCGTTGAGGAGGCAAGCAGAAGGCCGGTGCCATATTAGGAGTCTTTCTCCAGCAGCTCGGGGATCCTACCGGTTTGCAGATCTAGTGGTCACCCCGGGGGAACCGACGGTCGTCTAGGAGATTAGGTGGCACTGGCCGCGCAATAAGGGGAAGGGGTGACTTCAACCAGAAAGGGGACGAGTTGTGCAACCGGCGAGTTGCATGGTGGCGGTGGAAGATGAAACAGAGGGGAGGAGGCCCGGTGGCATGGGTTTGGGCCAGAGAGGAGGAGGAGTCGACAATGGTGGTGACGAGGTAGCGGTGGGGATATTTGGGTCGCTCATGTGGAAGGAGAGAAGGTTGTGTGCAGGGCTGGGATATGGTGAGGGGTTTTTGGGAGGTTTCCCTAGCATGCCACATGGGGGAGTGGGGAAAACTCAGATTGCTACTTAGCATGGCTGGGTATTGAAGCTCGATTTGAGGTTATGTCATTAGCCTAGCTGAGAGGCCTTTTCGGCGTGAGGTGGGCATGGACCAAGCGAATAACACATGCTACCAAACACACCATACATATTGGTGTGGGGCCTTTTCTTTCTATTTTTAGTGTCCACAATTGATCATGTCGTGCTGATAATTACAGTTATTAGCGGTTCGATCACATGCTCTCCATACATGCATCTCTATATGTTATTTCTTGCACGCAAGTATCGACAAAGAAATTCGGCCGAGTACAGTTCCGTAAGCAATGTCGGTCACCTAGATAGTAAAAACATCTGCACGTGGGAGCCAAAATGTTGATAGTCAAAAATAGTTTTACTACAATGCTCCTTTTGCTGATTATGTTTTGTGTCGGACCATAGTTAATTAACTACATATAAACCAATTCACAAAGAAGCTAACTATGGAAAACTGTGCAAAATATAGTTTGTACACGAGGATCTGGTTAATAGCCGATCGATGTAAGCAAAAGGTGCAGCTGTGCACTAGCGATGCGTGTTTCCCCCAGCCAGAGAGCCAAATCGTTTCTGCTCCGGGGTTTGTAGGTACAGAAAGTGATCAGGCTGGTCCAGCGTGGATATTGCTACTCGTAGTCTAGTTTGACAACCAAGCATACTAAACTCCCTAAGCTAGTACACGGGATTACCATAATCGTTTCCCTATGTTTTCAGATGCCTCTCGCTCCCATCACGCTCCAACTAGGTCATTATTTCTAACCCCTAACTCCATCCGTGTTGTCTTTGTGTGACTCCATTCATGTTCCCTTCGTGGGTACTATTCTAGTAAGGAGTATGTTTAACTATATGGGACTCCATTCGTATAACGGGGATTGCCCCACGAGTTATAAAACCAACACAATAAGCATTTATGCCGGGAAAAAATATCTTAGAAGGGGTGGTCATTCTTCATGAAACCATTCATGAGCTACATAGTAAGAAATTGGATGGGGTTTTATTTAAGATTGACTTTGAAAAGACATACGATAAAGTGAAATGGCCATTTCTACAACAGACTTTGAGAATGAAGGGGTTTGCTCCAGAATGGTGTAGAGTTGTTCAACAATTTGTCCAAGAGGGAGTGTCGGGGTAAAGGTAAATGATGACATTGGTCATTATTTTCAGACAAAAAAAGGTTTGAGGCAAGGTGATCCGTTGTCTCCTATACTTTTTAATATTGTGGTGGATATGCTAGCCATCATAATTGAACGAGCAAAAAATGATGGTCAAGTGTGTGTGTGTGGGGGGGGGGGGGGGCTTATTACTCATCTTGTTGAGGGGGGATCTCTATATTACAATATGCCGATGATACTATCCTTTTTTTTGGAGCATGACCTTCTGAAAGCTATTAATATGAAATTAATCTTATGTCTGTTTGAAGAACTCTCATGGCTTAAAATTAATTTTCACAAAAGTGCGATTTTTGTTTTAGGAGGGCGAAGGATGAGGTTGACCAGTATAAACAGATATTTGGATGCGATGCTGGTTCCTTACCCTTTAAATACTTAGGTATTCCTATCCATTACGGAAAACTTAGAAATTCTGATTGGTACCTAGTGAGACCTGGTTTGAAAGTAAATTGGGATGCTGGAAAGGCAAATTACTGTTCTATAGGGATAGACTTGTCCTTATCAATTCAGTTTTAACAAGCTTACCTATGTTTATGTTGTCTTTTCTAGAGATACCTGTTGGGGTAAGGAAAAGACTGGATTTCTATAGGTCTAGATTTTTTTGGCAATCCGATGAAAATAAAATAAAATATAGACTTACAAAATGGAATATTGTCTGCCGACCCAAAGATCAAGGAGGTTTAGGTATTGAGGTTCTTGAACTCAAAAATAGATGTTTATTAAGTAAGGGCATGTCTAACAGGCCCCGTATTTTTTCGCCCCTTAAAACGCGAGTAGAGGGCCCTGTATTCACTTTTCGCCGGCCAAAAACTCGGACGAGCTAGCAGACGCTAGCTCGTCCGGGTTTTCAACCCCTCAAAACAGGGTTTTTTGACAAATTGCATATTAGAACCAACACACCATTCACATAAAATAAATGTTTTACATCACACAATAATCGTCATAATTATTACAATAATGTTTTTCGGAAATGTCAACAAATGTTATAATGGAAGAATTAAACAAATAACAAATGTTTCACACATACAACAATAGGAAATGAATGTTTCACACATACAACAATGGGAAATGAATGTAATAAATCATTGGCCATGCAAGCGCCAATGGTGATCAATCAAATCTTGGGTGAGTTGGTGATGAGTCTCGGCATTTTCAATGCCTCGATGAGCTGCAAGAAAAGCTTCAATCCGATCGGGGTTCCTCTCGGGCTGCACTCGGGTGCCAACATTGTCATAGAAACATGGCAAGTTCAAACCTCTTTCATCTTCAATGATCATGTTGTGAAGAATCACACAACATGTCATGACATCAACAAGAGTTTCCTTGTCCCAAAACCTAGCAGGACCCCGGACAATTGCAAACCTTGCTTGCAAGACACCAAAAGCTCTCTCAATATCCTTGCGGCATGCCTCTTGATTTTTGGTGAAGCAAGCTTTCTTTCTTGTCAAAGCCCTGTCCTTTTTCTCTTTTATGGACTTGAAAAGGGTTGCATAGTTAGGGTAAATACCATCTGTGAGATAGTACCCCATGGTGTACTCATTGTTCATAACTTTGTAGTTACAAGGTGGAGCTTCACCCTTAACTAGTCTTGCAAACAAAGGGGATCTATTCAAGATGTTGATGTCGTTGAGTGTCCCCGACAATCCAAAAAAAAGCATGCCAAATCCATAAGTCTTGAGAGGCCACAGCTTCAAGAACAATGGTAGCATCACGGCTTTTGCCACAATACATTCCATGCCATGCTTTTGGACAATTTTTCCATGTCCAATGCATGCAATCCAAACTACCAAGCATCCCCGGCCACCCCCTCTTTTCATTGATCTCCATGAGCCTTTTTGTATCATCCTCATTTGGAGCTCGGAGATACTTCTCTCCATACAACTTGATCACCATCTTGGCAAACATACGCACGCAATCCGTGGTTGTTTGCACACCAATGCGAAGGAAGTCATCGGTATAATCTGCTGGTATACCGTATGCAATAACCCTCATGGCGGCAGATTTTTTTTGATATGGGCTAAATGCCATGACTTGGGCAGCATTTCTTCTTTGCTTGAAATAATCGTAATTTGCCTCGCAATCTTTGACGATTCTCTCGAACAAAGACCTACGCATTCGGTACCGTCTACGGAAGAGGCGGGGAGGATAGGTCGGTACCTCGGCGAAATAATCTTGCATCAGCTGTTCGTGGCCGAGCGCGCGGTTCCGCGGAATGCACATACGCCCCATCACGGATCCTTTCCGCTGATCCAGCAGCTTCATGCGGTCCTCCGTTTGCTTCAAGCCGAACAGGAGCAGCATCATCTCTGTATCGTCGTCGTTGAGCAACTCGTCGATGTCCGAATCGTCAGAATCAGACGATGACCAATCGGTCGACGTCGCGTCCAAATCCGCCATGTGCACATCCTCCGAAGCCATCTACCACGGTGTACCATACATCAGCCCCAAATCCGACCAATTTACCGGCGGCAACGAAGAAGAACGCGGCGGAATACTCACCGGCGACAAACGGCGGAGAAGACCACGACGGGAGGGCGGCGGCGCGCGCGGAGGGACGTGGAACTTCGGCGGGGGTGCGGCGGAGGTGCGGCGGGCGTCGACGCAGCTCGGCGCGGCTCGGCGGACGGCGGAGGGGCGCGGATCTGACGGATTCCGGCGGCGGCGCGCGGGTGGCTGCGGCGGCGCGCGGGGAAAATGGGTGGGGGGAACTGAAATGTCCGCGCGCGTTTCGGAATTGGGATGCTGGTTTCGCCCACTATCCCCGCTCCCACCCCGCACAAGTAGGGGCGACGACCCGCCCCGTACTCGAAAACAGCAAAAAAGGATGCGGGGGCCGTTTTTACGGGGCGTGCTAGACGGCCGGGTAGAGCCGAAACCCTCAAATCGGCGGTTATTATACGGGTTTGCCCCTTTTACGGGGTCTGTTAGACCTGCTCTAAGTGGCTTTATAAACTTCTTAACGAGGATGGGGTGTGGCAAGAATTGCTACATAATAAATACCTAAGACAAAGGACCTTATCTGAGGTAAAAGCTAAACCCACAGACTCTCCCTTTTGGAAGGGATTGATGGGGGTTAAGGACGATTTTTTAGTAGAGGTTTTTTCACTGTGGGTAATGGAGCAGCTACTCATTTTTGGAAAGATACTTGGTTAGGAAAAAAGCCATTAGCCCAACAATATCCATCCTTATACAATATTGTGCATCACAAGAATGTAACGGTAGCTCATATGTTAGCTCAAACGCCTCTGAATATCAGTTTCAGAAGGTTGTTGGTGGGAAACAAATGGACTTTGTGGTTACAGTTATGCCAAAAACTTATGAGGATTAATTTAAATAATAAGAATGATCAATTTGTTTGGATTTTGACCACAAATGGATTGTTTACAGTGAAATCTATGTATGAGGATCTTATGAATGACCACATACCTTTTCTGCGAAAATACCTATGAAAAGTTAAAGTTCCTCTTAAGATAAAAATATTTATGTGGTTTCTGAGTAATAAGATTTTGCTTACTAAAGATAATTTAGCTAAAAGACGGTGGAATGGGTGTACAAAATGTGTTTTTTGCGGAGAGCAGGAGACTATTGAACACCTGTTCATAACTTGCCCTTTAGCTAAACTACTTTGGCGCACAGTTGATTTCACTTTTGATATTCCACCTCCAACTAATATTACGAATATGTTTGGTAATTAGTTAAATGGAGTTGATAGACAATCTAAGGCTTTCATCCATATTGGGATTTCTGCTTTATATTGGTCTATATGGAGAGCGAGGAATGATATTATTTTAACAAAAAACAATTTTTTCACTTTTTGCAGGTTATCCATATGGTGTCACATTGGATTCAGTTGTGGGATCTACTATCACCGGAGGGATAGCGGGATGCTATGGCTACTGGATGCACACGACTCTAGATGGTCGCTCATGATATCTTGTGCCAGGATGGCTGGCGGCACAATAGACGGCTACGTTGATGTGTAGTTCAGTTTTTTTTTTGTTTCTTTCGCTGGTTGATTCTTGTATCAACTCTGGGCGATGACTGAGATGTTCTGAACTTTGTACTCGATTTTTTTTAATAAAAGACCGTGTGCATCATCATGATGCAGCAGCCGGGTTTTAATCCCCATTTCGAAAAAATAAAGACCTTTCTACAATGGCGAATCATGCTGTGATAACTACACACAAGGAAAGGTTGAAGAACGCCATTAAATAATCCATGTACACCAAACCAGAATTTCAATATCACATTTTCTAGCAGCCAAAGATGTGAAGTCACAGCACCCATATGCTTTCAGTTCCAACATTGAATGGTGTAGCATCTAGAAAAAAAACAGAGAAGACATATTCTTTTAATGATATGGGTAAAACAAATAAATTACTTAGTCCTTGGTTGTTCGTGTGTCACAACAGATATTCTGGAGTGATGGGGGCTTATATACTCCCTCAGACCCGAAAAAAATGTCGCAGATATAGATACATCCATACATCGCTCATACGTTTTTTAGATGTTTCACTCAAGCTCTGCCACTGCTCGTTGCTAGGCCCTGCTATTGTAGTGCCGTATCAGCTACCGGTGAAGGCTTGAAGGGTGTGTTTGGTTTGGTTCCCAAGTAGCCCTGCCAAAAAATTGGGTATCCTTCAGATTTTGGTCATTGTTTGGTTTGTAGTCAAAATTTTGGCTGCCCATGGATATCCATCTCTCCCACTCACAGAATCTTGCCAAATATTTGGCCGAATATGGGTTGAGAATTCCTTGACCAAAAAATTGGCAAGCCAGCTCTTACCAAATGTTTGGTAGGGCTAGTGCAAGGGCATGAACCAAACACACCTGAAATTGCCATCACCAACACACCGGTGACAAGTCCCGGGAGCCATCTCACATCAAAGTCAACAACATAGAAATGGCAGCCTCCACCTTCCTGGTGTCATAGCCCCACCGGCTCAACTCACCACAATGCCGATGGACACTTCGCCGCTGCGTGCGGCGGCACTATCCGACGGACGACCGCCTGCTAGTCTCCCATTGCGTCGCGCTCTCCTTCCCATCGGGCTCCCATTCCCTGACCTCTGCCGCCGCCGTCTCTCATTCCAGGTGCACTACGCATCCCACTCCCATCCCTACCCCTGCACGGCCTTCGTCTTCACACCCACCTGGTAGATAGAACTTGCTTTTTTTTCTTCCATTTTCAGTGGTTTACATGGAACCATGAAGATTTTGCCCCAACCTCATTCACCTCACCATGCCATTATATGCTTTTTGTGTAGAGATTTCTCTATGTGTAGCTTTGCATCTTTTCCTTGCTCATTTCTTCTGTCACATGATTGGAGCAAATGGAGCAAGCGCAGGCTAGTATTTACCGGGTGGCACATTGTTAAATAACCTGTCCTTTGCCATGGAGCAACACAGGCTATATTTTTCCTGTTAGATGATGCATTGCACACGGTAGAATTGACCGAAATCGAAGATAAACCGATGGATTCCACAAAATTTTAGTGAGTGTTCTCGCCTATGTGCAAATTCGAGCGCCTGAATTGATTTGAAATCTCGCTGATGAAATCGGACGTGATTAGCTGACACTATATTTAATTACCAAGTTAGCTGCAGGGGAGGTGAGAAGCTACAGATCAGTGCAAATGCTTAATCATGATTGAACCTGGCCGGTGTCTTCTTCCCATCATTGGATTCCAAATGCAAGCGGATGTCGTTGGTAACTAACATGTGAACTTACTGGCTGTTACAGTAGTAAAGCAGTACCAAAAATGCGCAAAGCAGAGCAGCAATAATTTAGTGGTGCACGACCAGCTCAACAGCGTAGTGCTGATTAGAAAGAGATTTGTCACTTCATCTCCTGAGACAACGGTCAGAGTAGATCCAGGCATCATTCATAGTACACGAGAGTTTCTGTTGTCATGGCTTAAACTAAGAAAGCCAGCAGTTTGAACATGCGTTGGAAGTTAGGGTATGTTTGGTTTGAAGCCAACGGTGGCCTTGCCAAAATTTTGGTACGCCTATGCCCTTCGGCTCCCATTTGGTTGGCCCCCAAAATTTAGGCTAGCCCAGTTCATTATTTCGCCAATTCGTCGGTGGGTAGCGGATTCCTTCGCTAATAATTTGGTCACGCTAGGATTTGATCGGGCTGGTGTAGGCGTAAATCAAACGTGCCCTTAATTCCTTTGTATAGTGGCCAGGCCAAAGGCTTTACGCAAACAATCATGGGGCAATGATGAAACTAAAGTGTGGTTGCACATTCTGAAAGTTAGAATAGAAAATTCGGATGTGGAGTTGCAGTTGGATGTAATGCATCTTTTTGGTGAATTATGGTCTTCTCTTCTGGATTTTTAGATCTTTTCTTATTCAGAAAGCCACTGCTGGAAAGGAAATTGGCATAGCTTTCCAGGTTATGAGTCTATGTGAAGAGACTGAAAACAACCTAGTATCATGTAGATGTAGCCTCTGTCAAGAGAAAGTATCATGTAGTCCTGATACCAGTAATGCTCTTCAGATGGAATGGCATGCCAATGATCTAATCAAGGGCAAATAATTGGGGCACCCAAAGCTTATCACAAATAGCATGATTACCCTGCAACTGCAAGCACATAACTGATCTTGTAGTCTTGTAGCTGAAGAATCAACTGTAAATTAAGTTCGTGATGGCAGCAAGCCAGGAACAGAGCAACCTAGTATAATGTACTGCTACTACCAACAATGTGGAATGGCCTACCGATCATGTAATCTGAACATATCATAGGGGCACCCAAAAAGCGGAGAAGTGCCAGTTGAACCTGGGTGCACGGGAACCCAGGTGGGAAATGCATTTTCCAAATGTTAAAAAATTCTGAAATAAAAATAACGGGGTACATATGCATGTTCCATGTGTGCGTAGAAAGTTTTCACGGAGAAACCACTTTTTTATTTCAGAATCTAAAAATGACAAAATACGTCACCCAAAGCTTATCACAAACATCATGATTATCCTGCAACACCAAGAACTGCACTGCACTCGTGGTCTTCTAACTAAGAATAAACAGTCAAGCTAGAGTATGAAACAACCTCTCGCAAAAAAAAAAAAAAAGAGTATGAAACAACCATACACTTCTTTCTCTTTGGGAGTGGTGTTTTGGCACCATATGCTCCCACTTTCATTCTTTAGTTTTAAATGTTAAGACAAGAATAAAACACCAAAAAGGAAAAAAAAACATCATGAATTTGTGATCTAGTCCTCCTAGTACCCATCACACCTAAAACATGAAGAATGAACAGCGTTTCGACTGAAAGCAATCACCCACCATATGAAAACAAGTAAAAAGTGAGAACACTTTTGGTGCTTCTTTGCTGTATATATAAATGGTAGCAGCAATATTAGTTATATCATCCCAATTCACGATGCCTGATAGGTGCAACACATGTAAGATCCACCAGTGTTATACTACCACCCTCTATATTTACTACACTGGTTTAACTGAGACTGCTTACTACCAGTAGAGGATATGCCAATCTACGGGAATCACTGCAATACTTCACTCCGCAATCTACGAAGAAACTCTGCTAATTTCTACAAGACCATAAGCATGTGCAATATGTGCTTGTTCTCTTCTATTTCCTGTGTATACATCCAACTTCTATACTTCATACAAAGCACAAAGCAGATGGCCCAAAACATCTACTGTAGATCACTTCCTGATGAAACAAACTCCTCAACCATCTCAAACGCATCAATTTCCGCAAAGTAGGCTCTCCGCTCCTCGATGAAATCCTGACTTGGTGGTAGCGGCTCACCAGAACTCTGGTCGAAAAGATCCATGTGTAGTGGCTCTTCCCTTGTTACCTGAAACACAAACACAGCGAGGTGATAAGAGTTCACGTTCTTTTCAAAAAACTAGAACCAAAGGCAGTTTCATGAATGGAGAAAGATCCACGGAGTAGCAAACAGGGACCTCACAATTTTCACAAGAAAGATTGCTAGATGCCATATAAAGAGTTAAAATACTAATACTTGAGCAGAAACCTGATATACCTTCCTTGTCTTTTTGCTAGGAGGTGATGATGCCCAAGGCAGCTCACCAGAACTCTGGTCCAAAGGATCCATGTGCAGGGGCTCTCCCCTTGTTACCTAAAAAGCAAACACAGCGAAGTAATAAGAGTTCACATTCTTTTAGAGAAATAAACAAAACCAAAGACAGTTTAATGATTGGAAAAAACCACGCCGTAGCCAACAGGGATTTCTTAATTTTCAAAGAAAGGCTGTTCAAATGCCATGTAGAAAGTTAATATACTAATACTCGAGCAGAAATATGATATACCTTCCTTGTCTTTTTGCTGGGAGGTGATGACGCCACAGGCAGTATGTCTCCAGTTTTCACCTTTGGTTTACTGGAGGTATACACGGAAAAGATCAATCAATAAGAAATAACCATGATAACATCATATTTGGAATTGTGAATGTTCAGCAGTGCAGTGCACAAATAGACTCCCGTGTAAGAAAAAGAAAGGCAGCAGCAAAGAAAGTGGAACAAAGCAATAGGCAATATGAATGATACTCCCTCCATTCCCTATTAGTTGTACTAAATCAGCGACAATTAATACAGAACCGAGGGAGTACTAAACATGGTAAGTGGAACACATTAAGGCTAAAATGATAAATGATTGTAAGTGTAACGCCCACAGATAAAAAATGCTCCAATGTATTACTAATTTTCATTCTGTAGGTGTAGGAACAGTATATGGAAATGGTGGTGTACTTTTGTCCTTGCTGCACACAAATTAGTCATTACGCCACTGGGTTTTACCCAAAGGATTTAATTTCCAGACCCTTCATTTTCGTTTTTCAGACATGTCCCCAGCCATAGGCATTGCTCGCTTTCAATACTGTCTGAAGCTGGGTGTCACACTGGTTCTATGGATATTCAGACCACACAATACCTAACACTGATGATCTTTCTCATGATAGAAAAGGACAACATTGCAATGGGTGGAGGAACAAGGTAAAAACACAGAACCAAGAAAGTGACCGAGTCAATGAAATATCTGTAATACATATGGACTGTTTTGATGATACAGTATGAAGGTGCACTTCTTTCCAGAAATAGGATATGATGCAATGAGAATGCACGACCTAAATATTTATTGCTAACTTCTACGTTCTAAATGAGCATTACTTGGATACCGCACCCGAGCACAACTCTTCTCCTTATATGGACCATGTAACATCACTAGGGATCTGTGTCAGGCTCCATGGTAAATGCCGTATGAAGCAACGGTCCAGTATAACTGAGTTACCTTGGACCATAGTCTAGATTCCTGAAGTTGTTGCTCAAGGCTGGGAAATCCTTGGTTTAGAACAAAACATAATATGCAGGTCCCTCAAAAACGCAGATCTGGTCGGATTAGTGTAGAGTCGGAATCTCTGAAGAAGATCCTTCAAATCCATCATCCCGAGACCATGACGTGGAAAGAGGTAAAACATGCCAACGTGGTATACACTGTCTTAGGTTGCTCATTGTTCATAGCACCTGGGTAGCCCACCGTGACCATGGCAGAAGACAGTGCTCTACAACTGGGCAATATAGGTGATAGATGTCTTTTTAAAGTCATCTAAGAAGATGCAAGTAGATCAGCATGAAACTGTTGACATCTATTCAGTAACAATATTCAGTAACGTTGGCCCCAGGATTTCTGTCTACACAACTAAGAAGATTAGGGAGCTCATTAAGTAGGATAGTGAAGACATCTCGGCTGCTGTACAAGGTTAGTACCTAAACTTATAATTCTGGCACAACTGTAGTTACTCTGCATACCAGGCCTGTTGACTTCACAGGAATGGACACTATGCAGAAAACCACACAGGGAATAGCTTATATGCTGAGGAATAACACAGCTGGTTTAAATCTTAGCAGAACCATCCGGTCTACATTACCGCACTAAATGAGCCCAAGCGCTATATTGCTTTCCAAACGAAGGTGAACTTCTTTCCAGAAATATGATATGATGCAATGAGCGTGCACAGCTTACATATTCATTGCAAACTTCTGAGTTCCAAATGAGCATTACTTGGAGCTGAGTGATAATGGAAACATACCTGATCTTTCGAATCTTCTTGAGGTGAGAAGTAGAACTCTGAAGCTCCCTTGTGGGTTTGTCCTTGCCCTTGATCACAGCAACTAGTGGCAAACAATAAATGAAATAAATAAAGGAACCAAACGAAGTGCTAACTTCCAACATCTGTTGCTACTGGGACCAAACTAGGATGACACATGATAAATTTCAGTAGCACGTGGGCAGTGCACTTATTATGAATTTATGATACAGCGGTAAAAGTAAGGTGTAGCATAGTATTACTCCATTGAAGCTAATGAAAAGGAGAAATACTTTTCACATTGCCATAGAACAAATACTAATGGTGCAGAAAACACAATTGCAGTATTTATGTAGAGCATTTCGGTAACACTGGGCATTACAAGCTGAGACAATTGCCTCAGAGCAGAGAAGAGCAGAGCCCGCACGATTAAACTGATCATGTCACACCAAACCATTCACAAAATGCCTAGTTGCTTTAGTGCAGGGAGCAAGCAGGGCATATGTCCCCAGGATCAAATCGGCACAAAGTGACCTAAATCAATGGATAGTAAGTACATGAACACGCACGGCATCGTGAAAATCGACGAGGAACTTCTACTTGCCCCTCCTACAATCAAGTTAGTTGAGCAAGGGGGGACCGATTAAGGCAACCCCGTAGGTAGCTCGTTCAGGAGGCTGCTGGCGGAGCGAACAAGTGATTTCCAAATGCAGCGAAACCCTAGTAAGTGAGATCAGAGAAGGTGGTGTAGCTTACCGGAGGGAGGCGGCGGAGGAGGAGGCGGCGGAGCGCGGCGGGGGACGGTGGAGGAGCCTATGCTGCTGGTGCTGCTGCAGGCGGTGGGGCTTGAGCGGCGCTTGGATCGCGCGGCGGGCTTGAGGCGGGTGACGACGGAGGTGGGGGAGGGGAGGTTGGTGAGGTCGCCGAGGGGCAGCCGTCGCCGCCGCGGCAGCATCTTCCCGCCTCCGGCCCCGGCTACGGTGGCCATCTCTCTCTCTCTCGCTCGCTCTGAAGGTTAGTGAATTGGGACCGCAAAATCGTGTGGGAAAATGGCACTGCGAGCCTGCTAGTAGTCAAGGGCCGAAGGGGCGTCTCGCCCGGGTCGGTCGGTTTTTCCTAGCCAGCCCAGTAACTGGTACGGTTTTATTTTTTTAATCTCCAAAATTAGAATTAACTACTCCCTCTCCGTTCAAAAAAAAGATGTTGCATCCAAACTTAGATACCATTTAGTATATAGTTGTATTCAGATACTATTTAGTATATAGATGCATCCAAATTTAGACAAATTCGACACATTTTTTTTGGCACAGACGGAATAATAAATTATACAATCACTTGATTATATTGCAAAATAAAAAAAGTCATCCTTTTGCTGATTATGTTTTGTGCCAGACCATACTTAATTTACTTAAATACATATAAACCAGTTCACAAAGAAGCTAAAGTGGTGAAATCTGTGCACAAATAGTTTGTACACGAGGATCTGGTTAATAGCGGATCGATGTAAGCAAAAGGTGCAGTTGTGCATGGCAGTTTGCACTAGAGATGCATATTTTCCTGACTTTTCCGATAAAAAGTGTATATTAATATTACGAAGATACTAATTACACCCATCTTCTGCAAAAACGCATTGCCCTAGCAACACTATGGATGCACAGAACCAAAAAAGAAAGAAGAATTACACAAAAGAAAAGTTAAAGTTCCGCTACAATGATTCAATCCTTGAAACAATAGTACTAATACCACCAAAACAACTTCTGAAGTTTAGCTTCTTTAAAAGCGACGCCTTCAAGAAGGGAACAGTGCACAAACACCGTCATCTCCCGATCATAGATCTTAGGTTTTCACCCTGAAGAAAGTCCTCGCTCTCATAACAATGTCTTCAACAAGGCCATTGCCAGGCACAACTAACTAAGGGCGGAGCTTGGGTTTTCACCCGCAGAGGTAGGACTATGACCTTCTTCTGTGCAGTCGCCCCCACTAGCATGCCAATGCTCCAAGTCATAAATCACCAAGCCAATTCCTCATTGCCATCAAGACTCGAGCCAACATTGCTAGATCTCAGATCTTGGCTTCCATGTCATTCTTCGTCAGCATCACAGAACGAGAACATGCTCCATGGTATTAACAACCAGCAAAGCTTCGAAACGCACCCTCCGAACCAAACAGTCATAGTAAAACACGGGTGTGCACGATCGAATCCCACCCGATCCGGCAAACTCCAAGCATAAAACGCCTCATGAAGCGCCGGCAGAGCCTTCCGAAACACGCCACTTCCGCTAGATCGATGGGGATAAGCACCAGTAGATCATCATCTTGGCGATAGAAGAAATCCTAGAACCACCGCCATTATTCGCGAGACTAGCAGGCCCCCATGCCACCAGTCACTTCCATGCCGGAGTGACATGAGAGGAAGGAGGCAGTCCAAGCGCAAGGTTGCAGGTACCGGCGATCCGAGGAACAACCAGATCCCTCCGCCCTGGCCGTGGCTGGACCCATCGGCCAGATCGGCCTCGTAGCCCAGATCTTGGCCTAACGACCTAGCCCGCCGAAGACGTGCTGAGGGCGCACCGCCACCTCCTCACTGCCGCCCCGGCGGAGGGCCTCAGGTGTCAAATCGCTTTTGATCTGGTGTCAAGCTATCTTGCTGCAATTTGATCTTACAGAGCTAGAATAGCCACATTTGGTAGGCGAGAGAACCGATCGGTCGGCCCAACTTGGATATTGGTAATCTAATTTGACAGCCAAGCAAAGTAATCTCTCTAGCCACTACAAGAGGTTAGCAGTAGGTATCCGCTATGTTTTCAGATGCCTCTCACTCCCATCACGCGTCCAGCTAGGTCCTCATGGTGCTCATTGTATCTCTCATTTCTAAGCTTCGACTCCATTTGTGTCTTCGTGGGTACTATTTTAGTAAGGAGAGATGCGGACAAGCACGAGCTATAATGTCCGATGCATACCATATGTTTTTAGCTATATGGGAAGGCGGTGGTGTTTCCTTTATATAAAGACCTTTCTACAACGGCGAATCATGCTTATATGATTACACACAAGGAAAGGTTGAAGAACGCATTAAATAATCCGTAAAAGCCAAACCAAATTTTCAAGATCACTTTTTTTTTGAAACGAGAAGATCACATTTTTCTAGTGACCAAAGATCCGAAGGCACAACACCCATATGCTTTCCGTTCCAATATTGAATGATGGTGCATCTAGGAAGAAAAAACAGAGAAGCCATATGCTTTTAATGATATGGGTAAAACAAATAAATTCCTTAGTCCTTGGTTGTTCGTATGTCACAATAGATATTCTGGAGTAATGGGAGCTTATATACTCCCTCAGACCCAAAAAAAATGTCGCAGATATAAATACATCTGTCCTTTACCATGGATAATTGGATAATACATGGTAATAATATACAACGGGAGGGGATATATTCTTCCGGTTAGATGATGCATAGCACACGTTAGAATTGACCGAAATCGAAGATAAATCGATGGATTCCACAAAATTTTAGCGAGTGTTCTCGCCTATGTGTAAACTCAAGCACCTGAATTGGTTTGAAATCTCGCTGATGAAATCGGACGTGATTAGCTGACACTATATTTATTTACTCTACCAAGTTAGCTGTAGGGGAGGTGAGAAGCTACAGATGAGTGCAAATGCTTAATCATGATTGAACCTGGCCAATGTCTTCTTCCCATTATTGGATTCCAAGTGCAAGCGAATGTCGCTGGTAGCTAGCTCACTTGGTTAGGGAGGTGGATATACAACCCAGCCACTACGAAAAATGCGCAAAGCAGAGCAGCAATAATTTAGTAGTGCACGACCAGTTCAAAAGCATAGTGCTAATTAGGAAGAGATTTGTCACTTTATCTCCTGAGACAACGGTCAGAGTAGATCTAGGCATCATTTAGAGTACACGTGAGTTTCTGTTGTCATGGCTTAAACTAAGAAAGCCAGCAGTTTGAACATGCCCTGAAAGTTGGTGTATGTTTGGTTTGAGACCAAGGGTGGCATTACCAAAATTTGGTACGCCTATGCCCTTCGGTTCCTATTTGGTTGGCCTCCAAAATTTAGGCTAGCCCAGTTCATTTTTCCCCCAATTCGTTGGCAATCCAGGGGCGGCGGATTCCTTCGCTAATAATTTGGTCACGCCGGGATTTGATCGGGCCGAGTGCGGGCGTAAACCAAATGTGCCCTTAATTCCTTTGTATAGTGGCCAGGCCAAAGGCTTTACGCTAACAATCACGAGGCGATGATGAAGCTAAGGTGTGGCTGCACATTCTAAAGGACCAGGAAAGTGAGAATAGAAAATTCGGTTGTTGTAATATCCCAGGTAATGGGGTTACAAAAATAGAGGAAACATATGTGTGCATTGCATTCATGCATAGAAAATCTGGGGAATTTTCGCGCTTTAAAGTAAAACAGTCCACGATAACTGAAGTTTCACTTGACCTTGGTGGAATTGAAGTAGCTCATCAAGTCAAGCGCTACAAACCTCAATGTGACTTTGATAAAACCTTGTTTTGGGTAGAGATGATTTGATCTAAGGGGTTAGATCAAATGGAATTAAAATCAACACAAGAACTTATTAATCAAGGATCAACTACTGTACCTTATTAAAGATCACAACATGATATTCCTTGCCATAACATATGAACATCCATTCAATTGGAAATCAAGCAACAATAATTGGAGAAACTATTCTTCACTTATCTTTTCCATGTCTCAAACTAATCTATGATCCAACCATGAACCTCATGGTATTTATTCTACTTTAATCTTGGAAGCAAGACAAGGAGTTCCAACTAAGAAATATATATTCTTCTCTATTCCAAATAGTTTTACATCAAACCTAGAGAGGTGAGAGTTCTATTATAATTAATAAAGAAGCAATAACAAACCTTGAGTTAAACCTTGGATATACATCCAAGTATTCAAATCATCATCGTCAAGACAACCTTAGAGAGAGATAACCATTAATGTTAAACATAGATCTTGATGATCACATCAACCTCAATGGAGCCTAATATTAGGTTAGCATTGAAGTCCTTCCCAAATAAGAGAAACCATTTATTCTAAACCTAGCTTTACCTATTTAAGACTCAAGGACAATCATTGAACCAAAGTATCAGGAGATTAACCATTACATCTTGGAGTGGCGAGACAACCTAATATCACATGGAATAATAACATATCCATGAATTGATAAAAGTAAGGAGGAGATTAATTCAACCAAGATAGCCAAGTGGAGTTTTAGACTTAATATTTATTGAGATATGGTGAGTACACCATAAACATTAGAATAAACCATTCCTTTATAAGAGAGCCCAAGCTAAGGTGTTACACTTAAGAAAGTAGAATAGAAGTGAGAAATCCATTTAATGAGAGATACCTTAGGAAGCCAAACCTTGATCATTATAAATTGAGTGATGATCATAAACCCTAAAAACTTGAGGTAAGGATATCAAGAACAAGTGGATCATGTTTAACCATGATCATGCTCTTGAAGTATGTGAGGATAAGTAAACCCTAATAGGATAAGCAGATATCATTAGCCACATGAAATTATAAGGAGATCAATAATAAACAACCCTAGGCTTAGACCCCAACCTTAACTTGTGAACCACTTGGTGATCACATGTATAATTTTACCACATTTACATTCCACCTATTCTTCACTTAAGAACCTAAGAAAACCTTAGAGTATAATTCCATATTTAATATGGTGGGAAATCATCCATCCATAAGACCAAAGTTAACTATAAAAAGAACTATAACCATTATAGTTACTTTAATGATTAATTGAGGATAATAATAGAAGTTAATTGGTAGAAGGTAAAAACCAATTCCCAAATCCTTAGAAAATTAGAGAAGCACATGAAATATTAAGTAAGTAACCAACTTATCTTGGTTAGGGGAGATTAAACCCTAGCACATGCAATATGGTGTCATCTCATCTCTAAAACCTAGAATTAAATCTCAACCTTAGTTTATGTATCACTATGGTGATCATAACATAAACCAGGCCATAATGGTGATTCAAACCAATTGCCATTAGGTGAATATGATTAAAACCCTATGATTGACATTAGTTAAATTCTATGTTTCACTAATTAAACCTCAGAAACATCTAATGCTAAGCTCCATAATTAAATCCATGTGTGGTGATCAACCACTCCTATCTGTAAACAAAGCCTAACCTTGAATAGAGTAATGTCTACTCTAGTATCTTTTGGGTGTCATTAAAAACACAATAATAGTGCTAACCTTGAAATAGGGCAATAATTAAACCTAACTATCAATAGGTACTTGAAAGGGCCTATTTGAAAATAGATTGGACCACCCTAAATTGATATTGAAAATTATAACTATATAGATGCTCATTTCCAATCCCTAATAACATTTATTAAACAAAGGTGTCATTACACATATAAAATATTTTTAAGATCTTATAAGAAGTTATGATATTATCTTTATAAACTCCCAAAAGGATTCATACATTTAAAATCTCGCAAAACAGATTCGAATTAAAAAAAACAGAATTCAATTATAGCAAATACAAAACGAGAAAAATAGAAAACGAGAAAAGAAAATAAGAAAAAGAGAGACATACCTATTGGGCTACCACAGCCCAGCAGCAGCCTGCGAGAGGAGCCCAACACCACGGCCCAAACCGCAGCCCAACACGACCCACGATACCCCTTCGGATAAATACGAAGTGGACGAGGAGAGCTTCGTCTCCTTCGTCTCTGCGCCACGGGAGGACGCCACGGCGTCGACCACCTCCACGTCCCGCGGTTGCCGCCGGCTTCGTTGACCTCCAGCGCACACCGGTGGTGGTATAAAAACGCACGGAAGCTCAATTTCCCTCTCTCTTCTTCATTATTCCCAATTTCGAAACCCTAGCTCACACCGGCCATGGTTACCGCCGTCGATTGGGGCACCCCCGAGCCTCGCCGTGGACACCATCAACGTCGCCGTGTTCTCCTTGCTACTACTGCGCAAGGAATCGAGGTGGGGCGTCCCAGAACATCGTCGTCGAGTTCGTCTTCCCCGACGCCGGGAGCGACGAATTCCGGCGATGCCGTCCACCTCTGGCCTCGCCGACACGCCCGGCGTGCTCGCGGTGAGTCACTGGCTCCCTAGCGCATCACGGCATCCTCCCTAGCCCCCTCCATCGTCGTAGCGCCATACGCCTGCGAGCGCCGCCGCGGTACCTCGCCGGAGAGCACGCTCCGGCGACCACTTAGGAGCGGCGCGAGTACCAGTTGCTTCGTCTTGGCGCGCTGTATCGTTTGGTGTGTGTACCCCGTCCGCGCAAGCCCGGGAACGGCGGCGCCGTCGTCGACTGCCCCGCCGGCCACCGTGAGCTGTGCCACGTAGCCACCACCGTGGCAGGCGGCGTGGACGTAGCCCCACCCGGTCGGTGGCTGTGTGGGTAAACTACCGTGTAGCCTTAGTCCTTTTCTGTTTTAAATTCAAATTCATAATTGCTGCAACTTCAAATGAATTTAGAAAATTCAATTCAAGTCAGAAAAATATAAATGAGATATCAAAATTCTTAGAAAAGAAAACTCTATCCAATAAAAATATAAAATGAAATTTTTATTTCTAATAAAAATTCAATTATTTTATACTTGTTATTTAAGCCTTTAATCTTAATTCCAAATTTAATTAAAATTCAATAATTATAAAAAGTTTCCAAATTAAATAAAAACCAGTAAATAAATAAAGAAAACATTAAAACTAATTTTCTTTATCTATTAATTTGACAAATCCTTATCAGAAGGATTTAAACCCTAATTAATAATTACCTTAATTATTAATTCTTTAAAAATAATAAAAGGACAAATCCAATATTATTTTTATTTCAAAGTTATTAATAACTTCAACTTTATTAATGAAGTTATTAATCCAAGATTTTAGGGTACTTAGAAAACCCTAGTTCCATAAGAGAAAAAAAACTAGAACCCTATCATTTCATGAGAAACCCTAAAACCCTAACTCCATTAGGAACCCTAATTCCATTATTACATGTGAACCTTAAATTGCTTCTAGCCTAAACCCAAGGTTAGAACATGTGATCATGGTACTTTCCTTTCAAAACATAGAACCATAATAGCAATTACATACTTGCCATGTCACATAAAATTTAGAAAACCTATCACTAATAAGGGGGATATCCCATGAGTTCATCTTCATCAAACCTAGATAATCAAAGTAGGGTGAACCAATTGTAAACCCTAGATCCTATTACCAAAGCCATCATCCATATTCATTCCTACTTAGCATCACACCAATGTGATGAACCTCAGGAGCAACTATGCCAAAACATGAGCATTACCTAACCATATTTCACTAAACCCTACTAGTATTGGATATTTATCAACCATCCTATTCAGGAGCCAATTACTCCTGACTTAATAGAACCAACAGTAAAACCTAGACCACTTCCACTCTAATTGATATACTTCTTATTAATTAAGAAGTATGTTCTTCAAAAGTTATTCTTTTGAAGAAAATAAGGAATCATTATCAACCCACGCTTATAAGGACCTATAAACCCTAGCCAGCTATCACTAGCAAGATAAACCAACCTTGACAACAACCATGTATAATGAATTGCTTAGGATGCCTAGGCTTATCTCAACCTTACAAGCCCTAGTTGCTGATGAATCCAACTATGTTGTGATCCATCTTATACTTACTCCAGAAACTACTTGGAACCAGTAATAAATTATAGCAACCCACAAACCTAATTACCATACTTGTTCTTTATCAAATTACATGTTCTTCAAAAGTTATTCTTTTAAAGTATAGGATAATCAATCATTAACCATGCCATATAGTACTAAAACTGACCATTGTTCCTTACTTGTTAACATTATGCCAATCATCATTCTTTGTGTGCTCAATTGAATATTATGCTTTATTATCTACCTGTTTATAATACCAAGTAAATCACACCTGAATAAGAACCTTGTATGTGAATCACTCTAAAAGTGCAACACACCCTAAACCAATCATTACAACTCACTGATCCTAAATCATCGGGGTTAGGTCACGCTTAGAGCGATTGCATCTCATTCTTATGCATTATTGCATCCTTGCCAATCTTTTAAACATCGTCCTTATCGGACGATGATGCTATTTCAGAATTTGGAGTTATTGCGTATCGAAGACCTTGCCTGCATAATCTTGCAGTCAAGAAAGGCAAGTTCATCACTTGCTCATGTCATTTGAGTATTTCTATCAAATTACTTGCAAAGTATTATGGATATCACTATTTTGCATAAAAATCAAAACCACTACTTTCATAACTATGAATATGACTATGTGGTGGGCAATGGAACCATGGATTGTGTTGATATGGTGGAGGTTCCATTGCACGGGTTTATATCCATCTAGGATTAAACAACAAATGTCGCCGATGATTCTTGTGCCGTAATAACCGTGTTAACCATAAGATCCGGAGTGGGACGGAGTAGTCAAAAGTGTTTCCACCTCTCGTTCATCAACGGATGCGCTTACCGTAGCAGTTGTGTCTTGCGGAGCAACTTGAGGGTGGGGAGCCCCTTCTAATTCCCCACGGTCACTACAAGGGATCTGATATACCGTGACGAGCTTAAAACGTCATGCAATAGCAATTAACGTCACGGAAGATCCCTCTGTGACGTAGTTTGAGTGTCACAAGCATCGTCACGGAATCCCCGTCACGAGATTACTCCCTAGTGACGCGGCGCGCGAGAAAACGTCACTAAGTATGAATGACATCATATTTGATGTCAGCACCTGGGAGACCATCCCACGGGCTAAATAACGTCACAAATGTGGATGATGTCATATGTGATGTCATATGTGATGTCATGAGATTAGTTTATTCAAAATCCTAGATTATTTTTAAATATTATGCTTTAGGCTGATACTTTGCTAATTCAGTTTTTGTTGGACCATCGAAAATGGCCCATACATCTTAGTGCGGTACGCTAGTCTACGGTTCGGTTATGCCATGGTCGTGTTCGAGTATCATAATAATCCTTTATTCAATGAAAGTCGAAAGTACATATTGACTTTACAAAGTATCAACATGCTGAAAATAAATTGACAACTGAAACTCGTAAACTGCACGCACTAGCTAATCAATTGCACCGCTCGGAAACTACTACTGCTAATGTTTTGTTCCAATTCTACAAACACACACGGTTAATCTTCATACTGTGTGAGACCGAAGTTGAAGCAAACGTAAGAAGCCAGGAATTGTTTCTAACAGATGTGTCCTCTGCTATCAAGTCATGTTTATGTTTCCAGCCTCCTGCACTCAATTAGAAAACTTTCATAAATAAAGTTGATTTGGATTGACACAAGAGTGCAATCTAACAATAAAAGTAGCATCATACGTTTGATGTTATGAATAAACCTGCATCAGTTCACTAAGTACCAACTCTAGATGGACATACTACAAAAATAACCGCATATCCCCATAATGATTTTAGTATTCAGAAGTACCAATAATGTAAATTAAACACAATGAATCATAATGAATCATGAAACTGTATCTAGATGTAGCTGCATACTCATATTAGAATCTAGTAGTATGTGTTAGATTTCCATAATATGATTCCAACATTTCGAGCCAGTAATAATATGTGGTTACAATTCAAAACTTGCCAAGAGTGATACCAAAGATTTAATACTACACTATCAATCACGTCGATTTTAATAAAGTGATGCTTTTCAATCATCCAAGGGGGAAACCCACATGTATTGACCTGCAAATGGTTCGAATTTTTTACTACTACACTATCAATCCAGTTGATCCTAATATAACAAGTTCAACATAGTCATTGTGAATGCAGAGCAGTATTCCAGTACATAGGGCGCATATACCCTGTAGCATATAGTATATAACATATCAAGTAGGTAAAATAATGCTTCAGCATGCGAATTAATACCTTGCGCTCAGGATCCGCATATAGGTAACCCTATGGAAAAGGTAACTCCAGCAAACAAAATTTAGACAAAGTTACTTAGGGCTGAACCAAAATCTAAATATTACCAGTTACTATTCACATCATATATGAATAACCGGAGGGGAATAAGTTAAAAACAAGTTGGATATACAGAGCATCAGCTCAAAAGTATTTAGTTTCAGAACAGATTGTAGTTGCTTCAGCACATAGATTTATATGATAGCATGCTTGTCTTTGTAGATTTGAAAGAAAAAATGATGAACGAAACTAATTAAAATACAGAGAGCATGGAACTGCAGGTTCAGTTTTCAGTTAAACTAGGAGAAACTCTCTGTACAACACAGTGTAGGTAATCGAATAGAAGTCCTGTTGAGATTTAGTAATAAGTTGGATTGATGCATATCTCAATAGGGGCGCTCGGCAGGTAAGAAGAAGTATCTCTTCCACAATGGATTATGCTTGTCTTTGTACCCAGAATAAAATACCTTAAGAATATTGCAAGATAAAGAACAAAAAATGTACAAATCAGAATACCTGCTGATGATCTATTCTAGTGTTTATCTAGACGATTCAGGAGACCTGCTAAAAATCTTGATATTTTGTACAACCTTCTTGCCTGCAAATGGTTTCTCCAATCAGCTCGAGCACCAGCATGAAACAACATGTACCAGTTCTGTTTGATTGTTTGTTCTTTTGATGTTCTTTTCCGTCTCCTTAATTAATATGAATGTTTTATCCTGTTTTTTTTGGCGCGTGCTCTACTGCTCTGGTCGTGCCTTTGCTTGCGCTGAACCGAGTCAGGACCTTGTCAGTGTGTGTGCATGATCAAGTGCATATATGTTCAATAGTAGCCACTATAGAAGGATATGCTCAATTCAGCTTTCAAAGAACTATCATAACATCAATGTAATCCTATTGGTACATGTGCAGTACTACATTGTGTAGTCCTATGTACGTAATATTTTGGGTCTCAAGTCTGAATTCAAGTAAATAAACCATTTTCGGCCACTTTCAACTGATCTACTCAAATGTAAGCAAATAAACTTACAGTCTAAATGCCGGAATATATCAAAGCTCTTAACCAAGAAACAGGTAATGTAAAGTTTATCTTCTTAATTCAGTCACAAAAGGATAAACTGCTACCTTATTTTCGAACTGAACCAACATAGGAAGGGAGCATTCAGAATAGAGCTGGATGGTTCGCAAGTGAGATCGGCGGCGATGCAACAGTGGGGAGGATTGGAGGGGATGCCGGCAGCCGCCGTATTGCAACAGGTTGGGGCGGTTGGATCGGAGTGCTCGTCCGCCGATCTGATCAATGGCGAGAAGCGGCGGAAGAGGAGCAAGATAGTATTTAGATGAAACCAAGAATCCTCAGACCAACATCATTGCTAGCTCGCCTCCATGGCTTCTGTCAACTTAAGAGATGAATCTAATTAGATATCTACTCCCTCCGGACGGAAAAGATCGACGCGGAGCTACACATAGCTAGCGTATAAAAAGGCACACTCCGGCGTCGATTAAAACCGACCGGAGGTAGTAGGAATCATAACACAAGCTGCAAGGGGAGAGGACGAAACAACACGACACATAGTCTGCACAACGATTGTGGCAAGAGCAACCAATACACATAGTACGTGCAGTTTCCAGTACGACGAAAGTTTGCAGAAGAGGCTGTTACCTTGAGGAGGACGGTGGCGTTCGCGCATGTGCGGGCAGTGGCGTTCTCGTGGGTGCTGGAGCTCGATCCCGCAGATGAGGAGGGCGGCGCCGTTCCGGCGAGTGCGGATGGATCGGAGGCATCTCGATCTGGTGCGTGGCGAGGAGCCGGAGAAATAGGGGAAGTGGGCGTTGCCTCCTCGCAGGATTAGAGTAGGGATTGGAAAATTTTCAACTGACCAACGAGTGGGGACATTAAGAGAGGAAGAAAAGAGGAGCCGTGGGAAAACTCTATTTTGTAGGGAGGGAAAATACAGTATATTTTTTGGTGAGGAAATTGGAGGGAGAGGATGTTCGGTGGAAGGGAAATTATTTTTCATTGATGATATCCATTTAATTTTTATTTATTGTGCAAAATGACTTGTATCTCTATTACTCCCTCCGTTCACAATTAATTCGCATTCTGGGTTTAGTCGAAAGTTTGACCAAATATTTAGAAAAAATGTTAACATATACAATATAAAATCTACTATATGAGAATAATTATAATGTATTTTTAAAATTATATGCATTTGATATTACGAGTGTTGATATTTTTCCTCCTATTCTTGGTCCATCCTTACAAATTTAGACTTTAACTAAACCTAGAAAGCGGGGTAACTGTAGAAAGATGAACGGCACAAACGACCCCAAAAAAATTGTAGATTTCACATCGGGTGCATAGTCTTACTACATATGAGGATTTGTGCTTTAAATAGGGCAGCCTAGGAAGCAGCGTGACATGCAGTTGACATAAAAAAATGAACAAATATATCAACTCTATTGGTTCCGATAGCCTGTTCGTTATTTAATATTAAAATTCCCATTATTTTCTCATGTATATGTGTGTCCTGACTATACAGTCCTCCCATAAGTTATTATGTGACGCAATAAGAGTGTTGTTGATTGTAATTTTTCTGTGACACATCCACACTCGTCATGGAAGCTACCGAGGTCGTCACAAAATAAGCTAATGTGTGACGGTGATTGTGTGGCCGTCACGGATTTTGGAATTTCGTGATGGCAAGGGAAAAACGTCACACATTATGATATTATGTGACGTTACAGACTAGCATCATGAGGATTTTCGTCACAGTATGTCAGATCTTTTGTAGTGGGTATAGCTGTTGCTTACCGTAGCGGTTGCTGCCTGCGGAACAACTTGAGGGTGGGGATCCCCTTCTAATTCCCCACGGTAATGTGGTCTATGATGGGTTGCAGCTACCGGCGAAGGAGTTTGGTTAACGAGTCCCAAACTGTTGTCGTGGTCGGGGTCCACCACGAAATTACGGGAATAATGGGACCGGCGTGGACCCAGGGTCGGGGCATGCAACAACGGGTGGGTGTTCGAGGTAGCGGAGGAACATGATTGGCTAGACCTTATACCGGGCCTCACACCAAAGGAAGTGTGGACAGGAATGTACACCTGGTTGGCACCAAGGTTAAGATCTCTTATGGGTAAAGCAACACACCTCTGCAGAGTGTAAAGAATCGTGACCGTCACTCACTGTTCGGGATATGGAAGCTACGACAGCTGCTCGGAAAGGAGCTCCATGAAGTTCTAGTAAACCGGTGAAGGCTGACGGACATAGTTCTTCGGAATAAAAGCAACCTTTTGAAGAAATGATTATGAAAATCTGCATTGGTATTAGACTTTCTGGTCTAATGTTGTAGCTAGTGCATTAAACACCTCTTTCCTATAATGAACTTGTTGAGTACGCTCGTACTCATCCCACTCTTAAATCCCCTGCTTAGATATGGAGGCATGGAAGGAGGATCTACAGTACAACTCGAAGGCCGAGGAGTCAACAACTACTTCACGAGACAAGACCTTTTCAGAAGAGTCAGATACCTCATCCAACAAAGAGAAAGCCTAGTTTAGCCATAGAAGGGAACTAGCTTCCTAAACCTAGCTCCTATTTAGCTAGAATCTATTCTTAGCCTCTATAGCTAGTTAAATACTCTACAAATAGAGTTCGTGATAGAATCAGACTACGAGTCGTTCTTCTGGAGTTTATTTGCAGTTTTACCTCATTGTAAAGTAGGAGGCTATGATGATCTTTTGTAACAGAGTCAATGTTGTAATTCTATAGACATGCCTTGGACCCGCATATGTTTCTGTTGTACCACTCTGAGCGATATAATACTAGTGGAACGGTGTTTCATTGGTGTTATATCAGACTTGCATACTACACCATGCAGTGGTATGCCGGGTCACCACAGTTGTGGAGTTGCAGTTGCATGTAGTGCAGCTTTTTGGTGAATTATGGTCTTCTCTTCTGGATTTTTAGATCTTCTCTTATTCAGAAAGTCACTGGTTGAAAGGAAATTGGCATACCTTTCCACGTTATGAGTCTATGTGAAGAAGGCTCGAAAGCAACCTAGTATCATGCAGTCTCTCTCAAGAAAAAGTATCATGTAGTCCTGGTACCAATAATACTCTTCGAGAGGCCTTTTCGGGGTAAGGTGGACATGGCACAAGCAAGGAACACGGGCTACCAAACAGCCAACTGCCGTATGAGCTAAGAATATCTGCGTTGAGACAAGCTATGAAACACACCCTACATGTTGGTGTTGGGCCTTTTTTCATTTTAATTCATTTTTAGTGTTCATAATCAATCATGCAAAATCGTTAGAAAAAGGCCGACCTTCGCGAAGGAAAGACAACTCGCTCCGCACGCGACAAGTGCCACGCTGTGGTGCCAGAAAATCCCTGGGAAGTAGTCTCCTGCTCGCCACGTGTCGCAAGGAGAAGCAAGGTGGAAATGATGGAGGAGAGAGAAGACAGGGGAGGCTGCGTTGTGTCAGTTTTTCTCTTTTTTTTTCCTAGATTCGTTTTTTCAAAATGAAATATTTTGAGAACCGTAAGTCCAAATTACGAACCGTTTTTTGAGACCCTCTCGTCGAGATCTTCAAAACTAGATCCCATGTTGATAGATTTTGAGATATTTTGTTTTCGTACTTCCTATACTACTATGGATGTACTCGTGTTATGTATCTAACTGTACCTCTACATAAACTGATAAGTACTTCTGTTTTTGAATGTATTTGGTGCATTTTTCCCTTTACTCGTGTGTGTGACTGTATTCGTTCGTGTGCACGACTGTACTTACTCGTGTGCGCGACTGTACCTGTCTTATGTGGGTGAATGTAACTGTACTCGCTCGTGTACGCGACTGTACTTACTCATATGCGCCACTGTACCTGTCTCGTATGCACAACTGTACCTATACTTGCTCATGTACGCGATTGTACTTACTCGTGTGGGCGACTGTACCTGTCTCGTGCGTGCGACTGTACTCGTGTGGTGCACGTAACTATACTCGCTGTTATATGTAACTGTAATCATTCTATATACATAACTGTACTCGTATGTGGTACCCGATCAATGCACGCATGATGCGGCTCAATGCAATCTCGCGCGGAAGACTTGCTCGCATCTGGTGCGCGTCATGGATGTACTCGCGCGCGCACCTGTCCGGTGTGTCGCGAGTGGCTACAGAGTAGTTTGTACTACGTGCCAGCGGCGCGCTCATGCGCGTGAGGGTGAGTTCCGTGAGATCGGACCTTTAGAAAGGCCGGTCTTTTTCTAGCGACACCCTCAATCATGTCATGATGAATTACTGTTATTGGCGCTTCATGGGCTCTCTCGGTCCATCAAAATAGTTCGTAAGCATGCTACTCCTGTTAACGACAAGAGTCAACCAAAGACTCTCCTGGTGGGCGCCTCCTACCTTTTCTAGCCATACATGCGCCTCTATATGTCATTTTCTGTAAGCTAATATCGACAAAGAAATTCGGTCAAGTACAGATCCCTAGCAGTATGGGTCGCCCAGATAGTGAGAGCATCTGCACATGGGAGCCAAAATGTTGATAGTCAAAAATAGTTTTATGCCGGACCATAATTAATTTACTTACATACATATAGACCAATTTACAAATAAGCTAAACTACTGAAAAACTGTGCACAATATAGTTTGTACACGAGGATCTGGTTAGTAGCCGGTGCCGGTCGATGTAAGCAAAAGGTGCAGTTGTGCACGGCAGTTTGCACTAGTGACGCGTGTTTCCCCAGCTAGAGAGCCAAATCGTTTCTGCTCCGGTGTAAGCTATCTTGCTGCACTTCATCTTACAGAGCTAGAATTGGAAGAATTGGTAGGTACATAACGTGATCAGGCTGGTCTAGCGCGGATATTGCTAGTCTAGTTTGACAGCCAAGCACACTAATCTGCCCAGCAACTACAAGAGGTTACCATAATGTACCCCCTATGTTTTCAGATGCCTCTCACTCTCATCAAGCGTCCAGCTAGGCCCCATGGTGCTCATTTATCTCTCATTTCTAAGCTTCTACCCCATTTGTGTCTTCGTGGGTACTATTCTAGTAAGGAGAGCTGAAGGCAGGCAGGAGCTATCATGTGAGATGCACACATACCATATGTTTTTAGCTATATGGGAATGTCGTGTGCATCATCATGATGCAGAGGTCGGGGTCTTTATCCCCATTTCAAATAAAAAAAGCTATATGGAAATGCAGAGTGTTTCCTTTATATAAAGACCTTCCTACAACGGCGAATCATGCTTATATGATTACACATAAGGAAAGGTTCAAGAACGCATTAAATAATCCATGAAAGCCAAACTAAATTTTCGAGATCAACCACATTTTCTAGTGACCAAAGATCCGAAGGCAGAACACCTATATGCTTTCAGTTCCAATATCGAATGATGGCGCATCTAGGAAAAAAAGAACAGAGAAAAAATATGATTCTAATGATATGGGTAAAATAAATAAATTTCTTAGTCCTTGGTTGTTTGTATGTCACAACATATATTCTGGACTAATGGGAGCTTATATATTCCCTCAGACCAGACAAAAAATGTCACAGATATAAATACACCTTTCCTTTACCATGGATAGCACATGGTAATGTACACCGTAGGGGATATATTCTTCCGGTTAGATGATGCATAGCACACGCTAGAATTGACCGAGATCGAAGATAAACCGATGGATTCCACTAAATTTTATTGAGTGTTCTCGCCTATGTGTAAAATCGAGCACCTGAATTGGTTTGAAATCTCACTGATGATATCGGACGTGATTAGCTGACACTACAAATGTTTAATCATGATTGAACTTGAACCTGGCCGGTGTCTTCTTCCCATCATTAGATTCCAAATGCAAGCGGATGTCGTTGGTAACTAACATGTGAGCTTACTGGCTGTTACTGTAGTAAAGCAGAGCAGCAATAATTTAGTGGTGCATGACCAGTTCAACATCATAGTGCTGATTAGGAAGAGATTTTCAGTTCATTTCCTGAGACAACGGTCAATGGTCTTGGTAGATCCACGCATCGTTCAGAGTACACGTGAGTTTCTGCTGTCATGGCTTAAACTATGAAAGCCAGCAGTTTGAACATGCCTTGAAAGTTAATTCCTTTGCATAGTGTTAAGGCAAAGGCTTTACGCTAATAATCATGAGGCGATGATGAAGCTAAAGTTTAATTGCACATTCTAAAGGACCAGGAAAGTGAGAATAGAAAATTCGGTTGTGGAGTTGCAGCTGCATGTAGTGCAGCTTTTTGGTGAATTATCGTCTTCTCTTCTGGATTTTCAGATCTTTTATTATTCAGAAACCCACTGGTGGAAAGCAAATTGACATACCTTTCCAGGTTATGAGTCTATGTGAAGGGACTGAAAGCAACCTAGTATCATGTAGTCTCCCTGTCAAGAAAAAGTATCATGTAGTCCTGGTACCAATAATGCTCTTCAGATGAAATAGCCCGCCAATGATGTAATCAAGGGCAAATAATAGGGGCACCCAAAGCTTATCACAAACAACATGATTACCCTGCAACTGCAAGCACTGAACTGATCTTGTAGTCTTCTACCTGAAGAATCAACTGTAAATTAAGCTCGAGCAGGAAACTATCATACCTTTTCAGGTTATACATATATGATCACAGCACGAAGCCAGGAACAGATCAACCTAGTATAATGTACTAGTACTACTACCAACAATGTGGAATGGCCTCCCGATCATGTAATCTGAACATATTATAGGGGAACCCAAAGCTTATCACAAACATCATGATTACCCTGCAACACCAAGAACTGCACTGCACTCGTGGTCTTCTAACTAAGAATGAACAGTCAAGCTAGAGTATGAAACAACCATACACTTCTTTCTCTTTGGGAGTGGTGTTTTGGCACCATATGCTCCCAATTTCTTTCTTTAGTTTTAAATTTTAAGACATGAATAAAACACCAAAAAGGCAAAAAAAAAAATGTATAATGAATTTGTGATCTAGTCCTCCTAGTACCCATCACACCTAAAACATGAAGAATGAACAGCGTTTCGACCGAAAGCAATCACCCACCATATGAAAACAAGTAAAAAGTGAGAACACTTTTGGTGTTTCTTTGCTGTATATATAAATGGTAGCAGCAATATTAGTTATATCATCCCAATTCACGATATAGGTGCAACACATGTAAGATCCACCAGTGTTATACTACCACCCTCTATATTTACTACACTGGTTTAACTGAGACTGCTTACTACCAGTAGAGGATATGCCAATCTACAGGAATCACTGCAATACTTCGCTTCACTCCGCAATCTACGAGGAAACTCTGCTAATTTCTACAAGACCATACCCATGTGCAATATGTGATTGTTCTCTTCTATTTCCTGTGTATATATCCAACTTATATACTTCATACAAAGCACGGAGCAGAAGGTCGAAAACATCTACTGTAGGTCACTTTCTGATGAAACAAACTCCTCAACCATCTCAAACGCATCGATCTCCGCAAAGTAGGCTCTCCGCTCCTCGATGAAATCCTGACTTGGTAATGGTAGCGGCTCACCAGAACTCTGGTCGGAAAGATCCATGTGTAGTGGCTCTTCCCTTGTTACCTGAAACACAAACACAGCGAGGTGATAAGAGTTCACGTTCTTTTCAAAAAACTAGAACCAAAGGCAGTTTCATGAATGGAGAAAGATCCACGGAGTAGCAAACAGGGACCTCACAATTTTCACAAGAAAGATTGCTAGATGCCATATAAAAAGTTAAAATACTAATACTTGAGCAGAAACCTGATATACCTTCCTTGTCTTTTTGCTAGGAGGTGATGATGCCCAAGGCAGCACGTCTCCAGTTTTTACATTTGGTAGCAGCTCACCAGAACTCTGGTCCAAAGGATCCATGTGCAGGGGCTCTCCCCTTGTTAGCTAAAAAGCAAACACAGCGAAGTAATAAGAGTTCACATTCTTCTAGAGAAATAAACAGAACCAAAGACAGTTTAATGATTGGAAAATATCCACGTCGTAGCCAAGAGGGACTTCTTAATTTTCAAAAGAAGGGCTGCTCAAATGCCATGTAGAAAGTTAATATACTAATACTTGAGTGTAGAAATATGATATACCTTCCTTGGCTTTTTGCTGGGAGGTGATGACGCCACAGGCAGTGCGTCTCCAGTCTTCACCTTTGGTTTACTGGAGGTATACACGGAAAAGATCAATCAATAAGAAATAACCATGATAACATCATATTTTTGAATTGTGAATGTTCAGCAGTGCAGTGCACAAATAGACTCACGTGTAAGAAAAAGAAAGGCAGCAGCAAAGAAAGTGGAACAAAGCAATAGGCAATATGAATGATACTCCCTCCATTCCCTATTAGTTGTACTAAATCAGCGACAGTTAACATAGAACCAAGGGAGTACTAAACATGGTGAGTGGAACACATTAAGGCTAAAATGCTAAATGATTTTAAGTGTAACACCCACAGATAAAAAAAATGCACCAATGTATTACTAATTTTCATTGTGTAGGTGTAGGAACAGCATATGGAAATGGCGGTGTACTTTTGTCCTTGCTGCACACAAATTAGTCAATACGCCACTGGGTTTTATGCAAAGGATTTGATTTCCAGACCCTTCATTTTCGTTTTTCAGACATGTCCCCAGCCATAGGCATTGCTCGCTTTCAATACTGTCTGAAGCTGGGTGTCACACTGGTTCTATGAATATCCAGACCACACAATACCTAACACTGATGATCTTTCTCATGATAGAAAAGGACAACATTGCAATAGGTGGAGGAACAAGATAAAAACACAGAACCAAGAAAGTGACCGAGTCAATGAAATATCTGTAATACATATGGACTGTCTTGATGATACAGTATGAAGGTGCACTTTTTTCCAGAAATAGGATGTGATGCAATGAGAGTGCACAACCTAAATATTTATTGCTAACTTCTAAGTTCTAAACGAGCATTACTTGGATACCGCACCCGAGCACAACTCCTCTCCTTATATGGACCATGTAACATCACTAGGAATCTGTGTCAGGCTCCATGGTAAATGCCGTATGAAGCAATGGTCCAGTGTAACTGAGTTACCTTGGACCATAGTCTAGATTCCTGAAGTTGTTGCTCAAGGCTGGGAAATCCTTGGTTTAGAACAAAACAAAACATGCAGGTCCCTCAAAAACGCAGATCTGGTCGGATTAGTGTAGAGTTGGAATCACTGAAGAAGATCCTTCAAATCCATCATCCCGCGACCATGACGTGGAAAGAGTTAAAACATGCCAACGTGGTATACACTGTCTTAGCTTGTTCATTGTCAATATCACCTGGGTAGCCCACCGTGACCATGGCAAGATAGATGATAGATGTCTTTTTAAAGTCATCTAAGAAGATGCAAGTAGATCAGCATGAAACTGTTGGCATCTATTCAGTAACAATGGCCCCAGGATTTCTGTCTACACAACAGAGAAGATTAGGGGGCTCATTAAGTTGGATAGTGAGGACATCTCGGCTGCTGTACAAGGTTAGTACCTAAACTTATAATTTTGGCACAACTGTAGTTACTGTGCATACCAGGCCTGTTGACTTCACAGGAACGGACATTATGCAGAAAACCACACAAGGAATAGCTTATATGCTGAGGAATAACATAGCTGGTTTAAATCTCAGCAGAACCATCCGGTCTACATTACCGCACTAAATGAGCCCAAGCGCCTATATTGCTTTCCAAACGAAGGTGAACTTCTTTCCAGAAATATGATATGATGCAATGAGCATGCACAGCCAACATATTCATTGCTAACTTCTGAGTTCTAAATGAGCATTACTTGGAGCTGAGTGATAATGTAAACATACCTGATCTTTCGAATCTTCTTTAGGTGAGCAGTAGAACTTTGAAGCTCCCTTGTGGGTTTGTCCTTGCCCTTGATCACAGCAACTGCTACCAACAATAAATGAAATAAATAAAGGAACCAAACGAAGTGCTAGCTTCCAGAATCTCTTGTTTCTGGGAGCAAACTAGGATGGCACATCATAAATTTCAGTAGCACGTGGGCAGTGCACTTATTCTGAACTTCTGATGGAGCGTTAAAAGCAACCTTCGGGCTTGCTCTCTGGCCTGGTGCCTATCTATTTCATTGGGGGAGCTAGTATCGTTGCTTGTTATTTCAAATTTAAAGAGCAAGAAGGCGTAGCATAATATTACTCCATTGAAGCTAATGAAAAGGAGAAATACTTTTCACACTGCCATAGAACAGATACAAATGGTGCAGAAAACACAATGGCAAGGAAACCTATTTCCTGTAGATAATTTCGGTTAACATTGGGCATCACAAGCTGAGAAAACTGCCTCAGAGCAGAGCATGCACGATTAAACTAATCCATGTCACACCAAACCATCCACGAAACGCCTAGTTGCTTTAGTGTAGTGAGCAAGCAGGGCATACGTTCCCAGGATCAAATCGGCACAAAGTGACCTAAATGGACAGCAAGTACATGAATACGCACGGAAATTGTGAAAATCGACAAGGAATTTCTACTTGCCCCTCCTACAATCAAATTAGTTGAGCAAGTGGGGACCGATTAAGGCAATCCCGTAAGCAGCTCGTTCAGGAGCAGCGGCTGCTGGCGGAGCGAACAAGTGATTTCCGGATGCAGCGAAACCCTAGTAAGTGGTACCAGCGAGGGTGGTGTAGCTTACCGGAGAGAGGCGGAGGGGGAGGAGGAGGCGGAGCGCAGCGGGGGACGGTGGAGGAGCCTATGCTGCTGGTGCTGCTGCAGGCGGTGGGGCTTGAGCGGGGCTTGGATCGCGCGGCGGGCTTGAGGCGGGTGACGACGGAGGTGGAGGAGGGGAGGTTGGTGAGGTCGCCGAGGGGCAGCCGTCGCCGCCGCGGCAGCATCTTCCCGCCTCCGGCCCCGGCTACGGTGGCCATCTCTCTCTCTCTCTCTGGCTCGCTCTGAAGGTTTGGGAATTGGGGCCGCAAAATCGTGTGGGAAAATGGCACTGCGAGCCTGCTAGTAGTCAAGGGCCGAAGGGGCGTCTCGCCCGGGTCGGTCGGTTTTTCCTAGCCAGCCCAGTAAGGCCTCGTTCGGTTTCCTGGGATTGAAACCAGATCTGGAACTAATCCACACAGGGATTGGGTTGATCCCGGTCATTCACCCAAGCCCCACTAACCCCTACTAATCCCTTCCCAATAGTCAGTAGCATATTTCAGCCTTTGGTTAAGGAAAATGCTTCTGATCACCCGGGGGATCAAAGCAAACCCATCGTCCGCCTCCTGCCACGCAAGCAATGTGTCGTGGCCTTTCCTCACGCACATGGGTGGGCCCGAACTGAGCACAGACATCATCTTCTACCTCTGTACGCCGGTCGTTCCCTCCACACAAAAATCCATGGATGATTTCTACTCTTGCGTGCGGCAGCCACGCTCTCGTCCGCCTCCGAGTGCGCACGACCAACGCCTCTCCCGACCTCCTCCCTCTTGCATCCGCCGCGCGCTCGTCCGCCCCCGCGCGGAGCTCGCCGCCCGTGCGTGGCCGCACTGCTCCCCTACCTCCTCCCTCCGGCCACCGCGCCATCATGCGCGCCCACGCCGAGCTCGCCGATCGAGCTCTGCCTTTCTTCGCGCGAGTAGCCACGAAGCCGACGCCGCCTTCCCATCGGCCACGCGGATCCCTTGCACCGCCGCCGGGGGAACAATGTGGCTGCTACTTTTGTGGGGGCACGGTGCTACCACGGTGGCGGGGGTTGCTGCCAATCGACGGCCGGCCTTGCTCCGACGGGTGGCGGTTTTGCTACTTTTGCCAACCGACGTTGCTACGATGGGTGGCCGCCCTTGCTACAAGGGGCCGCCGGTTTGCTACTTTTACCGGCGGCGTTGCTACGATGGGTGGCCGGCCTTGCTACTTTTACCGACCGGCATTGCTACATGGCGGTGGCGTTGTTGCTACAATCGCATAGCCGTGTTGCTTCCAGCGACGTCCTCTTCTGCTACCACCGGGACCGCGAGTGGCTGCAAGTCCTCCGCCGCCGCTGGACAACTCTGAAACCCGGCCACCGCTGCTCCAACGGCCGGTCAACGACGAGCTCGCCGGAACTAGGTGTTGCGCGCGTCGTCGGGGCGCCGCCATTGTGCTACAAGCCGGAGCTGCAAGCGGCCGTTGCCTCTGTTGCGGTGGTGTCGGCGCCATCGGCCGCGACCATGGTGTGAGAACAGAGCTCTAAAGGGCGGTGGTGCCGGCGCCGTCAGCTGCTGTGGTGTGAGAACCAGTTCTGAAAGTTTATGAAGGACGGTATGCCTATAAGTGGAGTTGATTCTTTTTGTGTGGAGAAGAAGGTGCCGACAGGCTGTCAGCTTTTTGATCACAGGGTACCGATTGGCTTGATCAGACGGCCAGCAACCCGGGGGATCGGGCGTTTTGATCCCCCGGGGGACGCTCAGCGCTGTCCTTTGGTTAATCCGTCTTCACGTATCGTGGCTTCGCACTTTGCTGTCTTCGCGTCATGGAAATTTTTTCATAGGGTCGATGGGGATTATTTTTTTCCAGGCCAGCTGAGTGGAAGATGGCCGGGATACAATGGGCGAGAATCCCGTCCTGGCATAACCGAAGGCTTCAAAATTAATGGGCTGGATAAATTACCGTGCCGGGCAGGAAAACCATGATCAGACAAAATCCAAGTCAATCCCTGCCTCTTAGGGATGAAACGAACGAGGCCTAACTGGTACGGTTTTATTTTTTTAATCTCCAAAATTAGAATTAACTATTCCCTCTCCGTTCAAAAAAAAGATGTTGCATCAAAACTTAGATACCATTTAGTATATAGTTGTATTCAGATACTATTTAGTATATAGATGCATCCAAATTTAGACAAATTCGACACATTTTTTTTGGCACAGACGGAATAATAAATTATACAATCACTTGATTATATTGCAAAATAAAAAATGTCATCCTTTTGCTGATTATGTTTTGTGCCAGACCATACTTAATTTACTTAAATACATATAAACCAGTTCACAAAGAAGCTAAAGTGGTGAAATCTGTGCACAAATAGTTTGTACACGAGGATCTGGTTAATAGCGGATCGATGTAAGCAAAAGGTGCAGTTGTGCATGGCAGTTTGCACTAGAGATGCATATTTTCCTGACTTTTCCGATAAAAAGTGTATATTAATATTACGAAGATACTAATTACACCCATCTTCTGCAAAAACGCATTGCCCTAGCAACACTATGGATGCACAGAACCAAAAAAGAAAGAAGAATTACACAAAAGAAAAGTTAAAGTTCCGCTAACAATGATTCAATCCTTGAAACAATAGTACTAATACCACCAAAAACAACATCTGAAGTTTAGCTTCTTTAAAAGCGACGCCTTCAAGAAGGGAACAGTGCACAAACGCCGTCATCGCCCGATCATAGATCTTAGGTTTTCACCCTGAAGAAAGTCCTCGCTCTCATAACAATGTCTTCAACAAGGCCATTGCCAGGCACAACTAACTAAGGGCGGAGCTTGGGTTTTCACCCGCAGAGGTAGGACTATGACCTTCTTCTGTGCAGTCGCCCCCACTAGCGTGCCAATGCTCCAAGTCATAAATCACCAAGCCAATTCCTCATTGCCATCAAGACTCGAGCCAACATTGCTAGACCTCAGATCTTGGCTTCCATGTCATTCTTCGTCAGCATCACGGAACGAGAACATGCTCCATGGTATTAACAACCAGCAAAGCTTCGAAACGCACCCTCCGAACCAAACAGTCATAGTAAAACACGGGTGTGCACGATCGAATCCCACCCGATCCGGCAAACTCCAAGCATAAAACGCCTCATGAAGCGCCGGAAGAGCCTTCCGAAACACGCCACTTCCGCTAGATCGATGGGGATAAGCACCGGTAGATCATAATCTTGGCGATAGAAGAAATCCTAGAACCACCGCCATTATTCGCGAGACTAGCAGGCCCCCATGCCACCAGTCACTTCCATGCCGGAGTGACATGAGAGGAAGGAGGCAGTGTAGGATAACGTTGCATAGAAAACAAAAAATTCCTACCGCGAGAACGCAATCCAAGCCAAGATGCAATCTAGAAGATGGGAGCAACGAGGGGATGATCAAGACTAACCCTTGAAGATTTCCAAAGCCTATAAGAGTAGGCTCTTATTGCTGCGGTAGACGATCACTTGCCGCTTGCAAAAGCGTGTAGAAGATCTTGATCACGGTGCCACGATCGGGCAGCACCTCCGTACTCGGTCACACGTTCGGTGTTGATGACGACGTCCTTCTCCCCGTTCCAGCGGGCAGCGGAAGTAGTAGATCCTCCTCGGAATCCCGGCAGCACGACGGCGTGGTGGCGGTGTTGATGGAGATCTCCGGCGGAGCTTCGCTAAGCATATGCGGGAGAAGTAGTGGAGGAGGGGTGCTAGGGTTTGGGGGAGAGGCGCGGCTAGGGCACCCTTGAGGGGTGCGGCCATGGTGGTAGCTTGAGTGGCCGGCCAGCCCCTCTCTTTCCCCTCTTTATATAGGTGGAAGCCCCAAGGTTTAGGTCAAAGTGTCCGAATAAGACCCCAACATAAAACCTTCCAAGTATCCAAACCTAGGGGGAGTGGGACTCCCCCCTTTCCTTGGTGGGGTGGCCGGCCACCATGGTGGGGAGTCCACTTGGGACTCCTCCTCCCTTAGGCTGGCCGGCCAAGGTGGGTGGAGTCCCTCTGGGACTCCACCTTCCATCCTTATTTCTTCCGGACTTTTCTAGAACCTTCTAGAACCTTCCGGATCATTTTAAATCACATAAAATGACATCCTATATATGAATCTTATTCTCCGGACCATTCCGGAACTCCTCGTGATGTCCGGGATCTCATCCGGGACTTCGAACAAAACTTCGAACTCCATTCCATATTTCCATATCTACTTAAACGACATCAAACTTTAAGTGTGTCACCCTACGGTTCGCGAACTATGTAGACATGGTTGAGAACTTTCTCCGACCAATAACCAATAGCGGGATCTCGGAGATCCATAATGGCTCCCACATATTCAACGATGACTTTAGTGATCGAATGAACCATTCACATACGATACCAATTCCCTTTGTCACACGATATTTTACTTGTCCGAGGTTTGATCATCGGTATCACTCTATACCTTGTTCAACCTCGTCTCCGACAAGTACTCTTTACTCGTACCGTGGTATGTGGTCTCTTATGAACTTATTCATATGCTTGCAAGACATTAGACGACAGACCACCGAGAGGGCCCGGAGTATATCTATCCGTCATCGGGATGGACAAATCCCACTGTTGATCCATATGCCTCAACTCATACTTTCCGGATACTTAATCCCACCTTTATAACCACCCATTTACGCAGTGGCGTTTGGTGTAATCAAAGTACCTTCCCGGTATAAGTGATTTACATGATCTCATGGTCATAAGGACTAGGTAACTATGTATTGAAAGCTTATAGCAAATAACTTAATGACGTGATCTTATGCTACGCATAATTGGGTGTGTCCATACATCATTCATATAATGATATAACCTTGTTATTAATAACATCCAATGTTCATGATTATGAAACTAATCATCTATTAATCAACAAGCTAGTTAAGAGGCATACTAGGGACTCTTTGTTGTTTACATATCACACATGTATCAATGTTTCGGTTAATACAATTATAGCATGGTATATAAACATTATCATAAACACAAAGATATATTATAATAACCATTTTATTATTGCCTCTTGGGCATATCTCCAACAAGTAGTCCAAGCGCAAGGCTGCAGGTACCGGCGATCCGAGGAACCACCAGATCCCTCCGCCCTGGCCGTGGCTGGACCCATCGGCCAGATCGGCCTCGTAGCCCAGATCTTGGCCTAACGACCTAGCTCGCCGAAGACGTGCTGAGGGCGCACCGCCACCTCCTCACTGCCGCCCCGGCGGAGGGCCTCAGGTGTCAAATCGCTTTTGATCTGGTGTCAAGCTATCTTGCTGCAATTTGATCTTACAGAGCTAGAATAGCCACATTTGGTAGGCAGAGAAACTGATCAGGCTGGCCCAACTTGGATATTGGTAATCTAGTTTGACAGCCAAGCAAAGTAATCTCTCTAGCCACTACAAGAGGTTAGCAGTAGGTATCCCCTATGTTTTCAGATGCCTCTCACTCCCATCACGCGTCCAGCTAGGTCCTCATGGTGCTCATTGTATCTCTCATTTCTAAGCTTCGACTCCATTTGTGTCTTCGTGGGTACTATTTTAGTAAGGAGAGATGCAGACAAGCACGAGCTATAATGTCTGATGCATACCATATGTTTTTAGCTATATGGGAAGGCAGGGTGTTTCCTTTATATAAAGACCTTTCTACAACGGCGAATCATGCTTATATGATTACACACAAGGAAAGGTTGAAGAACGCATTAAATAATCCGTAAAAGCCAAACCAAAATTTCAAGATCACTTTTTTTTTGAAACGAGAAGATCACATTTTTCTAGTGACCAAAGATCCGAAGGCACAACACCCATATGCTTTCCGTTCCAATATTGAATGATGGTGCATCTAGGAAGAAAAAACAGAGAAGCCATATGCTTTTAATGATATGGGTAAAACAAATAAATTCCTTAGTCCTTGGTTGTTCGTATGTCACAATAGATATTCTGGAGTAATGGGAGCTTATATACTCCCTCAGACCCAAAAAAAAATGTCGCAGATATAAATACATCTGTCCTTTACCATGGATAATTGGATAATACATGGTAATAATATACAACGGGAGGGGATATATTCTTCCGGTTAGATGATGCATAGCACACGTTAGAATTGACCGAAATCGAAGATAAATCGATGGATTCCACAAAATTTTAGCGAGTGTTCTCGCCTATGTGTAAACTCGAGCACCTGAATTGGTTTGAAATCTCGCTGATGAAATCGGACCGTGATTAGCTGACACTATATTTATTTACTCTACCAAGTTAGCTGTAGGGGAGGTGAGAAGCTACAGATCAGTGCAAATGCTTAATCATGATTGAACCTGGCCGATGTCTTCTTCCCATCATTGGATTCCAAGTGCAAGCGAATGTCGCTGGTAGCTAGCTCACTTAGTTAGGGAGGTGGATATACAACCCAGCCACTACGAAAAATGCGCAAAGCAGAGCAGCAATAATTTAATGGTGCACGACCAGTTCAAAAGCATAGTGCTGATTAGGAAGAGATTTGTCACTTTATCTCCTGAGACAACGGTCAGAGTAGATCCAGGCATCATTCAGAGTACACGTGAGTTTCTGTTGTCATGGCTTAAACTAAGAAAGCCAGCAGTTTGAACATGCCCTGAAAGTTGGTGTATGTTTGGTTTGAGACCAACGGTGGCATTACCAAAATTTGGTACGCCTATGCCCTTCGGTTCCTATTTGGTTGGCCTCCAAAATTTAGGCTAGCCCAGTTCATGTTTCCCCCAATTCGTCGGCAATCCAGGGGCGGCGGATTCCTTCGCTAATAATTTGGTCACGCCAGGATTTGATCGGACTGGTGCAGGCGTAAACCAAATGTGCCCTTAATTCCTTTGTATAGTGGCCAGGCCAAAGGCTTTACGCTAACAATCACGAGGCGATGATGAAGCTAAGGTGTGGCTGCACATTCTAAAGGACCAGGAAAGTGAGAATAGAAAATTCGGTTGTGGAGTTGCGAGTTGCATGTAGTGCAGCTTTTTGGTGAATTATGGTCTTCTCTTCCGGATTTTCAGATCTTCTCTTATTCGGAAAGTCACTCGGTTGAAAGGAAATTGGCATACCTTTCCACGTTATGAGTCTATGTGAAGAGACTGAAAGCAACCTAGTATCATGCAGTCTCTCTCAAGAAAAAGTATCATGTAGTCCTGGTACCAATAATACTCTTCGAGAGGCCTTTTCGGGGTAAGGTGGACATGGCACAAGCAAGGAACACGGGCTACCAAACAGCCAACTGCCGTATGAGCTAAGAATATCTGCGTTGAGACAAGCTACGAAACACACCCTACATATTGGTGTTGGGCCTTTTTTCATTTTAATTCATTTTTAGTGTTTATAATCAATCATGCGAAATCGTTAGAAAAAGGCCGACCTTCGCGAAGGGAAGACAACTCGCTCCGCACGCGACAAGTGCCACGATGTGGTGCCAGAAAATCCCTGGGAAGTAGTCTCCCTGCTCGCCACGTGTCGCAAGGGGAAGCAAGGTGGAAATGATGGAGGAGAGAGAAGACAGGGGAGGCTGCGTTGTGTCAGTTTTTCTCTTTTTTTTCATAGATTCGTTTTTTCAAAATGAAATATCTTGAGAACCGTAAGTCCAAATTACGAACCGTTTTTTGAGACCCTCTCGTCGAGATCTTCAAAACTAGATCCCATGTTGATAGGTTTTGAGATATTTTGTTTTCGTACTTCCTATACTACTATGGATGTACTCCTGTTATGTATCTAACTGTACCTCTACATAAACTGATAAATACTTCTGCTTTTGAATGTATTTGGTGCATTTTTCCCTTTACTCGTGTGTGATTGTATTCGTTCGTGTGCACGACTGTACTTACTCGTGTGCGCAATTGTACCTGTCTTATGTGGGTGAATGTACCTGTACTCGCTCGTGTACGCGACTGTACTTACTCGTATGCGCCACTGTACCTGTCTCGTGTGCACAACTGTACCTATACTTGCTCATGTACGCGATTGTACTTACTCGTGTGGGCGACTGTACCTGTCTCGTGCGTGCGACTGTACTCGTGTGGTGCACGTAACTGTACTCGTCTGTTATATGTAACGGTAATCATGCTATATACATAACTGTACTCGTATGTGGTACCCGATCAATGCACGCATGATGCGGCTCAATGCAATCTCGCGCGGAAGACTTGCTCGCATCTGGTGCGCGTCATGGATGTACTCGCGCGCGCACGGTGCGTCGCGAGTGGCTACAGAGTACTTTGTACTCTTTCGTCTACCGGTTGCGTGCGTCGTGACTCGTGAGACGGGCTGCATAGAATTTCTAACGCCACGTGCCAGCGTCGTGCTCATGCGCGTGAGGGTGAGTTCCGTGAGATCGGACCTTTAGAAAGGCCGGTCTTTTTCTAGCGACACCCTCAATCATGTCATGATGAATTACTGTTATTGGCGCTTCATGGGCTCTCTCGGTCCATCAAAATAGTTCGTAAGCATGCTACTCCTGTTAACGACAAGAGTCAACCAAAGACTCTCCTGGTGGGCGCCTCCTACCTTTGCTAGCCATACATGCGCCTCTATATGTCATTTTCTGTAAGCCAATATCGACAAAGAAATTCGGTCAAGTACAGATCCCTAGCAGTATGGGTCGCCCAGATAGTGAGAGCATCTGCACATGGGAGCCAAAATGTTGATAGTCAAAAATAGTTTTATGCCGGACCATAATTAATTTACTTACATACATATAGACCAATTTACAAATAAGTTAAACTACTGAAAAACTGTGCACAATATAGTTTGTACACGAGGATCTGGTTAGTAGCCGGTGCCAGTCGATGTAAGCAAATGGTGCAGTTGTGCACGGCAGTTTGCACTAGTGACGCGTGTTTCCCCAGTTAGAGAGCCAAATCGTTTCTGCTCCGGTGTAAGCTATCTTGCTGCACTTCATCTTACAGAGCTAGAATTGGAAGAATTGGTAGGTACATAACGTGATCAGGCTGGTCCAGCGCGGATATTGCTAGTCTAGTTTGACAGCCAAGCACACTAATCTCCCCAGCAACTACAAGAGGTTACCATAATGTATCCCCTATGTTTTCAGATGCCTCTCACTCTCATCAAGCGTCCAGCTAGGCCCCATGGTGCTCATTTATCTCTCATTTCTAAGCTTCTACCCCATTTGTGTCTTCGTGGGTACTATTTTAGTAAGGAGAGCTGAAGGCATGCACGAGCTATCATGTGAGATGCACACATACCATATGTTTTTAGCTATATGGGAATGTCATGTGCATCATCATGATGCAGAGGCCGGGGTTTTTATCCTCATTTCGAATAAAAAAAGCTATATGGAAATGCAGAGTGTTTCCTTTATATAAAGACCTTCCTACAACGGCGAATCATGCTTATATGATTACACATAAGGAAAGGTTCAAGAACGCATTAAATAATCCATGAAAGCCAAACTAAATTTTCGAGATCGACCACATTTTCTAGTGACCAAAGATCCGAAGGTGAACACCTATATGCTTTCAGTTCCAATATTGAATGATGGCGCATCTAGGAAAAAAAGAACAGAGAAAAAATATGATTCTAATGATATGGGTAAAACAAATAAATTTCTTAGTCCTTGGTTGTTTGTATGTCACAACATATATTCTGGACTAATGGGAGCTTATATATTCCCTCAGACCAGAAAAAAATGTCACAGATATAAATACACCTTTCCTTTACCATGGATAGCACATGGTAATGTACACCGTAGGGGATATATTCTTCCGGTTAGATGATGCATAGCACACGCTAGAATTGACCGAGATCGAAGATAAACCGATGGATTCCACTAAATTTTATTGAGTGTTCTCGCCTATGTGTAAAATCGAGCACCTGAATTGGTTTGAAATCTCACTGATGATATCGGACGTGATTAGCTGACACTACATTTAATTACCTTGTTAGCTGTAGGGGGAGGTGAGAAGCTACAGATCAGTGCAAATGCTTAATCATGATTGAACTTGAACCTGGCCGGTGTCTTCTTCCCATCATTAGATTCCAAATGCAAACGGATGTCGTTGGTAACTAACATGTGAGCTTACTGGCTGTTACTGTAGTAAAGCAGAGCAGCAATAATTTAGTGCTGCATGACCAGTTCAACATCATAGTGCTGATTAGGAAGAGATTTTCAGTTCATTTCCTGAGACAACGGTCAATGGTCTTGGTAGATCCACGCATCGTTCAGAGTACACGTGAGTTTCTGCTGTCATGGCTTAAACTATGAAAGCCAGCAGTTTGAACATGCCTTGAAAGTTAATCCATTTGCATAGTGTTAAGGCAAAGGCTTTACGCTAATAATCATGAGGTGATGATGAAGCTAAAGTTTGGTTGCACATTCTAAAGGACCAGGAAAGTGAGAATAGAAAATTCGGTTGTGAAGTTGCAGTTGCATGTAGTGCAGCTTTTTGGTGAATTATCGTCTTCTCTTCTGGATTTTCAGATCTTTTATTATTCAGAAACCCACTGGTGGAAAGGAAATTGACATACCTTTCCAGGTTATGAGTATGTGAAGGGACTGAAAGCAACCTAGTATCATGTAGTCTCTCTGTCAAGAAAAAGTATCATGTAGTCCTGGTACCAATAATGCTCTTCAGATGGAATAGCCTGCCAATGATGTAATCAAGGGCAAATAATAGGGGCACACAAAGCTTATCACTAACAACATGATTACCCTGCAACTGCAAGCACAGAACTGATCTTGTAGTCTTCTAGCTGAAGAATCAACTGTAAATTAAGCTCGAGCAGGAAACTATCATACGTTTTCAGGTTATACATATATGGTCACAGCAGGAAACTATCATACGTTTTCAGGTTATACATATATGGTCACAGCAGGAAGGCAGGAACAGAGCAACCTAGTATAATGTACTGCTACTACCAACAATGTGTAATGGCCTGCCGATCATGTAATCTGAACATATCATAGGGGCACCCAAAGCTTATCACAAACATCATGATTACCCTGCAACACCAAGAACTGCACTGCACTCGTGGTCTTCTAACTAAGAATGAACAGTCAAGCTAGAGTATGAAACAACCATACACTTCTCTCTTTGGGAGTGGTGTTTTGGCACCATATGCTCCCAGTTTCTTTCTTTAGTTTTAAATGTTAAGACAAGAATAAAACACCAAAAAGGCAAAAAAAAAAACATCATGAATTTGTGATCTAGTCCTCCTAGTACCCATCACACCTAAAACATGAAGAATGAACAGCATTTCGACCGAAAGCAATCACCCACCATATGAAAACAAGTAAAAAGTGAGAACACTTTTGGTGTTTCTTTGCTGTATATATAAATTGTAGCAGCAATATTAGTTATATCATCCCAATTCACGATATAGGTGCAACACATGTAAGATCCACCAGTGTTATACTACCACCCTCTATATTTACTACACTGGTTTAACTGAGACTGCTTACTACCAGTAGAGGATATGCCAATCTACGGGAATCACTGCAATACTTCACTTCACTCTGCAATCTACGAGGAAACTCTGCTAATTTCTACAAGACCATACCCATGTGCAATATGTGCTTGTTCTCTTCTATTTCCTGTGTATATATCCAACTTATATACTTCATACAAAGCATGAAGCAGAAGGTCGAAAACACCTACTGTAGGTCACTTCCTGATGAAACGAACTCCTCAACCATCTCAAACGCATCGATCTCCGCAAAGTAGGCTCTCCGCTCCTCGATGAAATCCTGACTTGGTAATGGTAGCGGCTCACCAGAACTCTGGTCGGAAAGATCCATGTGTAGTGGCTCTTCCCTTGTTACCTGAAATACAAACACAGCGAGGTGATAAGAGTTCACGTTCTTTTCAAAAAACTAGAACCAAAGGCAGTTTCATGAATGGAGAAAGATCCACGGAGTAGCAAACAGGGACCTCACAATTTTCACAAGAAAGATTGCTAGATGCCATATAAAAAGTTAAAATACTAATACTTGAGCAGAAACCTGATATACCTTCCTTGTCTTTTTGCTAGGAGGTGATGATGCCCAAGGCAGCACGTCTCCAGTTTTTACATTTGGTAGCAGCTCACCAGAACTCTGGTCCAAAGGATCCATGTGCAGGGGCTCTCCCCTTGTTAGCTAAAAAGCAAACACAGCGAAGTAATAAGAGTTCACATTCTTCTAGAGAAATAAACAGAACCAAAGACAGTTTAATGATTGGAAAATATCCACGTCGTAGCCAACAGGGACTTCTTAATTTTCAAAAGAAGGGCTGCTCAAATGCCATGTAGAAAGTTAATATACTAATACTTGAGTGTAGAAATATGATGTACCTTCCTTGGCTTTTTGCTGGGAGGTGATGACGCCACAGGCAGTGTGTCTCCAGTCTTCACCTTTGGTTTACTGGAAGTATACACGGAAAAGATCAATCAATAAGAAATAACCATGATAACATCATATTTTTGAATTGTGAATGTTCAGCAGTGCAGTGCACAAATAGACTCACGTGTAAGAAAAGGAAAGGCAGCAGCAAAGAAAGTGGAACAAAGCAATAGGCAATATGAATGATACTCCCTCCATTCCCTATTAGTTGTACTAAATCAGCGACAGTTAATATAGAACCAAGGGAGTACTAAACATGGTGAGTGGAACACATTAAGGCTAAAATGCTAAATGATTTTAAGTGTAACGCCCACAGATAAAAAAATGCTCCAATGTATTACTAATTTTCATTGTGTAGGTGTAGGAACAGCATATGGAAATGGCGGTGTACTTTTGTCCTTGCTGCACACAAATTAGTCAATACGCCACTAGGTTTTATACAAAGGATTTGATTTCCAGACCCTTCATTTTCGTTTTTCAGACATGTCCCCAGCCATAGGCATTGCTCGCTTTCAATACTGTCTGAAGCTGGGTGTCACACTGGTTCTATGGATATTCAGACCACACAATACCTAACACTGGTGATCTTTCTCATGATAGAAAAGGACAACATTGCAATAGGTGGAGGAACAAGATAAAAACACAGAACCAAGAAAGTGACCGAGTCAATGAAATATCTGTAATACATATGGACTGTCTTGATGATACAGTATGAAGGTGCACTTCTTTCCAGAAATAGGATGTGATGCAATGAGAGTGCACTACCTAAATATTTATTGCTAACTTCTAAGTTCTAAACGAGCATTACTTGGATACCGCACCCGAGCACAACTCCTCTCCTTATATGGACCATGTAACATCACTAGGAATCTGTGTCAGGCTCCATGGTAAATGCCGTATGAAGCAACGGTCCAGTGTAACTGAGTTACCTTGGACCATAGTCTAGATTCCTGAAGTTGTTGCTCAAGGCTGGGAAATCCTTGGTTTAGAACAAAACAAAACATGCAGGTCCCTCAAAAACGCAGATCTGGTCGGATTAGTGTAGAGTTGGAATCACTGAAGAAGATCCTTCAAATCCATCATCCCGAGACCATGACGTGGAAAGAGTTAAAACATGCCAACGTGGTATACACTGTCTTAGCTTGTTCATTGTTCATAGCACCTGGGTAGCCCACCGTGACCATGGCAAGATAGATGATAGATGTCTTTTTAAAGTCATCTAAGAAGATGCAAGTAGATCAGCATGAAACTGTTGGCATCTATTCAGTAACAATGGCCCCAGGATTTCTGTCTACACAACAGAGAAGATTAGGGGGCTCATTAAGTTGGATAGTGAGGACATCTCGGCTGCTGTACAAGGTTAGTACCTAAACTTATAATTTTGGCACAACTGTAGTTACTGTGCATACCAGGCCTGTTGACTTCACAGGAACGTACATTATGCAGAAACCACACAAGGAATAGCTTATATGCTGAGGAATAACACAGCTGGTTTAAATCTCAGCAGCACCATCCGGTCTACATTACCGCACAAAATGAGACCAAGCGCTATATTGCTTTCCAAATGAAGGTGAACTTCTTTCCAGAAAAATGATATGATGCAATAAGCGTGCACAGCCAACATATTCATTGCTAACTTCTGAGTTCTAAATAAGCATTACTTGGAGCTGAGTGATAATGTAAACATACCTGATCTTTCGAATCTTCTTTAGGTGAGCAGTAGAACTTTGAAGCTCCCTTGTGGGTTTGTCCTTGCCCTTGACCACAGCAACTACAGCCAAACAATAAATGAAATAAATAAAGGAACCAAACGAAGTGGTGACTTCCAACATCTGTTGTTACTGGGACCAAACTAGGATGACACATGATAAATTTCAGTAGCACGTGGGCAGTGCACTTATTATGAATTTCTGATACAGCGGTAAAAGTAAGGTGTAGCATAGTATTACTCCATTGAAGCTAATGAAAAGGAGAAATACTTTTCACATTGCCATAGAACAAATACTAATGGTGCAGAAAACACAATTCCAGTATTTATGTAGAGCATTTCGGTAACACTGGGCATTACAAGCTGAGACAATTGCCTCAGAGCAGAGAAGAGCAGAGCCCGCACGATTAAACTGATCATGTCACACCAAACCATTCACAAAATGCCTAGTTGCTTTAGTGCAGGGAGCAAGCAGGGCATATGTCCCCAGGATCAAATCGGCACAAAGTGACCTAAATCAATGGATAGTAAGTACATGAACACGCACGGCATCGTGAAAATCGACGAGGAACTTCTACTTGCCCCTCCTACAATCAAATTAGTTGAGCAAGTGGGGACCGATTAAGGCAACCCCGTAGGCAGCTCGTTCAGGAGCAGCGGCTGCTGGCGGAGCGAACAAGTGACTTCCGGATGCAGCGAAACCCTAGTAAGTGATACGGGCGAAGGTGGTGTAGCTTACCGGAGAGAGGCGGCGGAGGAGGAGCGCGGCGGGGGACGGTGGAGGAGCGAGGAAATTGCACAAACCACTTACTATTGCTGTTTATATTGCACAAATCACTCACTTTTCATGTCTTTTGCAGAAAACACCAACTTTACATGTAGTTGGTTGCACAGAGGTCCAAATCAAGGATTAGAGTTGTTAACCGCAAATCTGACAGCCAGAGCCCCCACAGTGAGTGATGATGTGGCATCCATATGTCATCAACTATTCTTTTTTAAAACCTTAAAAATTATGAAAATTCCAATAAATGGAACAATATAAACTAACAAATCTAGGAAAGTTTGAAATAATTTAAAATATTTATCACTTTTTGTGAGATATGGCCAAAACTTGGGTTCAAACTTTTCAAAAAGTTCTGAAAAATTTCTAGTATTTGAAACAATATGACATAATTAATGTCGAAAAGTTTGACATAATTTAAAGCCATCAAGTACTTGCCATCTTGAACTTATCACCCCTCCAGCCATCATACTGCTCGATTTATATTATTTCGTTTATTTGAAAATTTTCAAACTTTTAAAAATTCTTGAAAAAACTAGTTTATGATACTCGGGTGCCACATCATCACTGGCCGTAGATCCATCCGTCAGATTTGATGTTAACTAGCCTAATCTCAGATTTAGACCTCTGTGCAACCAACTACACGTAAAGTTGGTGTTTTCTGCAAAAGACATGAAGAGTGGGTAGTTTGTGCAACAGAGACAGCAAAAGTGAGTGGTTTGTGCAATTTGCTCTGGAGGAGCCTATGCTGCTGGTGCTGCTGCAGGCGGTGGGGCTTGAGCGGGGCTTGGATCGCGCGGCGGGCTTGAGGCGGGTGATGACGGAGGTGGGGGAGGGGAGGTTGGTGAGGTCGCCGAGGGGCAGCCGTCGCCGCCGCGGCAGCGTCTTCCCGCCTCCGGCCCCGGCTACGGTGGCCATCTCTCTCTCTCTCTCTCTCTCTGAGGATTGGGGCCGCAAACCGGGTGGGGAAATCAGGAAATGGCGCTGCAAGCCTGGGTCGGTCGGTTTTTTCCTCGGATGGCTTTGGTCCAGCCCAGTAACTGGTACGGCTTTATTTTTTTAATCTCGAAAAATCCTTAAAAAAACTACTCCGTCTCAAAAAAGATGTCATACATTTTTCTAAGTTCGAATATATTTGTGTATAGATACATCCAACTTTAGATAAATTTGAAAAATTCATACATCCAAGTTTAGATAAATCTGAGACATCTTTTTTGGAACAGAGGGAGTAATAAATGATACACTCACTTGATTATATTGCAAAACAAATGTTCGTGATTTTCAAAAATTGTTCATGCATATTCAAATATGGTTCAAATTTTGAAGAAAAATCAGGGGTTTAGAGAAATGTCCATGGGTTAAAACAAAAGTATATTCATGGGTTGAAAAAAAAGTGCAGGGTTCATAAACAAGTGTTCACGGGTTCAAAAAATATATTCATTTATTCCCAAAATATATGAATAAAAAAATTAAAAGGAAATCAAAACCAAAACAGAAAAATAAAAATAAAAGAGATTTCTATTTTTCTGCCCCTGGCTCCTTAGTTGTACTCAGTTTTCCCCAGCTCCTTAGTTTTTCCTCAGTTTTTCCCAAGCCCTTGTTTGAAACCCGCAGAAACAGCTCAGACGGCAGGATTCCCGTTTAGTTGACCGTTCTGTCACGTGTGGGGCCGCGTCGCGTGGGGCTGGTAGAAAGGGACCGCGTGGGACATGACGAGACCGCGTTTGGTTGCACGTGAGCAGGAGCTGGGTTCTGTCTCTCTCGGCCCCAAATTGGCATTATTAAGAGCACCTTTTTCTCCTCTTTCTCTCTGTCCTTTTCACCAAAATAGTATCAAATCTAGAGAAGCTTGCATTTCTGTATTTCTTCAATTATTTGTGTCTTTTGGCCCTCGTTGTTTGCCCAATATGGCAGCAAATCTAGTACTCCCTCCGGTCCATATGTATGTAGTTAAATCTAGAAGCAAATCTCCGGGGTAATGTACGATAAATTCACGAGTCATAGTAAATAGAGAAAAGAAAGACCAACAAAATATAGTAGAATAGGGATAGATAATAGGGATCCCTCCCTAGATAATAAGCTGCATACACAAGCAGCCAACATAGTAACATGTTCGAGGTTCTTGACAGACCATCATATTAACAACATAACAACAAGGGATCCCTAGCTAACAACAAAGGGATCCCAACAACAAAATGGGAGGCGACGGCAGACACGTCCAGGACTCCGCCTACCCCATCTGGCTCTCCCTCCACTTGTTGATGCAGCTCCCCTTGGGAGCCTTGGGCTTGAGCGGAGGCATGCGCCGGCGACCACCGAGATCTCCACCCGCTGCATGCTGCGGAGGTGCATGTCGAGCGCCCTGTGCTTGGCGCGAAAGGAGTAGACGTTCACCGTCGTGCCGACCTTGGGGAAGGTGTTGCTGATGTTCTCGGCATGCGTGGCGAGGCAGTTGAAGTCCGTGGCGCCGAGTCTCCTGGTGCAGAAGGGGCACCTGTACACACCCTTGGCGAAGTAGGAGATGTACTGGCCGACCTGCAGCCTCCGCAACACCTGGCGAGTCTTGACGTCCTCCTCCTCGTCGTCGCTGCCCACGTCGCTGCCATCTGATCCATATCAACCAGAAACTATGAGTGAATGAGTTGCAACGATGACGAACGTGCATGATAACAAAGTTAGGAAAAACAGAATCAGCCTCAGTTAGAGTGGGCATGATTATATATCTACAGGGAAGGTGTAAGCGAACCAAAGCTCATGCACAACAGATTTGTACATAGCAATGGTTCGCTGAACCCTCCCTGTAAAAATTTGTGCCCAACGATTCATCATAGGCAAAGAAACAGATTCCAGATCTGAACTTGAACACATTCCAGATTATTTGTAAAATTAAACGGTTGATATCTTTTGATTAGTGCATAAAATAACTGATTGAGATCCCATGATTACTTGCATAAATTAACCGATTGAGATCCAATTATTACTTGCATAAATTAACCGAACGGCCGAACCCCAAATCTTAAAGGAAATCAAGAAGTGATCAAAACAAAATGGAATAAAATCGGCGCAAATATTAGCCCAATACTCATCCATCTACAGATCCATCTACACCAGCAAAAATAGGGTTCAAAAAGGAATAGGGAAACAAAAAAGGAAGCAAACCGTAGTTACCTCGTTCCATGGGTCCTCCAGGAAGGTGTCGTAGGGGTTCGGGGGCCGAACGTACGGCACCGGCTCATAGGGGTCAAATCCCGGCGGGATCCGAGCGCCACCGGCGGCAGCAGCCTCCGATGCACCGGCGGCGGCGGCGACGTCCGTTGAGGGGACGGCGTCGAAGAGGGAGGCGTCGCGCTTGGAGCCGACGGCGCCGTCGATGATGGGATTGGCATTCTCCTTGTCCATCTCGCCGACAGAGGAGAGGGAGAGGGAGAGGGTTTTTTGCTTGGGAGCTTTGGAGAAGATGATGGGACATGAGAGAGGCGTCGTTGCGTGGGCGAGTGAGAGTGACAGAGATAGTGGGAGGAGGCGTCTATAAAGGCGAGGGGTGGTTAATGCGACCCGCGTCCTACGCGTCCACCGCCGCACGTCCGCACGTCTTGGACTTACGCAATGCGACACGCGTCCACGATTGCACGTCTTCGACTTCGCACCGCGACCTGCGTCTACGCGTCAATAATTGCACGTCTTCCATTTACGCACCGCAACACGCGTCCTCGAGTCTAACCCCGGAAATTTAGATATACTCGGATATAACCTCGAGTCATATACTAGCATTTTTTGTGTGCTCAGTTTTCCCCTTGAGTGCTAATACGGCTAGTGCAATATGCTCAGTTTTACCCTCAAGTGGCTGGTCAACGGACAGTCAACAAATGGGATTAACTAGTTAAATGAGTCATTTAATGTGCAAAAATTCCGAAAAATAGTGGCACATACTCATGGAGTCTTTACCACAAATTGCCGAGTTCTCAAAACATAGATAAGTCATAGATAAATCAAGTTTTACCACAAATTGCCACTTCTCAAAGGCCTTCTCAAATCACCTAGTAGCTATGAAGGTGCATGGTTTTCCACAATAAGCCCTTCCCAAAACAGTTTTCCCCAAAACATACTTTGTCTAAATGAGGCCACAATTCTCACACTCATGTATATTTGTATTGCAAATAGTTTGAGGTAGGCCAAGATGGGTTTCATTGTACAAAACACGCATTTTCCATTTTTTAAATCTCATATTTGAATCCCTTAGTGCTGTTTATTATACGAGTGCCCTTGGTTTCTTGATACTACTCGGTTTTGCCCTCTCCCTCCACAAATTCTCGCAGACGTGCAACATTGCTCCGATTGGTCTAGCCCATGTCACGCGGATCGTGCCCGCCGACCGTTGATCGTATGATCTAACGGGCGAGGATAACCCCTCTCTCTCTCGTCGGCGGTTACCTTCCACTCTCTAAGTATGCTAAAGGGCGGTTTTCACGTATTCATTTTCACGCGCTAAAAATTATAAACTCTTTTAGGCATTACTTTTCACGCAAAAAATGATAAACCATCACCGATTTGTTGTAGCCATTAATTTTCATGAAAAAAATAATAAACCATCACCGATTTGTTGTAGCCATTAATTTTCACGCAAAAAATGATAAACCATCACCGATTTGTTGTAGCCATTAATTTTCACGCAAAAAATAATAAACCATCACCGATTTGTTGTAGCCATTAATTTTCACGCAAAAAATGATAAACCATCACCGATTTGTTGTAGCCATTAATTTTCACGCAAAAAATGATAAACCATCACCGATTTGTTGTAGCCATTAATTTTCACGCAAAAAATGATAAACCATCACCGATTTGTTGTAGCCATTAATTTTCACGAAAAAATGATAAACCATCACCGATTTGTTGTATCCATTACTTTTCACGCAAAAAAATCCCTTTTCAGAAGGTCGAAAAAACCTAACTTGTTACAAAAGCTGGTTTCAGTGAGACCTAACCAAATTTGGCATACATGATGCCATATCTATAACAACAAGGAATATCTAAAAGAGAAAGTTTCACAAAATTTCAAATTTAGGGCGAAAATGATGCCATACATTATGCCATAACTTGTTACAAAATCTGAAAATCAATTGAGGATTATAAAGGGAAATAAAAAGTTCGAAAAATGTAAAAACGAAATAATCTATCTATCTATGTATAGAAGATCAGCTATATGAAATCTGAGGTCATTTAGAGAATGTAGAAAAATCACCTTGTTAGAAAAGCTGGTTTCAGTGAGACAAAATGGCATGCGTTTAAGCAAAGTGATTTTTTCGAACATCTCCAAATGACCCCAAATTTGCCATACATGATGCCATACGTGTAACAACAAGGAACCCTATCTAAAAAGTGTCAAAAAAGTTTGCCCAACTGTATAGCTCTATCAAAAAGAACCTCACCATGGCGCTAGTATAATTTTGGGCTTAGTTACAAGGGTCCCTAGTTACAAACTTTCGTTACCTAACCTTCAACACGAAACTTGTTTCAAATCACTTTTGGCGTACAAGAAACAAATCCCACCTTGATTCGAGCACCACGGCCTCCAAACGATGCCGATGCCGATATCGGCATGGTCGAAACGACTATGCTCGCCGCCATTGCTAGGTCACCGTCGGGATGCACCGTCAATCCCGTCCCCTCATTCGATCAACGACACACCGAGAGATACCGCCGAGGCGAATGCCGAACGTACATGCCGATGCCAATGCCGAACATGCATGCACGCCGCCGTGGGTACGGCCACGCCGCCCGCTATGCTTGGACGCCACGGACCACCGCGAGGTCTTTCCCTTCGCCACCACACTCTTCTAGCACCCATCTATACACGCCAGAAAGGAGAGACACTAGTTTTCTCTACATTGCTCGCGTTCGTGTCGGACACGGTCAGTCAAAGTTTTGAGGTAGTCGTCGACCATTTCTTCTCTTCTTTGCATGGTTAAACGCGTCTAGTTCATATCTATCTAATGCGTCTGGTCTCGCCTCATGCAGTTCTTTGTGGACGTCGATCTCATCTCGGCACCCCGCAGAGCCACCTCCTCCGTGCCATCGCTTGTAGAGCTCCGTTTAAAAATCTATTCCTACCCGTGTATTGCCCATTGTATCAGCGCCATGGCCCACTTGTCATTCGATATACCGAAGCCCCACTCGTGCGCGTTTTGGTCAGGGATACACCGATGCTTACGGTCAAACAAAGATGGATGGTATGACGTGTCTTTGCGGGCTCTACGTGGCCCCACTAGTCAGAAGATAACGATCAACCGTCGGGCAACCGGCCGTTACATCACGTGTGATGGTTTCAGACAAAGGCTTGGGTAAAACTGAGGAAAAACTAAGGAGCTGGAGAAAACTGAGCACAACTAAGGACCCGAGGGCAAGAAAATAGAACAAATGGGCTAGCCCATGCGGGCATATAGTGTGGGCGAGTTAGAGGCTAGAGCTATGCCTCACAATATGCGAGATATAGTGTCAGCAAGGGCATCTTCCATGTTGAATATGTGTGAAGGCCACGAGCGTGTTTGGTAGTCTGCATCCAATTCGTGGCTTACTGCGCCAGTGAGATGGGTTCACCTGCGTATCGCGAATGGGCCATGGGCCATGAAAGCTGGGTCGTTTGATAGCCTGGGCCTGGGCGGCCTTTTATGCGCCGGAGAGGAAAGCCAAACCCCATCGTTTGGTTGCATGTTTCCACTACTTTCTTCGTTGCTCGTGCAGCCCACAGCGTGTTTGGTTGCACATAGCTGTGTACTGTGATAACACATTCCCTTAGAGTGGTGAGGTTACCCAGTACCGAATAACAACACACATCAATTCAGTTCATCACAAAAGGTGATGGTAATACACATCAACTACTTAGTGGGCGATGCATCACGAGCGAAGCAACTACTTCGTTATGCATCACATGTTCATCACACGAGGGGTTAGTATATACCACCTCGAACAAGTTCATCATTACAGACCGGGGATCAGGTTGTAGCAAGTCCTAGCTAATGGAGGGATACAAGATCACCTCCCAAAATCAGCAGATCATGACGAAGGAAGCACAAACACTAAGCAGGAAACTGGTTGCGGAGCCAGGTCCTAAGCCAGCTCCTCCTCTCCGGTGGCTGCAGCTTACGGTACACGGCATACTCTGCTTCGTTGTCTGCAATGAAGCCGATAGAGCCCTGACTAGCAAGTTAGGCTGGAACAGATGCGCCTTGCACACAAACCGGGGCGTGAAGATCGTCTTCATCTGAGTGTAATTCATGATCGGGGTGCCGACGTACCGACGGTGCTTCGGGTAGCGTTGTAATCTACAAGGGACAACTGTTAGTGCGGACGATATTCACATCTATGCAGGAACTCAATGAGGCTTCGTACCTCGATGTACTCATCCGTCGTCTCTTCATCACCGCCGTAGAAGTAGCAACCATCTTCATTCTAGTCCAGAATGCGATCGAATTTCATCTTCATAATGATGACCCACTTCGTCCTCCAGTTTTTGATGTGGTTGTACGGCTGAACAGTGGTGACATGTACGCCGGCGAATGCAAGAACATCCGCGACTATCTTCTTCATCTGCTGCTCCTTGAATCTCATGTTGAAGCAGACGCCCCTACGGACGAACTGAACCAACCGATTCAACACAAACTCTGATGGTTCAGGTTTCCAAACCATGGTTGGTTTGCTTGTAATCAGACATAGCTGAGCATTCACAGTAGGCGCAGATACATCAGGGGAGCCCAAAGGTATGATCGCTACATGACAAACACTAGCAGATCAATGAACTACAACAACCACATGAACATCCTTAAGCACTAGCAGATCAATGAAATATCACCACTACCAGTACCACATCCACATCCACATCCTTAAGCAGTACCACATTAATAAACTACCATTACCACTACCACATCCACATCCTTAAGTAGCCCATGACAGTGCTTGAGCTTGGCATTGCCATGCTCAAGCACCTGGCAATGCCAAGGAGCTTGGCATTGGCACAATGTCAAGTCCATGACATTGCTTGCGCTTGAGCTTGGCATTGCTTGCTTGTGCTTGTGCTTGTCCATGACATTGCTTGCTTGTGTTTTGCATGATAGTGCGTGTGCTTGTCCATGACATTGCTTGCTTGTGCTTGTGCTTGTCCATGACATTGCTTGTGCTTGTGCTTGTGCTTGTCCATGACATTGCTTGAGCTTGACATTGCTTGCTTGTGCTTGTGCTTGTCCATGACATTGCTTGAGCTTGACATTGCTTGCTTGTGCTTGTGCAGAACTGGCCCTTCCTGGAAGTGTTCTCGGAAGGGCCCATACTGGACGCTATCGACATGGCCGTCCGTGTGCAGCTGTGTGATCCCAACGTAGCGTTCATGGAAGCCTACCACCAAATCACAGCGCCAAGGGTTCACGCCGGCCGTCCTGCCTGGGGCACGCTGCCAGGCAGCGTCTGCCGGCGTTCTTCGTGCAAGTGGAGAGCCAGGACCTTCGTGCCCTCGCTGTGCCGCCGTACATGGAGCAGCTCCTGATCACCAAGTACAAGCTCAAGAACAATGGCCCTCCGGTGAAGGTCTGCTTGTACATGGGCCAGCGTTGCGAGTGGAAGGTGCAACTGTAGTGGACAGGCCAGCGCGTCGGGTTCATCAAGTCCTGGAGCGAGTTCGCCGCCTGGCTTTTGCTCCGCATCGACGACACGATCGTCTTCACCCCTCAGGACGACGGCTTTAAGGTCGACGTCTTCAGGAAGGAGACATCATGCTCCAGCGTCTTCGGTTGCAAGAGGCATCGCGAGGGCCCTTATGCTGATCCTTGCCATTAAGGTGCTGCTGCTCTATCGATGTCTCTGTTTATATCTGATCCTGTAGTTGTGCTGGCCTCTAGGAGGTTGTTAAACATTTACTTTTGTGCATATCACTGTCATGTTGGCCTGTAGAGGTTGTTGAATAATGCTTTTGGACCTGGGTAGTCTGCCCCCAGGTTTAGGCGCGTGTCTTACCACTCTGACGCTAGATTAGGAACTGTTAAGTACTCTGTTCGTTGTGTATAAGTGTGTGCTACGCTTATGATCGTGTTTGAGCTGTTTGTGTGCCGTTATGTGATGGTAAGGTCACCATATTTGAATGTGGTGAGGAGAAATTGTTGCCAGGGTGCCCAAAATGGCAATCAAACATATGTGTTGTGGCTGAACAGAGATGGAGCGCTGTATCCAGGCATACAAATAATGTGCACCTCTGTTCGGGCCGCTGCAGCATAGGCTACCAAACGATGGGATAAAAGTGGCCCGTGGTCCGTTCGCGATGCGCAGGGGCGCCCATCTCGCTGCGTCAGTGGTGCAGGATTTCGGTCCAGCCTACCAAACGCGCCCTAGAGCATCTCCGCCTATGTCTCAAAATCTGTCTCCCTAAATTATGAAATCTCACGGACATATAGTCGTCGCTAGGTGGTCCGAGTACCAATTTGTGATTTTCTTTACCCTTTCAGCTACTTGTACTATTGTTTAATGATTATTAATAGATCGGTGAATTTTGGCCAAAATTTTTTTGGCACTGCATCTATTTACCAAGTTAACTGCAAGGGAGGTGAGAAGCTGCCGATCAGTGCAAATGGACGCTTCACGTGAAGAGCTAGCTGCCTTTCTAGGTTGGTAGCAAGGCACATGCCTGGTAAGACCCACGGATCTCATGATCGAACCTGGCGGGTGTCTTCTTCCCATCATTAGATTCCAAATGCAAACGGCCATCGTTGCTAACTAACATGTGAATTAGTTCGCTCGCAGTCAGAGTAAAATAGAACAGTGCAGGATGTGCCCAAAGCAGAGCCGTAATATAGACGACTGCCGGAGCATGCACATGAGATGAGGAGTTAGCCGGCGAGCCGGCGATTGGTGTGGCCGGAGCATAAGACCAGTTTGATCCTATATCATTGTGTTAGTTGGTGATGTTTTGTCACCTTATTTGGAAGCTTCACCTTTTATGATCGTTGTAAGTTCTTCTCAGTCTTTGTTAAATAAATGAAATAAATCAAAGCCATATATACGCATCTCCACGATGCAGATGGTAGGTAATTCTCCATTTCAAAAAAAAATGACTAGCTCAGCATCAAAGTGCTGATTAGTAAGAGGTTGGTCAGTTGATATCTTGAGACAACGGTCAATGCTGTTGGTAGATCCATGTACGGAGTATTTTACTTCAGAGGACACGTGAGCCTTCTGTTATCATTGGTTAAACTACAAGCACCGGCAGTTTGAACATGACTTGAAAGTTATGCAAAGTGGCAAGGCCAAGACTTTACGCTAATAATCATAAGGCGATGATGTGGCTGTACATTCTAAAGGACAAAGAAAGTGAGGATAGAGAATTCAGCTGTGGAGTTCCAGTTGCATGTAGTGCAGCTTTTTGGTGAATTATGCTGTTCCCTTTTGGAATTTTTTAGACCTTTTTAATACAAAAAGGCACTGGTGGATCGGATATTTGCATACCTTTTCAGGTTGTGAGCCTGTGATTACAGCAGGAGCAAAGCAACCTAGTATCAATGTATCATGTAATCCTACTACCAATAATGCTCTTTAGATGGAATGGCATTCCAATGATCTAATCAGAGGGAAATGGTAGCTAGGGGAAACCAAAGCATATCACAAGCATGATTGCTCTGCAACTGCAAGCACTTCACTAAACTCGTGATCGTCGGTCTGAAGAATCGACAGCAGATTAAGCTAGGGCAGGAAACAATCATAGACTTGGATTCTTTCTTTAGTTTTGAATTTGAAGGCATCCCAAGAACATAGTGCAACCATCATCAACTAATTACCCATCCAGTCTTATTACAATAATGACCCAAATAATCCCCACACCCGACCAAAATCACAACAAAAATGCTATAGAATGTAGCACACCTGAACATTACTTGACAGGACTAAATTTACAAGAGATGACTAAAAGCTTGTGAATGTATCTTGAGTTCTTCGCAAGGACGGGGAGCCCCACCGTCGACCGACCAACCAACCAGTGGCCAACTCTCCCTGCACGCCTGAAGCCTGACGGATTACTGCTGTCCGTGAGCCACATCCACTAGGCCAACCACATGGCGGCCACGAGCCCCAGGGCCGAGAGCGCCGCCCACGCGACGCGCGGGGCCGCCGGCCGGGGCGCGTGGGACTGGGCAGCGACAGTGGCGGGCGCGGCGGAGCCGAAGGGCGCGAATGCGGAGTCGGGCTCGAGCGCGTCGGGGTTGGGCGGGCTCGGGCTGGACGGGATGGTGGCCGCCGCGTAGGACGGCGCCAGCGCGTCGTCGCCGGGGCCCGGGGACGGGAGCAGCGGCATTATGTCCGGGGACAGCGACGGCGGGATGCTGGGGTGGTGGCCACCGTGGCGCGGCAGCGAGTGCGACGGCGACGGCGACGATGCCGGCGCCGCGGAGATGGATGACGCCTGGAGCGCGTCGGCGGCGCACGCCGCGCAGAGCAGGAGCGCTGCCAGGACGACGAGGTGCCGCTGGGGCTGGCCGCGCGCGCCGGTTCTTGCCGCCATTGGTAGTGCCCGGTGTGGCTGCGTGCGCTGTGTGGCGCGAGCGGAGAGTGAGAGAGTGAGAGGATTGCGAGCTCGATGCGTGTGCGACTGATGTGGTGGGATTTGTTTTGGGTTGGTCGGTTTTGGAAGTTTGGTCTGGGTGGGGAGGCAGGTGGACAGAGCGAACATGTTATTCGTCGGCACGCCACGAGGCCGATGCCGATGCCTTCCGATAAAGAGTACTGGGTGAAAACCAAGATTACACAGCACCATGCACACACCGCTGAGAGTGACCATAGCTCCAAGCTGCTCATCGGCCGGCCATTCTGTTCCGGTGACTTTGACTTAAATACAGACAGATTTGTATTCTTGGCTACGTAACAATGATAAAATCTCACAAATTTTACAGAGATTTTACAACTTTTTTTTCTTGTAATATACATCATTGGCTATGTTTAAGATTTTTTTCAGATTTCTTTGAACTTCAAAGTAATTTTTTTAATGTTTGAAAAAAGTGTCCACTCCCCCATCAATATGGGCCTTCAGGTTGTTCGATTCTGCGTACAACACTAGAACGTTCATCGAGTTACATCAAGCAATCCACTTATCGTCATACGGCCCCCCATCCGCGCATATGACGAAATAAGGTAGGTGTACGAGCTACATTGCATGTAATTACAGAAAAACGAATTACAACACTAGGCAAACCGCAGACACCGTTGAGAATTCGAAGCTGCACACCAATGCCAATGTATTCCACTCTTGTTCGTCGGGCGATGAAAATCCCCGCTAAACCATGTATACCGCTTTGCGATAGTGCTCCGAGTCATCACAGTCAACCCAGGAATGCAATGAACCGAAGCAGTCAATGACAAAATGGCAGCGACTAGGAGGCCGAAGGCTAATGCACCGGACGTACGCTGGAGCAACCCACATATCACCGTGCAGTTGTGCACACTCAAGTTAAGAGCGGCTTCATTCCTCAAACCACAGAGTGGAGGGCTTGAACAGAGTCCGGAGCAAGGCACATGTCGCCTTTGTGTGACCTATGATCGGTGTCATCTATTTCTCATACCATCCATCTGTCGCGTTGATCCATGAACCCCCAACTCTTAGCATCCCAAGTGCTCATAAGCATCCGATTGTTCCCTGATGCCTCACAGTCCTAGCATCGTTGCACTTGCACATAACCAATTCTTCGTGGTTGATATTTCTAAGAGATGCAACGAGTAGGAGCTGGTAGAATAAGCTAAGCAGACTACAAACATGTGGAGCAAATATATTAAGCTGAAACAAGATACGGTTGACAAGACCGGTGGTTAAATTACGCCATTAAATCACACATCCACCACACTTTACCTATCCAACCACCACAAATTAAAATCATATCTTTGTCATGTGTTTCAAGAGAGAACTTAAATATCAACATCCATGTGCTAATTCGAATTTCTACTTATCTTCTCTCTGCGTATTTTCCCGATTAATATCTCGAAGATATGAATTACACTTAGCCTCCGCACCAAGATATGTCATAAGATATCAAGGATTCGCAACCAGAGAGAGAAATAAAACAAAGACCTCTTCACGGTGATAAACCACTCACAAAGTAACACTCTAATCACCACCAAAAACAACACCTGGATCGTAATATGGGTTCTCCATGAGAGCGACTCAAAGAAGAAAACAATGCACAAGTGTTATCATCGTCCGATCAAAGATTTTGAGTTTTCACCCCGGAGAAAGGTCGAGTTTCCAAGACAATGCCTTCAGCAAGGCCATTGCCACATATAACAAATGAAATCCAGACCTTGGGTTTTCACCCTGGAAATCGTGGCTCGGTACTTGAGAAGCACCCCAAAAAGTGTAGTCCGCATGTGCTTCCACCCCTCTTGCCAATGCCGCTGATGCAAGTCATCACCACCCGACACAAGAATAACCTATGCCACAAGTATTCATAGCAACCAATACACATCTCCGCCATTACAAGCCTCCGATCGCAGCCGCCATGACATTCTTCATCCCTATCAATACCATGGAAATCTATATTTAGACATGTCCAATGCACCGACAAGAAAGCAAAGCTTCGCTCCGTGTCCTCAAGAAGCCTCGTTGGCCGAAGGTAGGGCACGCATAACCGGATCGATTTCGATCTAGATATCCAATGGTGCACTACAGATATCTCCGCGAGGAAGACCAAAACTCGTCTGCGTTTAGATCGAGGAGGTCGGCATGAAGCAGCTCGACGATTTGGTACTCGAAGAACAACATGGCGAACCATCTTTATTTATGCCTAGCCAGCAGCCTCCACTCCACCAGCCGGCCGCAGCCACCACAAGCAGTCTGTACAGCTCAGCGAGCATAGCCACCACCGCCCACATCTCCCAGAGGTGAGGACTAGACACTCGCAAAGCATCACGGGCGCCGCCAAACCAACACCGATGCAGGCTCCAGGCCAAGAGCCGACGGTCACAGGTGCGAGCTCCCAGGACTGGCCGCTGCGCCACCCTGGCGGCCACAACAGCTCCAAGGCTAAGGGCATCTCCAACCGGGCGACCCAAACGGACGCGCTGGGCCGTCCGTTTTGGGCCGTTTGCGTGGCCGAACGGACACCCGGACAGCGCCCCGCGTCCGCGTGTCCGTTTGGGTCGCACGCTGCGCCCAACGCGCGGACGCAGCGCATTGGTAATAAAATAAAACAAAAATGAAAATAAAAAAAGAAAAGAACAAAACATAAATTTAAACTAGTTGGTCATTAAACTTAGCCCTATTTTGGGCAAATTTTACACAAAAGAAAGCCATATATGGCTTTAAACTAAAAAAAAAGCAAACCCTAGCCGGGGTTTGCGAGCACTGCGATGGCCGCCGGCAGATACTACCCCCAGTAGTACTCGTCATCGTCGGCGTCGATGACGACGACGCCCCGGCGGCGACGCGCCTGTTCCGGCTCGACACGCCGGAGGGCACCGGGGACTCCGGCCGGGGGTCCCACCGCGCCCTTCCCAGGGCGGAGTGCGCGTTCGGCGGGCTCGCCGGCCTGCGCAGCCGTGCCCTCCGCGGCCGACTCCTCGTCGGAGCTGCTCCTCCGCCCGCGTGGCCAGCGCTCCTCCTCCGCCGGGCGCGCGGCCCGGCGCTCCTCCTCCCGGAGCGCCGCCGACGCGCGGCCTCCTCCCCGACGGCGCGCCGGCTCGAGGAAGGCCCACGCGTCCGCCCGGGCGTCCTCCTCGGGCCTTCCCGGCCGCCTCCTCCGGCCGCGGAGGTGCGCAGCCGTCTCGGCGAGGAGCGGCCATTTGGCCAGCCTCGTCGAGGTCCTCGCCGCTCGCGGGACGCCGCAAGCGCCGCCGCAGCTCCGGGTCATTCTCCTCCTCCCGGGGCTGCGGCTGCGGCCGGGGCCGGGGCGCGGGCTCGTTGATGTAGAGGCCGCCGGGCGGCGGCCAGCCCGCCTAGCAGTCGTGCTCGGCCGCGCGCGAGGCCGCGCCGTCGCGGATGTGAAGCATGTGCGCCGCCGCGCATCGTGCTCCACCTCGAACCACAAGTCCCGGCTTGGGACTTGCGTCGCCGTACGCGGGGTCCTCGCCGGAGGTCCGCCGGCAGCTGAGCGCGGCGCCTCGCGGATCTCGGCGTAGCGGGCGCGGCCTCGACGCCGGGATGGGCGGCACCGGAACCCGATCCGGGCTCGGTGCCGCCCGTGGGGAGGTGCACGTCCCCCCACGGCATTGGGACGCCGGCGTCCCGAACATCCGCGCCACCGCTGCGGTGACGTAGATCCGCTCGCGTCTGGGAGGCGCCGGCGGCCCCATTGCGAACGCCGGCGGCGCGACTTGCCGGCCGGCCGCCGGCCTCGTGGTCGTTGGCGGAAGGCTCGAACTCGCGCTTCGGGGCCATGGCGGCGCGGAAGCTTCCGAGCTCGCGCGTGCGGCCGGAGTGGAATGTGGGGATCGGATAGGGACCGTCCCCTTCCCCAGTCCACATTTAATAGGACCGGGGTACCGACAGTGGGCCAGCCACGCGGACGAGGCGGACACGCGAGGACGCCGCGTGCCATCCGCGGCCACGCAAACCCGGCCCAGATTTGGGCCGGGTTTGCGTCGTTCCGGACGCCGCGGCCGTCCGCTTTTGCGGTGCGTCCCCGCGTTGGGCCGGGTTTTTGTCCGGCTGGACCCATCCGGACGCGCGGGCGCGGGATGGGGTAGGACGAGATAAAGGTAGGTGTACACAGGTTTTAGAAAGGAGTTTCTGGAGATCCGGCAAGCCAGGAAGCAACGCGTGTGGTTCCGTATAATCGTATATGAACATACACCACGCGCCCTGGACGTCTCAATCCTCACACGGACGTACACCACACGTACACCGAAACGTGATGCCACACTACTTTTTCATGCCGTTCGCAGCTGGGAGTAGAACAGGTATATGCTCACCAAAATACATCGAAGTAAAAGTACATCAAAGTATAGATCGAGGTACACTAAAGTATAAGTACACCGAAGTACAAGTACATTGAAGTACAAGCACACCCGTAGTGAAATAGTAATGCTGCATGTACGGACAACTGCTTGTACAAAAAATTCTTACAGACTCGCTGCATGCAAGGTGGAGAATACTCAGAATAGCAACATGGTCCGCTCTTTCAGCCTAAAATCAAAACCCAGCGAACCAACTCACATCAAGGTGTGTCTAATATCTTCACAGGATTTATAGCAAAGCGGACAAGAACTATTCACCTAGATGTGTCTGTTCGCCAAAACACCCATATAAAGAAGAATACCATGCAAGCATTTTCAGCCGAAAATTTTAATTTTTGCTGGTATCTTACTTTTCCATAGCTCCTCCCATACTGGGTTCTGATTTGCATTACCTGACCCATCTATTCTTCTCAAATTATTACCAAATTGTGACTCCCACTCCATGTGATAAGCCGATCTCGCCGTAAAGAAACCCTTCTTATTAAATCTCCATGCCACAAAATCCTCCGTACCATTTTGACTCAGTGGTATTGCAAGGATATTGTTGACATCAATTGACCAAAAGTTAGCTCTTAAGAGCTCCTCATGCCAGTTTCCTGCTGCATCTATCAATTCATCAAAAATATTTTAGCATAATATTGCCGTTTGGAGTGAATACCTTTCCATTTTAGCTGAGTGGTATCCATGTATCTTCCCAAATGTTTATTTGCTTGCCATCACCTTCTTCTTCTTCTTCTTCTTCTTCTTCTTCTTCTTCTTCTTCTTCTTCTTCTTCTTCTTCTTCTTCTTCTTCTTCTTCTTCTTCTTCTTCTTCTTCTTCTTCTTCTTCTTCTTCTTCTTCTTCTTCTTCTTCTTCTTCTTCTTAGTAGGTAGCGAGCTTTTTCTTGACCTCCAGTGAAAACATAGATTACACCACCCATTATCGAAAAGGATTACAACACCGGGCGTACCGCACACACCGCGGAGAATTCGAAGATGCACACCAAATGCCAATGTAATTAGCTGTCACTCCTGTTCGGACGCGCGACAAAAATCCCCATAGTAAAACGACAACGAGCGGTCAATGGCAAAATGGTAGTGACTAGGGTGTCGAAGGCTAATCGGTTCTTTGCAATGGACGTTCGTTGAGAAGCGCTAGAGTGACCCACATATCACCATGCTGGTCACTTGAGAGTAGCTTCATTCGTGAAACAAGGTAGTGGAGCGCCGGAACAGAGATCGGAGCAAGACACATGTCATTTTTATGTGACCTATGATCGGCGTCGTCTAGTTCTCCTACCATCCATCCATCGCATGGATCCAGCAGCCCCCAACTCTTGGCCTCTCGAGTGCTCATAACAATGAAGCATCCGATTGTTCCCTGATGCCTCACACTCCAAGCATCATTGGACATACCCAACTTCTCGTGGTTGATATTTCTAAGAGCTACAACGAGTAGTTGGTAGAATAAACTAAGCAGACTAGAAACAGGTGGAGCAAATATATTAAGCTGAAGCACGATGCAGTGAAAGGGCACTATATCACACATCCACCACACGTTAACTATCCATCCACCATACATTAAAATCATATCTTTATCATGTGTTGCAAGACAGAACTTGAATATCAACCCACGTGCAAATTCAACAGTGGGCTGATGTGGTCCCTTCTAATCTTTTTCTTTGATAAAGTAATTATGTTAATATCATGAAAATAACAATTACACTCCATCTCTGCACCAAGATATATCAAAATACATCAAGGATGCATATCCAAGAAAAAATAAAAAGAGAGAAATATAAAACAAAGGTCCTGTTGTCGCAGTGATGAAATACTCGCAACAATATCACTCTAACCATCACCAAGGACAACACCCGGATTGCAAAGGAGGCTCTCCAAAAACGACGCATCCAGAAAGAAAACAATGCACAAGCGTTGCCTTCACCCGTTCAAACGTTTTATGTTTTCGCCAATAAGCTTTTTTGACCTCATGTGAAATCCCAGATTGCAATGCCAGTTATCCAAAACCAATACAACACTAGTTATCAGAAAAGATTACAGCACAAGCGGCACACTGCTGAGAATTCTAAGCTGCAGGCCAAGCGTCAGTGTCATCGATTGTCACTCTTGTTCGGGCGCGTGACGAAATGCCCCGCTAAACCATGGATACCACTTTACACTAGGGTTCCGAGTCAGCACAGTCAAGAGGGAACCCATTAGTGAAATGACGCCGAGCAGCCAATGACAAACTACGTACTGTATATGCTAGTGACTAGGGGGTCGAAGGCTCTGCGGTTGGTTATGCAGTTGACGTTTGTTGAGAAGCTCTAGAGCGACACAAACACATCACCACACGTGCGCACGTGGAAGTGCCTTGTAGCTTTGATATTCAATGAAGCTCGTGGATAGCCGCAATAACGTCCGGAGAGAGGCGCATGTCATCTTTGTGCAACCTAGGGTCAGTGTCGTTTTGTTTTCTCACTGCCCATCCCTGCATGGATCCATCACCCCTCAACCCTTAGCCTCTCGAGTGCTTGCAACAACACAAGCATCTGATTATTCCCGAATGCCTCACACTCTAAGCATCATTGCACATACCCAACTTCTCATGGTTGAGATTTCTGAGAGCTACAACGAGTAGGACGGTGGAATGTAGAAAAGCTAAACATACTACAAACATGTGGAGCAAATATATTAAGCTGGAGCAAGATGGAGTGGCGTTAAATCACACATCCACCACCTGCTTACCTATCCATCCATCACACATTAAAATCGTATCTTTATCATGTGTTGCAATAAAGAACTTGAATTTAAACATCTAGGCGATAATCCAACAGTACGTGTCCTCTCTGCGTACGATGAAAGCATACGAGTTGTACTTTCAGTGACACCCGACACATGCTCTTGTCAAATGACTGACGACTAGAGCACGCCGCGGCCGCATCCAACATTCACGAGGAGGGGGCGGCCAGGAGGAGGTAACAACGGTGGCAGAACTGTTCTTGCCGCAATTGTTAGTTTTGGAGTTTGGTTGGGTTGGGAAAGCAGGTGGGTAGAGGAACATGTACTTCTCCAATGAGCTTTTTTCTGAACATGTAGGTGAAAACCTAGATTACAACACCAACTATCAAAAAAGGTTACAACATCATGCACACATCGAACAACACTGAGAATTAGGAGCTCCACACCAAATGCAAATGTAATCACTGGCCGCTCTTGTTCGGACGCCGCTTCACCAGGGCTATTAGTTATCATAGTCAAGAGAGGGGACCCAGTAGTGAAACGACCCTGAGCGATCAATGAAAAAATGGTAGTAAAATTTTCAACTGGCCTTGGTATGCATGGGCTTTAACCACTACTAGTAAAAAACCTACGTCGGCGGACCAAAAACAGTTACCACCGGCGCACCAGCGCACGCTTGTGGCAACCGCTTATCGCCGGTGCACCAGCCTGGTATGCTGGCGGTAACACATTTTATCATTGGCACACCATAGTAGTGCGATGGTGGTATTCTTTTTGAGAATTCAAAAAATGCCTCAATCTAGATCTAGATCTGGTCATCACTGTCGATGTGGGCATCTCACGGGAGGGAATGAGAGGAGGTGGTCGTTGGGAGTAGCTCGCCAAAGGGAGGCCGAGGAGGCGATCCTCGGAAGTAGCTCGCCGGAGGAAGGTCGAGGAGGTGGTCCCGGAAGTAGCTCGCCGAAAGGAGGTCGAGGAGGTAGTCACTGGAGGCATCCATCGCCGGGGAAGGGGGAAGGTCAAGGAGGTGGTCACCGGATTAAGGAGGTGGTGAGGGAGGGAGGGGATGGTCGCCGGAGGGACGGAGAGGAATGATGAGGAGTAGGAGGAGGAGGGAGAAGGGGAAGATGAGAAGGGGAGAAGGTGGAGAGGTGGAAGAGGAGGATGAGAAGGGGAGAATAAGGAGAGGAGAAAAAAGTAAGAAATGATAGATGTTGTAGGGTGAGGATATCTCAGATTAGCGTGAGGTTTGAAATTTTTTTTGCATCGAAATCTAAAATTTTAAGAAAACTCTATTTTTCTTTTTAATTTTGAGGATTCTAAAAAATTAGTACATGGCCAAAGGCTGTTGAATTCGTAAGTAACTTTTTCTGTAGATATATTTTCATATAAAGAACTTTTTTTTATCTGAGATCGTATGCAAAATTCAGAGTCGTTTTACCAAAAAGATATTCACATGGGATGGCACCATTGGCACGGTGTCGCGTCCCCTGGGAAGGCCCATTTGTTAACAATACATGTGTATTGGGGTTTTTTATACTTTATACCTTATGTATACTTGGTATGTACCTGATATGTAGTAGTACTCCACTTGGTATAGCCTTCCTTGTACCGAACAACTAGCGATGGGGTTTTACCCTCATGTCATATAAACGTAAAACCGATACCAAGATAAAGGTATTGTTCCCAGCTATGAATGGAGCAAAGCTGTGCACTAGATAACCTACATGAAAGAAGAACTTTTATCATTAAAAACCTTATCATTTCTAAATAGAGAAATTGATTAAATAATGGTCTAATCATTGCAACCTCTCATTTAATCTATTCATGGAAGGTGTGTAAACGGATTGGATCAGATTTTGCTCATACCATATCTTTTACCACATTTTTTTCCTTAGATTCGGATCAGAGCAAATATTGTTCAGTTTTGCATTCGAATGCGATTATACCGCAATGCGTATTTGAATCAGAAATGGGGCAGACTTGGATCGGAAACAACAATAGTTGGATATATGCTCTAATCGGTAGATATTTATAGTTCTTACAAATCTTGAGAGAGGTTTAAACTTTCATTCATATGTAGCTAAAAAAAGACACATAATGCGCTAAAACTCAAGCATTTATAGAAATTTAGAGCTAATTAAACATGCTCGCCAAATAAATTTAGTAACTCATTAACTACTAATCTTGCAAGATTGTCCTTGGCTTTTGACTTAAAAATTAGATTATCCGATTTAAAATCTTCAGATTATCCTAATTAATCACCGGATAATCTATATCTATGTGCTATTTTCTATACCATATCCTATACTGTATCGGGGCACCACTTCAAAATCGGACATCCTTATCCGCCGGATTTTTAAACATTGGATATGGATATCTTAAAACGGATTTGGCATCAGCTTTGGTGCAAAAATTATCCTATCCATTTACACCCGTAAGTCATGGGTACACTGTCCATTTTATCGTATGTACATTGTGGAAAGTTATTTTCTCGAGTGAAATATCTTATAATCAGTAAAACCTCTCTTAAATCTAAATGGTCAATGACAACACTAAACAAAAAAAAAACAAATGATTGTTAATTCTACCTTTATTCTTCTCATGTGGAAATGTTGGAAAATTATAATCCCGACATATGAGAATAGGATATGGACTGTCTTTCACCAAGTTAACCAATTCACTAAGAACTCTTCCTGAGCTGCTCCGTACATGGCCACATGACTCCATGTGAAATTTTTGGCTTTATTGCGGATATGAATTTTTATATGATAATCTCCATTCGAACAAACCAACATCCATAGTGTCCAATCTGGTGCTCAGTAGTAAGCCCAGAGATCTGCCACATGGGAAATGAAAAGTCCAAGTAAAGTCTACGCCAATAAATAGACATTTTAGAAGGCTCACCAGGAAATCCCGTCTACCAGCTTTCGAAATAGCCACAAAATCCAACTTATGTTTCCGAACATAGTCAACAATATGTAATTTTTTAGCCAAGTGAAGAAAACTATTTTTATTTGCAAACATGCCATTCACCGGAAAACAAAGGAGATTTAGGCAATTCCGCCTTTTTTGGCTCTTGATTATTTCTTGAGGAAGGCTTTCGATTTCCATCCAGAGACTTTTAGATCGTAAACCGAACTAAACCCATCCTCATCTAAGCCAACCTCAATACCTCACCAACAACATGTGAAATAAGTTGATCATCAACTGTGGCATGCATCTCGTACTCATCTAAATGGGTGGTATTCGATTTGTTTGAGGGCTTTTTAGAGTGACTCGATTTGTTTGAGTTTTTTTGAGTGACTTTTAGACGGTCAAACACCATATGTGTTAAAACATTAGCTGAGAAAATAATTTATTTATCATTACTACCCAATAACACAATTTAGCTTAACATAAATATTTGAAGTAGTAAACAAAATAAAAAAATATTTTGATGAATTTTCGGTGCCTGCCAAATCAAGAATCGAGATTGTGAGCCGCCTTGCCACGCATCGCCTTGGCAAAGGAATCCTCGTCCGTTCCTGCACCCCCCAGCGTAGCACATGTCGACGGAGGAGCTACCGCTGCTGTAGCATGCACGGAAGGCGGCGAATAAGATGGAGACTACTTAGCGATGCTCGGCCCGGCGTGGTTGGAGACGCCCAAGCCCACTGGTGCAGATCTTGTGTGGCCCAACATATGCTGCCACTCAACCTGGAGGGAGTGACAGCCCGCTCCACCGGCCTGGTCCGTCCAGCTGCTCCGGCAATGCGTCACCTGCAGTACCGCATGACCGTGCCGAGCCAGTTCCATCTAACCAGCCGAGCCAGATTGGGCTGCCACCTGTAGACTATAGTACCTACCGCATGACCGTGCCCGTCCTCTAGCTGCCGGTCACTCGCGATAGAATGTTGAAAGTTCACAGATTCATGTTGCAACCCTCGGCTATTATCTTTTTTGTTTTGCTCATAACTACTATACTATTTGGGAATAAACAACTTTTTTGTGAAAATTTTGAGTTTACTTTCTGGGTACCTGTTTTATTGACACGTGTAACCCTGGTTAATTTACCTCCCCTTATTTTTTCTTTGTGTACTTCTGAGGGCCCTGCAGCAATTTGAAAAACGTTTGTTCAGTGTGATGTTAACGTTGGGATTCAGCGATAGATTGTCTTGGTGTTTTTCTGATATGTGGCCATAGTGATGACTTGGTCAGCGGTGGGGCTATCATTACGAGTTGGCAGTTGGCAAATTACACCGATTTGACCGGGAGACCTCCCGGTTTGTGCTCATCCACCACAAATTTCTCGAGGGCTGGAGCCTTCCCCTGCACCGAGCCCGCTCTCTCTCGCTACGTGGCGTTGGGGGCGCCGGCTCACACTGAGCCATTTGGTTGGCGGCGCCGCGCTCACGAACGGTCATCGGAGCGACGGCGGCGAGGTTGTCTGGCGGCGGCGGACGGGACACACGGCTGGGCGGAGCTACAGAGCAGCATGCAGGGAACGGAGGGGTCCAGGAGGACCAGAAGCTCACCTGGAGCGCGTTGGGGAGGTCGGCGAGGCGGGAGGTGGTGCGAAGCGACAGGATGACCACGGCGAAGCTCGGCCAACTGCGGGGAAGACCGGCTAAATTCCGGCAATAGGGGGTTCCCGGCTTGGTCTGCTTGGCGGGGAGGATGCAGACGAGGCGGCGGTGCTTCCAAGCGGCCCAGCGGAGCTCGGGGAGGCTGGCAGCCACGGCGATTTGCGGATGGAGGAGGCCAGCGGCCGGTCGAGGATTCGATGCGCAGGTATGCCCTCCTCCACCTCTGCTCCCTCTTATAGAAACTATACTCCCTCATGGCCGGAAAGGTCGTCTTGGTGCCACCTCCGTCGTCCCTGCACCAACCGGTTGTTAGCTGACGGACCTTGAGTCGCCAGGATGCGCCGCCGCCGGCGTCCATGGTCGTCCAAACAAAGGGACGCGGAGAGAGGGGCGGCGAGGGACACGGAGGAAGGGCGGAGAAGGACGCTGCGGAGAAACAAAATGCTGGAGCTTGGTCGCTGGGGCCGGTCGCCGTCGCCGCTGTGTTCGTACGGTACGGGGGAGACAAAGATGCCGTTCGATGGGTCGACCCGTTCCTCATGTTCCTATGTCTTTCCTAGCCACACCGGGTATGATTCTGCCTTACCAAGAAATATTGCCCATATATTGCCTGGGACACAAGGTAATTTGAACATTTGGACACCGGTACAACCAAGCCGATCCAGTCTGCAAGCAAAATAATCCATCGCACAATACTACGGCTGTTCATCTGACAGTCAAAAAGTTCAATCCTTCGATCTATTCCTCTCCATCTCAGTCTGCAACGCTTCGTCAGGTCGTCCTACTTCCCCACTTGCCCACGACGCCGTCCATCGCCAGATCATGTTGAGTGTTGAGAACAATGCGGAAAATAAAGGTACGGCTCTACAGATCCCAGATCGATGCCGCACTATTCTTGATTCCAATTCTTGTTTCTCTGTAGGCTCAGGTTTTGGTTTTTGATTGTGTCGTGAATTGAAATTAACGGAATGGCTACTCACAAATATTAGGTGGGATCACAATCCCCTATATTTGTGTTTGGCGATTCTTGGAAGGACGAGCTCATGGTGCTAAGAGCATCCCCACTCGTTTCCCCGACGAGGCTCCCGGGCGACGTTTTTCGATCCGGACGGCGAAATTCGGTCCAGTCGCGCCCCCGGTTCCTCGTTTTCGTTCGGATTTGGCCCTTCATCCATCCGGCGAGCCCACGCCAACCCCGGTCCCCCGGGGATCTATCGGGGAGTCCGGACGAGTGAAAAGCGGGAAAGGGCCCGCTCTGTTGGCGATGGACACACGAACCCTACCGCCACCTCGCTCAAAATCTCCCCCACCCCTCGTATCTCTCTCGCCGCCGTCACCACCCCGCCGGCTTGTTGCCCAGATTTCGCCGCCCCTCCTCCCCCACCTGCCTATATTCCGCCGTCTTTCGACGACGGCCTATCTGGCTGCTCCTCCACCGGCCTGTTTTCCGACGACGGCCTACTCCTCGTCGTTTGCGGCTCGGGTTGCCTCGACCACGCCCGTCAGGTGTTCGTCCATTTGCCTCGCCGGCCATGGACTCGGACAAAGAGGAGGAGCAGATGTTCGTCGAGCTTATGCGAGAAGAGATGGCAGCCGCCGCCCAAGACGAGGAGCACATGTTGATCCTCGGTTGCTTATCAAGCCTGTACGCCGGGGTGGCAACTGGTCGACGTGGTGGGTCGGCACCAGGTCGCCGGAAGTGCAAGCCGAGACAGATAATGGAGGGCTACTGCATGTTGTACGCCGATTACTTCGCTGACAATCCATTGCACGGTGAGACTGTTTTCAGGCGTCGTTTCAGGATGAGCAGAAAACTATTTCTGCAAATTGTGTATGCAATCCGAGACTTTGACCCCTACTTCAGATGCAAAGCGGATTGCACTGCCTTGGTTGGATTTTCGTCACTGCAGAAGTGCACAGTGGCTATGAGGGTGCTGGCTTATGGAGCTCCCGGTGATGGTGCAGATGACTATCTTCGGATGTCGGAGTCCACCACCCTTGATTGTTTCTACCGGTTCTGCAGGGCCGTCATAGCAGTGTTCGGGGACTTTTACTTGAGATCACCCACTATCGAAGACAATCAGAGGATCCTTGCAACAAATGAAGCTAGGGGTTTTCCAGAGATGCTTGGAAGCATTGACTGCATGCATTGGAAATGGAAGAACTGTCCGTTTGCGTGGCAGGGAATGTACAAGGGTCAAAAAAACGGCTGCACTGTGATACTTGAAGCAGTGGCTACCCATGATCTCTGGATTTGACACTCTTTCTTTGGTATGCCTGGATCCAACAATGACATCAACGTCCTATACTGCTCCCCGATCTTTTCCAAGGTTGTTGAGGGTCATGCTCCCCCGGTGAACTATGTGATCAATGGTCGGCACTACAACAAAGGATACTACCTTGCAGACGGTATCTATCCAAAGTGGGCAACATTTGTGAAGACTATCTCGAAATCTAGCACCCCCAAACTTTGCGAGTTTGTCAAGAAACAAGAAGCTTGCCGAAAAGATGTCGAGCGTGCATTTGGTGTCCTCCAGCAGAGATTTGCTGTCGTCCGGTTCCCCGCTATGACTTGGTCCAAAGATGAGATGTGGGAGGTGATGAATTGTTGTGTGTGCTTACACAATATGATTATTGAAAATGAGCGAAAACATCCGGTTCCTCTGGCTGAGCAACAAGCGCCATATGAGAGAGAGGGTCCTCTTGCACAGCCTAATCACCAGGTGCCTCCATCATGGGCCGCCTTCATTGCTATGCGCCAGGAGATTCGAGACTCTACAATGCATTAGCAGCTGCAAGATGATCTGGTGGAGCACATATGGACTCTTCGAGGCAACGCCAACGCCGACGCCAACTAGTCTGTCATAATTTGTTTCAAAAATTGTGAAATTGTGTGCTTCATTTGTTTCAGCACTTGTTAAACATTGTACTGATTATCGCCGAATTTGTTTCAGCAATTTTCGGACTCTTGCTCGCTGAACTTGTTAAATTTTATGTCGAATTTGTTTAAAATATGTCAAATGGTCAAGGTTGGGGGTTTCCTGCCGGGGGGATGGCTGGAACTTCGGCGCTCCCCATGCCAACGAGTGGGGATGCTCTAAGATCTCTGCTTTGTACGTGAATAAAGAACTTTATATGTGGAAAGTTATAGAAAAAGGAGAACCCAATACATGATGAGAATGCTGAACTATTTTTAAATGTAACATTTCAAACATTATACTTGTATACACAATTTATCTTATATGCCAGGACGTGAATTTATTTCTTTCCTAGGCAATCGTGATGTAATGTCATATTTTGCAACCGCAGATCATATTATTTTCATAGTTTGGAGTCTTTGGCCATTTGTTAATTTTTCAATGATCAGCTACTATCGCAAATTAAAACATATTACTTGCTATTTTCACTAATGAAACTCAATATAGTTATGTAGTTTAGTCATGTCAAATTTTAAGCACGTTGGACATATCCATATTACTCCAAGAGCATTGGTTAAGCGCCGGTTTGCATGGCTTTTAATATAGAATCTTATATGGATAAACCGATGCAGATGCCAGGTTATCTTCCTTAGAAACAATTATTGTACATAGGACATCGGGATATTTTTGTTCTGGGTCCGCCCTGCCAGCAGCTGCCTCTGGTACGCCGACATTCACCTCGCGGTGTTTTTTTTTGTTTGCCATATTTTTGCTCGCCGTTTTATTTGATTTCTGTGTGCAGGGAAGGAGAGGTAGGCGAGTGGGAAGGTCGGGGACACCAATGAGGCGGCCGAGCAGGGGCGCTAGACAAGGTTGGGCAGACAAGGACATGGTAAAGAAGGTGGTGAAGGCGGTTTGCAGTGCTCTAACCATATATCCAACATGACACGGGTTTACAGAGACCTGACCATTGACTACTTGAAGATGTTCCAGCAACTATCGCTCCTCTAGAACTTGTGAGTCTGTCCACATTCTTCTTTTTACAGCTTTTGCTCTTTTCGGGATGAATTTAAACTGGCTGGAACAAAGGTTCTTTTTCTACTGAACTTCTTATTTAGTTATGTCAGTGAACTCCTATGATAATTGATCTTTAACATTGATATTTTTGTTTACATTTACTAGGACTTGTGAGTCCGTCCACATTCTTCTTTTTACAGCTTTTGCTCTTTTCGGATTGAATTTAAACTAGCTACAACAAAGGTTCTTTTTCTACTGAACTTCTTATTTAGTTATGTCAGTGAACTCCTTCTATGATAATTGATCTCTAACATTGATATTTTCTGTTTACATTTAGGTTCTTTTTTTACTGATTAGCTGACTTCCTTTGAGGTCAGTGCGTTCGAGGTTAGTATATTTTATAATCTAAATACGCTAGGCAATAACCAATATTGCACTCACGTAGTTGCCTTTTTTTTCGAAATGGGGTAGCCCCAGCTTCTGCATCAATTGATGCATACAACTTTTTTTATTAAAAGAAATAGTTTAGCAATACAATCCGCAGCTACACGTAGTTGCCTGTGACCACATAATGAACGATAGTTCGAGATCATATTTCTAATCAATAACCTTTTTTCTAACTGACTTCGTGTTCTTCCTAAACCATGCATTTCCCAGAAACTTTTGGCTTCATTGTCACATGGTTTGCAAGCAAGATTCCTAGAAAGTATCTATGTTTGTTTTGGAGGACCACATCAGAGGGGCTTCACTTTTTCATTGTAATAAGTATCTATGTGTGTTTGCAAGAAAGGTTCCTAGAAATTATCTATGTGTGTTTTGCATTGAACAATTTTTATAGTATCTGAACCATGAAGTGCCATCTTCTCATTGCTTATCTCAGTATTTAATTAGTCAAACTGTAATGTCAACAGATGATATAAAGTTAGAAACCTTGCTTGCAGAGTTATTATAGAATAAACTTAGCTCTAATCTTTGTCTTTCTTGGATTTACTTCTTATTTATTGCATTATTACCTATAAACTTTTTTTGATTTACTTGCATTAATTTATGTCTCCAATATTACAATGATCACTTCTAGTTTGGTTTTCAAGCTAAGCCTGATTCCCTTGTCTTGGATGCTTGGGCCAGAGTGCATGAGAAGGTGGGAACATGAGTTCTAATCTTCAGAGCCACATGAGTAGCCTTGGTATTTCTGTATCTGTGGTATTTCTGTATCTGCAAGGTGTAATTGTCATGCAAAGTTTTCTCGTGATGTGCATGTATCGTCAAAGTTGAACAGCCGAACCAGTTCACTACTGCCGGTCCTGTTAGTATTCTTTCATGTTAGACAATTTACAGTATTAAACTGAATTCCGCTTCAGAACATGATCAATAATTTATTTTTTCTGACTAAATAGAAGGGCTTAACATCAAAAAGTAGTCGAACTTGAGTATCTCCTATTCTTGTGGTTCTTTGTCTTCTTCAGCTGATCTTTAGTAGTACCTTATATATCCACTACCTTCTCTAGGAGTTTCAGGAATCCAATGGACTTGAAAAAGGTCACTAAGCTTTTGGAGGATGTTCAAATCGAAGAGCACACAATGCAAGGATTATACCCTGAAGTGTTTTTATTCCAAACCTATGCATGGCCAACAATTTTAACTGAAGTTATTGTCCCATTCGCATTTAAATTATTGTTACTAATATATTCCATTCATGTGATTGATCTGTATATATCTCATTAATGACTTAAGGAACTGTAAATGAGAAAAAATGGAAAGGTGTGATGTATCAGTTCACCTCATTTATTCATTACCCGGTTCATTCACTGCCTCTAGCTGAATACTAAGATTTAATTGTGCACAATGAAAGGTTGACATGAATATCTGAATAATATGACATTCCAGTTTACCTGCTGGACTAATTTGCATCTCTCTCGGGTTTGGTTGTTGCTCACACTCTCTTGGCCATGAAGGCTCCAGTATAATTAGTGTCCCTTCTAATATCCAGAAATTTGAGGTGGTGCGTAATTAGGATTTTCCATATTTCCAAAGATATTCAGATGCTCCTCTTAATGCAACCTTTGTTGACTCTGCCATGCTGGTATGGTGTTTGTAATAATTGGAGAATAAATTAGCAAAGTCCTTTGTTTGATATCTCATGCCCATCCATTCTATCCTTATATTTTGAAATTTACTATTTTGCATGATGAGAGTACACCATGCTCAGCATGTTTTAGGAGGATCTATTTGTATGCCTCAAAAATGGGGACTAATTCAACTCTATTGCTATAGGGTACTATTTGTACCAAACAATTTTCATCCACTAGCCACAACATAGGCGCGGCGTGCCGCCACGCCATCTATTGCTAATTTATCCTAATTGCAAACATGACAATCAATTGTGCTATCTATGCAGACCTTGCAGGGAAGTACCTTCCATCCACTTGAGGTTTCTGGGATTTTGCAAAATATGAAACATCAGCATATACTTTGTTGAAATTAATCCAATCTGGAATTCTGGATTGAGTATGCAACATGAGTTAGATGGATTATTAGCCCGCAAATGCAATTTTGCTTTTTCAACATGAGTTCGTCGAAGCAAATATCCTCCTTTTTGTGTCCGTGTACAAGAAAAGATATCGAGGAAGCGAGAAAGCATGCAAGGCAACAAAATTGGAGTGGTTAAATGAAGCAAGGGGAATGGAGACAAAAAAATGTACTCTGGTATTCTTGTTGCCTAAGTGGTATGCTCCAAAAGACTTGCCACGCTCTATCCAAAAGACTTGTACGCGAGGCTTTGTCCAAAAGACAGCCCGCTCGGCTCGGCCTACTTGCAGCTCCCAGTTGGCTTGGTACTTTGGTGTTTGTGGTGGAGTGACGTGACATCATCGGCGACGAGGCATATGTGTTCTTTGAGCTACACAACGTTATTGTCGCGTAGTTTTCATACCCTCCATCCTTCACATGCACCCATCAACCCCTACGCTCTTGCACCCCCGGTGCTGGCAACACCGATACATCTAATTGTTCTCTGATGTCTCCCAGTCCCAAGCATGATTGCACGTATCCAATTCCTAGTGATTGAGACTTATCTCTTTGACTAGAAACTCGCCTCTGTGGTGTAAGGGTTCTCGTGAGAGTGACCTTGAGTACGATGTATATAATAAGCTAAGGTGGCTACATGCATGTGGAGCAAATATATTGAGCTAAGGCAAGATAGCATTCTCAAATCATGGAGGGTTGGTGGTTGGGATATCTATCCACTGCACATTAAGATCATAATATTTTTTTCCTTCCTGGCAATAAAGAACCCGAATCACACCATCCATGTGCTTCAATTCAATGGTTAATTTGGCTCTTTAAGAAGAGCTGTATTCTGAATGACATGTCATACATGTTAAACGTGTGAACCTAACAAGTGACATGACAGAGTGAATGCTTATTGCTTGACAGATATGGTATAGATTTGGAATTTTTCTTTACAAGTAATAAGAAACAAGATAAATTTTGAGATAATTGAGCTCCTAGACGTCAATGAATGCTTGATCGCGGGACCAGGTGCCCCATATCCTCTAGAATCGCCTTATTAAATTGCACAAACCAGAAGTACATAAGAAGGGTGGACGATATATATTGATACTTTTAGATTCCTTTTGGTCTTAACGGAGAGATTACTGTAGTCGTAAATATCTGTTTACCATAACTTGTTCCTAGCTTTTGCATCTGAGATATGTTGGTTATAAAATACTACCAACAACGGAAATTCACTTTTGATTCAGGTGCATATGCTCCCATTACACAAAAAATACATTTTAAAAGGGGAAACTTCAAATAAATATTTCATGCAAACATATCGATATTCTGTGTAAAACCCGACAATTTTAATGCTTTGTATAAAAAGACAAGAAAGTGTCTTGTACAAATCCTTATTTTAGCACCGGATTTTGTCTTTCCATAATATGCATTGTCGACCATCACAACATGAGTATTACCGGTCATATTTATTTTCCCCGTTTGGCTATAAAGAAACCAAATCTCGCCATCCACGTGCTTTAGTTAAATGGTTAATTTTGCTCTCCGCGTCTCGATCGAGGAAGAAGAGCTGTATTGGGAATGATATGTTTACATGTTAAACGTGTGAAGCTGTAGTGCTTGGTATGATATATATGTATGGTATAGATCTGGAATATTTTTTAAAAAGTAATAAAAACAAGACAAATTTTGAGATAATTGATCTCGTAGACGTCAATGAATGTCTGATCGCCAGATCAGGTGCCCCATGTCCTCTAGCATCAACTTATTAAATTGCACGAACCAGAAGTACATAAGAAGGGTGGACGATATATATTGATACTTTTAGGTTCCTTTAGGTCTTAAGGGAATTTTTATTTATTGTAGTAGTAAATATCTATTTACTATAATTTGTTGCTAGCTTTTGCATCTAAGACATATTGGTTATAAAACACTATAAACATCGTAAATTTGCTTTTGATCCAGGTGAATATGCTCCCTTTCCACAGAAATACATTTTAAAAGGTGAAAAAATCCATCGGAGTACATAATTATGCACCTAATTCAGAAATATTTGAAGTAGTAAACAAAAGAAATAGATTTTGAAGATTTTTCGATACCTGGAGAGTCAAAAATCCAGATTGTTAATCGCCTTGCCACACATGGCCTTGGCAAAGGAATCATCATCTATTCCTGCATCACCATCGTCCGCAACCACGTGTCGACCATCTTGATGTGACGAAGTCAACGTGGGACATGGCAGCTGAAACGGTGTGCCACTAGGAGGAGGGCATGGCGAAGTAGGCACATCTCGCAACTTAGCACATGTCGACAGAGGAGCGACCATTGCTGCCGCATGCACGAAAAGCAGCGATGAAGATGGAGACGGCCTACTGATGCTCGGCCAGGCCGCTACAGGTTCCTGGTCGGAGACGCCTAAGATCCCCAATGGTGCAAGTCTAGTGCGGGCCCAACATATGCGTCAACCGCGAGAGCTAGCCTAGGGGGCTCCTATCACCCCCCCCCCCGCCCCTTAGCGGGACCGAGCGTCTGCTTCGCCTGAAGCCACTTCAGCATGGGCCGCTCCAAACACGACCAAAGGGATTTTATTTTCTTGTTGTCTTGCGTTTAAATTAAAAAAAAAATTAAACTTGAAAATGTCCAATATTTTTAAAAAATAAAAATTAATAATATTAAAAATTAAAAATTCTTCAATTTTTAAAGTTAAAAACTAAAAGATTGAAAAATAAAAAAAATAAAAAAATCAGATTTAAATCGTTCATAATTGAAAAAATCTTATTTTTAAAATATTTAAAAAACTGACCGACAAAAAGCAGGAAAACCAAGAAACTTAGAAAAAACCGAAAAAACAACAGAACCACACAAACCAGTGAAAAACACTATAAAACAAAACCTCCCTCGCTAACGAGCCAAGAGGTGGATGGGTTTTGGATGAGATTGATCATGTAATCCTCCATATGTATCGATAGTTTAGGTGTTCGTCTTGAAGATATTCTTGTATGACTGTTGGTACGTCTTTGCTATGTTTAATGCTTATTACTAGGGTCCAAGTGACATGATATCAATACTGAACCTATATTGCTTTATCATATATATGAGGTTAGTATTTATATGCAAGGTGTATTACTTATTATTATGTTGACCCTGCAAATCCCTAAGGTGATATGTGAGAAAAATAAGGGGAAGATGTAATAATTTCGAGGGTTATGTGTGTTCATGAATCTTAATGCTTTGTTTCGATCTATTCGAAAGGGTGGACCTTAATTGCTTGTAGTTCCAAGTTGGCCCCGGTGAAAATGGGCAAGAAAGACAATGATATGCAAATTTTCTTAGTTAGTACGCATAACTATATTTGGATAACATGCCTACACACAACCGAATTAGAGATGACTGATATGTTAGTTGGATTACATTACATGATCAATATCATCCATACATTACGCCATTGTTGCCTCACGCCTACACTTTTAACCACTGAAAGTTTCACATTACTTCTTCCATTGAAAACTGAAAATCTGCTGCTTTTATTTACTGTTTTCTTTTACTGCTTTGAATCAACTGCTATAAAATCACCACTTGCTTTGTGAGTTTATTGATATACATGGGTGATTGAGAGTGATGTCTCAATTGCTAAGGTCTTATTGGTATTCTTGTGTTCCCCTTGAGTCAAACTATAAGTTCGGTAATACTTTCCATCGAAGATTTCAGCGATCTCTTATACTTATCGGTATCAGCATGCTTCTGGTGGGAGAGAGCTAGCCAATGATCAAGAAGTTTGCCTCACACTCCAAGAATCTGAGCGAGGGCCAGGAGAAGTCGTCGCTAACCAAGTTTCTCTCTTTGTCGCTAGCTGTAGTAATGATAAGCCTGCCATTCACCACTAAATAAGAGGTGAGTCTGCCCCTCCCCCCCACCCGACCTCACGAGAAAACCCATCTTACAATACCACTTTATCCAAAAAGATCTCGAAAAAGTTATAAAGAAAGATTAGAAGTTTACAACACACACCACCGAGAATTTGAAGCTGCATAGCACGTGACAAAAAGCCTCGCTAATCCATGTATATCACTAGTGCTAGGGCTCTATGTTAGCACAGTCAACATGACCGTGTATTTCCTCCACAACATGAACGTGTATTTCCTCCACACACGGATGGATGGCTGTGGTATGGGCCGGGCGCCATATGAGATGGAGCTTCTCATTTTCGAGTCGACGGAAGGAACCCGGTAGTGAAACAACGTTGAGTGGCCAATGGCAAAATGCTAGTAACTAGGGGGTCGAAGGCTATGTTGTTATGGAGTGGATGTTCGTTGAGAAGCTCTAGAGCAACAAACATGTTTCCATGCACGTGTGCACATGGAAGTAGAACGTCGCTTCAATATTCCATGAAGCTCGTGGAGAGCCACAACAACATCTGGAGAGAGGCACATGTCATCTTTGTGCGACCTAGGATCAGTATCGTTTAGTTTTCTCACGGTCCATCCCCCGCATGGATCCATCGCCCCCAACCCTTAGCCTCTCTAGTGCTTGTAACAAAGAAGCATCTGATTGTTCCCTAATGTCTCACACTCCAACCATCATTGCACATACGCAACTTCTCGTGGTTGAAATTTCTGAGAGCTACAACGAGTAGGATTGTGGGATGTAGAAAAGCTAAGGAGACTACAAACATGTGGAACAAGATGGAGTGACAAGGCATTAAATCACACATCCACCACACGTTTACCTATGTGTCCACCACACATTAAAATCATACATTTATCTTGTTTTATAAGAGAGAACTTAAATATCAACATCAGGGCTAATCAAACAGTGTGCTCTGAGTAAGATGAAATCATACATGTTGTGTTTTCAGTGACACATGATACATGTTCTTCCAAAATGACTGAGTGAATGTTACCTTCAACTTTCATACAATATGACATAGATATAAGAAGGACCAGGTGTTAATTATAAGTAATTCTAAATTAAGACAAGGTCAACTTCAAGATAATTTAGCGAGCCATTATAAGTAATTGTAAATTAAGAGAAGGTCAACTTCAAGATAATTGATCGATCCTATATATAGACCTCAAATTCTGCCTACATGCAAGACCAGATGACTCAGAAGGAATGCTCCTTTTTGCAAGAGTTTTAAAGCAAAGCAATTACTGTGATTAACTAATCTACCTGGTTTCAGTAGCAAATGGGCAATTTGGTCAATGCCCATCCATTGATGTTACTCATTAATGTTCATGCGAGCAATTACTCACTACCCCATGTACCTTTTATCTCAGAGCACCCATGTTGCATGGACGTGAACATCGACGCTTATTGAAGCAGTTCTTTGTGCGGCCAAGTGCCAGGAACCTAAAAGCTATATTTATACTAATTGTTTAAATCACATGCTCTTAATTTGGCGATGATGCTAGGAAAACAACCGGGATCTGGGTATAACGGCGGGGATTTAATCCCTAGTGCATGTGTTTAAGCGCTGCATTGTGGATGGTATAAATAGTAATCCCCCACATCTGATTTTCAGGCTTGTGGTGCATCTACTTCATCCTTTATTTGGCAAGCGCTATGAAGTTGACCATCTCTCGTGGATCCCTTTCTCTCCTCATGGGCTGGGCATCCTAGCTTGGGCTGGACGAGCATCTCCAATTCTCCATACGATAGCCACTGAACAGCCCTTTGCATCCTCTTCTCCATCGATAAGACTACGACATTATCGCTTCCGCTTCTCCATCGATCTCCATGACCGAGCGTCTCATCCTCTCCCGCATGATCCCCATGAGTAACAGATCTATTAAAAACTGATGGAGGCATATGAGGATTTGGCTCAGGTTTCCCCGTTTAAATTCCGAGCTCCATCTAGACCCACTTTGCTCGCACCGACCTCCAGATCAAGCACGGGTTGACATCTTCAATATTTTCCTCTTCATCTCCTCACTCATAAATATTTGAAGCTCCACTACATTTCGATCGCATGTTGGTAGTTGGAGGTACATATACAATCTGATTTTTTTCTTTTATTCCATTGGACAAGATCGATTCTGCCACCCATCGATGCCTGATGCTTGCACGTGTGCGGAAGAAAGGTAGAGATATATTGTTGGATCCTTACTGCTTCATTAACCTTAAGTAGTAAAAAATTCACCAAATTTCATGCGAAACAATTATAGTTGTCTGTTATGAAGAAAGATGAACAAATCTAGAAGATCTGACTTGATAACATCCCATAAATTCTGATAGAACTCAGCCGAGAAGTTATCAGGATCAGAGGCTTTGTTGTGTGCCTTTTGGAAAACCGTTTAGCATCTCTAGTGCTTGTAACAACAAAGCATATGATTGTTCCCTAATGCATCACACTCCAAGCATCATTGCACATACCTAACTTCTCGTGGTTGAAATTACCGAGAGCTACAAAGAGTAGGACGGTGGGATGTAGAAAAGCTAAGCAAACTACAAACACGATGGAGCAAATATATAAGCTAGAGCAAGATGGAGTACCAAGGAATTGAATCACACATCCACCACACATTAAAATCACATATTTATCATGTTTTACAAGAAAGGACTTGAATATGAGCATCCAGGTGCTAATTCAACAGTGCTCTCTGCGTATGGTGAAAGCATACGAGTTGTATTCTTTGTGGCACCTGATACATGTTCTTCTCAAATGACTGAGTGAATGTTACATTCAAGTTTCATACCATAAGACATAGATTTGAGAAGAACCAGTTTTTAATTGTAAGTAATTGTAAATTAAGAAAAGGTTAACTTCAGGATAATTGAGCAGGCCTATATATATAAACCTCAAATTCGGCCTACATGCAACACCAGATGACTAAAGTTTTTTTTGCAAGGGTTCTAAAGCAAAGCAATGACTGCGATGAACTAATTCACCTGGTTTGATTAGCAAAGGGACAATCTGGTCAATGCCCATCCATAATCGTCAGTCATTAATGTCCACGCGAGAAACTACCCACTACCCCACATATCTTTTGTCTCTAAGAGCACGCACAAGGCATGAACGCTAACCGACGCTTATTGAGTTAGAGCATCTCTAGCCATGTCTTCAGGAAGGCCCTCAGGATCACTTTTTTTTCATCCGGGCAGACGAAAACGGCCCAATCACGCCCCAGCTTCTCGTTTTCATCTAGATTTAGGCCTAAATCCGTCCGGACTCCCCAGGCCATCCTCGGTTTCCCGGGGTGCTACCGGGGACTCCGAATGGAGCAAATTCCACGCTCTGACCCACGTGTCAGTGAAGATTCCGCGCTCTAGCCCACGTAAACCGGACGGCTGGAAAATCGTTGCTCCCCATGCCAAAATAGGTCCAATCCGAACCAATTTCCATCCGGATTGTGCCCCAGGGGCCTCCAACAGCTGGAGATGCTCTTACTTACTTGTGTGGCCAATTGCTGGTAGCCTAAAAGCTATATCTTATGCTAATTGTTTAAGTGTTAGGCTCTTAGTTTGGCGCCGATGCTAGGTAAACAGCCATGATCTTGGCAAAAAGGAGGGGATTTAATCCCTAGCGCATATGTTTAAGCGCTCCATTGCGAATGGTTTAAATGGCAATCATCCAATATCTTATTTTCCAGTCTTTTGGTGTGCCCACGTCACCCTTTATTTGGCAAAGAGCTACACGGTTGACCATCCCTGGTGGCTCCTTCACTCTCCACATGGGCTGGGCGCCCCAGCTTGAGCTGTCTCTTCTTGGGCTGGACGAGCATATCCAATTCTCCATAGGACAGCCACCGAATAGCCGTCTGCATCCTTTTCTCCATCGATCGGACTACGCTTCCTCTTCGCCATTGATCCCTAGGATCGAACCTCTCTTCCTCTCCCACCATGATCCCCAAGAGAAATAACTCTACTAAAAACGTTTTTTTAGAGTAAGCGAACGCGTACCATACTTTTATAGAAGGCAACAAATTATTTACAAGAATACCTTACATGAAACCATGCAAGGATTTGAACTCCACTCAACCCATACCCGAGACTAATCTCTCTAACCGTTGTCTAGAACTCCTACTCCTTGCCGAACCATAGCTCTACCAAAAAATGATGGAAGCATATGATGAATTGGCTCAGGTTTCCTCCAGGATCCAGCCCAGGTTGGGATCTTCAATCTTTTCCTCTTGATCTCCTCACTCAACAATATTTGAATCTCAATTACATTTCGATCGTGTGTCGGTAGGTGCAAGCACATATAATATCTGAGTTCTTCTCTTATTTCATCATCTGATTATGTTGTTTTTGGCTCGACGACGGTCCGCTGACAAGATCGATTCTGCCATCATCGATGCCTGATGCTTGCACGCGCACCGAAGCCTTCCAGCCTAGGGTCGCTTAGTATCGATCGTCGCTTGCCAGCACGAGGGGGACAGTGACCTAAAAAGCCCATCACGGCTGGATGTCAGAAGAGGCGATTGGATAACCTACTCCTACATGTGACATCTAGTAATTGTGTTGAATGTAACACGTATATTTCTGTATTTCAACACAATCCTAATTTGCGAGACTGAGTCTTACAAGCTTAGGTGTGTTCAAGCCATTTGTGTCTTCTTCTAGTGACAGAACCAAGCTCTGTTAACCAAATAAATCGTCTGCAGTGTTCTGACTAGTTTCGATTTTTCCTGGCTAATCTGCTCCCTGTACTGACTTCTGAACCTCATCTTGTTGCCTCAACTTCTAAATCTAACATGGATAATTCTTCTGGAAGCGCGGCCGAGGCCCGAGCAACAGACCAAGCTGGATGAACGAGCTTCAGCACGGGAAACATTCAACCAGAGCTGATAATTGATACATGGATTGCATCTTCAACTATACTGTTAGTTGCAGACCAAAGTCTGAGGTTGCAACAACGTTGCTCTGCCCTTCTTCAGCTGGTAAACCCGTTTCTTCCTTCCACGCTCACGTTTTGTTGCAGCTCGTGCATATTTTTCTGAGTTCCCTTCATGTATCTCAAGTGAACAGCAGTAGCAATGTCGATCTCGTCAGTTAAGACAGCAGTCAACAATTGAGTAGTGACGGAAAGGATCAATCTGGAACCCACTCGTGGGATCATGATGTGTTTGTGTTCTACTACTACTAAGAGTCAGTACAGCCAGCAGCCGTCCAGGCCATCCACCCCACAGCTCAGGTGCATCGAGGCGCGTCCCCACGAGCTCGTGGGCGTCCTCCCCAGACCCCAGTTTCCTCCGATCCCTTCCATCCGAGCAGCAGCACCTCCGACCTCGGTGCTGTTCCTGGGCGAAGCCGTTCCCGGGAGGACGACGCGGCGGCGACGGGAGCTTTATTTACGAATACTTTGCCGGCGGCGGCGGTGGAGCGCGCCACGGCGACGAGGAGAATCGGGGTGAGGGCGACGGAGGATTTGGCCGTGAGGGAATCGGCGAGGACGGCGCGGAAGAGTTTTACTTGGCTTTCCGGAGAAAAAAATAGTACCACATCGCTAGCAGTTAGATCGATCCACTTGTTTAAATACACGGCCAGGTCGCACAGGCACGTCTACGGCATGTAGACAGTAGCAGAAAACATGTATGTATGTACAATGTATGTATGAATATATATGTACAGATAAATTATAAATTATGATGTATGTACATTAAAACATGTACATAAAAGGCGCTAGACATTAGCGCATGGCATTTTTGTCTCTCTTTTTTTTTTATCAAAACTGAAATTTCTTGGCATAGATAATACTTTACACAAAATCTCTGTTATTGAAAGATTTTTTTAAAATTTCCTAAAACGCATAGATGTACTACCTCTGTCCATAAATAGACATCTTAGATTTGTATAAATCTGGATGTATGTAGACATTATTTAGTGTCTAGATACATCCATATTTAGACAAATCTAAAACATCTATTTATGGACAGAGGGAGTATGTAATTTTGTGATACAATCTTTTCCACTTTTTATGGTGGAGATCTACTTTTTCATATATAAATTCCCTAGTAGGTGAATTTGGGTTTGCGAGAAATAAAAGCTTCCCAACCAGGTTCCCTAAACGGGCCAGCAAGTTAGTTTGGGGAGCGCCAGACAAATTTTGCCACCCAGCCGCGTTCCCCAAACTTTTGGCGAGCCCGGCGCGGCCCAAAAACCTGTTGGGTCTGTCCAGGCCGTCCCCGACCCACAAGGCACGCACCCGGCACGATCAAAATGGCGGCATTGCACGGCAGGCCACACCTGTCATAGGTTCAACAGAGTCAAATTAGCGTCTAAAATTTTTTCCCTCCCGCTTTGCTCGTCTTCCCTGCCCATTTCATTCCCTCCCCCGCTTCCCCGCGCATTTCTCCCATCCTCCCACCATATTTGTCGATGTCGCTGCGAGACCACCAATAGATCTTGTTGCCGCCATGCCACCAAAAGGGAAGAAACCGAGGAAAGCTGCCAACGGGGCCTTCATTCAGCAGCGGGCGTAGCCGCCGCAGAAGGTGAAGCCATCGGGGATGACTGACGAAGAGTGGCACGCCATTCTCACCCACGCCAAGTTCGGCACACAAGAAAGGAACACATTCCGAAACTGAACAAATTTTTAAATATGAACAATTTTCTAATTATTTTAAAAAAGGCCAAAAAACCGATCAAATAAACCTAATATACCGGGAAAAAACCGAAACGACAGAAAGCCTGCATAGAACCTTCTAGATTGTTCCCGAAACCTGAAACGACCGAATGCCTCTCGGAAGCTAATGTGGCCCAAACTTGCTGTCTCCCCGGCGATGACTTTTTAGTAATGAGCGATGTATAGGTTTTTCCACAACTCGTTATGCTAGTACATATCTTTGTGTGGCCCATGATCTGATTCCGGTGCGGCTCCTGTAGGTTTGGCGAGATGAGAAATTTGAATAAAAAGTTATACTTTGTTCATTCCATATTAGTTTTCTGGACCAACTAATACGAAACCACCACATAAGATAGGGTCATTTGCAAAGAAAAAGAACCAACTAGTACCCTAAGTAGACAAAGTTTCACCTTTTTTTTTGCAAACAAACTCCCGGCATTATTTGGCTCCACTTGTGGCTGGATCGGCGCAAGCAGATGCCTACCGGTGGAGGCTGGTGGTTGAGATAGTTGACTGGACTAATTGGCCCGCACAAACCACACACCAATTGCATCATTGTTCACATTCTGTAGGGAAAACGAAACAAGATTGGGCGACCGAAATAAAGATAAAACAACAAGGCTTGATCCTGTATATTGTGGACTCCACAAGCATAGCGCTCCTTACCTTGCTGTTGCTTGTCTTCCACAAACACAACAATAGACTTGCGGGACAGAGCAAAAGCTTGGTGTGAAGTCATGGTGGGCGTTGGGGAGATGATTGCCAGTTCCGTGGTGAAAGAAATCATTGGCAGGCTTACCCAACCCGTCATAGATGAGATCGCCCTGCAGTGGGGATACAAAGGGGAGGTGCAGCACATGGTGGAGAAAATGAAAGATCTGGCTGCTCTGATGCATGATGCAGATCTTAGGTTGCGCCGAGGAGAAGAGAACGGACAAGCTGCAGGTCGATGGCTCATGAAGCTCAAGTCCGTCGCCTACGACATTGAGGACGTGCTGGACGACTTGGAAGCCCCGAATAGCCAACCAAAGGTACTTTAATCAAAAGACTATTTGGCAGAGCTATTTCTTTATGGAATTAGAATCCTTATTTGCAAGGACAGAGGCAATGGGTGGTCTAGGTACGACAAAAGCCAGTTTTTTTCTTCTTTGAGAACTTGTAAAGAATAGCTATTCAGAGCATCTCCAGTCGCGTCCCCCAAACCGTCCCGCAAAGCGCGCCGGATCGAGCGTTTGGGGGACGTGTTTTGTTCGTGCCGCGTTTGGGGGACGTCGCTCCCCAGCCGCGTCCCCCAAACGCCGCCCCCAATCAGAAATTCAAATAGATGCATTCAAAAGAGATCGTTCCCGTCGGTTCGTCGCGATCAGAGTAGCGGCGATCGATCAAAGTACCGGGCGCGCGATCATATTACGGACCGGTGGTGCATGCAAATTAGAAGAAGGGGTTGGTCGACGGCGTCGTGTCCCGAGTCGACGCAGGCCCGTCGAGCACGACGACCTCGTCGCGATCTGCCCGTTCCCGTGCATGGTGCGTCCGCTCCGTCGCCGACGCGGAGGCCGACGCAGGTGTAGCGAGAGAAGACGCGTCAGCCTGCTCTTGCTGCGCTGCCGGCCGCCGCCGATGCCGATGCCGCTGCCGGTGGCCGCCGCGTCCGCCGCCGCCATTTTGGCTTCGATGTCGTCGAGGATCCGGCCTTTGAAGAAGTTGTGCGCCGCTCGCGTCCGGGGAGACATTCCCTCCGTCGACGTCTCTCGGCGGGGACATGTCGTCCCTCGCGTTTCTTGAGCTCCAGGCTTCTCCTCTTGCCTCTTGAGCAGCTCGGCCCACCTTTGGTCGGCCTTCTTGTCGCGGGAGATAAAGGTCGAGGAGACGTCGGCGAGGCATTTCGTGATCGACGCCTGCGTCTTCTTAGACGACGCAGCGTCGGCCAAGGCGGCCTTGGCAGCCTTGTTGCCAGTAGGACGCCCTGCCGACGTTGCCAGCGGCGCGTCCAAATCAATGGCGTCCTTCCCCTTGGACAACGACAGGCGCGTCAACTTCCATTTCTCATTCATTTTGAGCTTGCCATAGCAATGCGTCAGCGCGAAAGACTTGTGACCTTCCGAGTACTTGGCGTACAATTCCATAGCCCGATCAAACTAACCAAAGGAAGCAGAGTCATTTCATCGAACACAATGTGGGCGCTACGGATTATGGAAGAAACAGTCGTACCAGTTGGCCGACGTCGGCGCCGCCTGTCGCCTCTGGTCTCTAAGTTGTGATGGTACCCATGGAAGGAGTTCACCGACGCCTGGATGATGGCCCATCGCGTCGACATTGCCTTCTGGCTCCTCTTCATTGGCACTTTCCGGTAGTCGCTGTTGATCAGCTTGCGCTCATCGAACTCGGTCTTGATCCTCGCCCAATACTTCCCGCCTTTTTGGTTGGCGCCGATGATGGAGTCATGGCTCACCGTCGCCCACGACTCGCACAGACAAAGATCTTCCAGAACCGTCCACTTCGGGCCTCGTGTGCCCGACGCCTTCTTCTTCTTCTTCTTCGTCCTCACGCCGTCCGCGTCTACCTCCACGAGATCATCGTCACCGGCACCCTCGTCGTCCTCTTCCTCGCCGCCCTCTTCCTCGCCGCCCTCTTCGTCCTCAACGTCGTCCTCCTCGTCGTCCTCCACCCCGTCCTCTTCCTCGTCGTCCTCCTCCTCAACCCCATCGTCCTCCTCAGGCAGGCGCCGTCGTATTCGAGCGGACCCCTGCGGCCGGTGAAAGGGCCGCCGTCCGGACCGGGTCCTGGCTCGCGTTGCTCGTACGCCGGGGAGTAGAGGTTGTTGGGGTTGAAGCCGCCGTGCGGCAGCGCATCCTGGTAGTGCGGCGACAAGTTAGGCGTCACGCACCCGGGAGTGGCGGAGGGGCCGTCGTTGTAGAAGGCGGCTTGCGACGGAGAGAAGACTCCCGAACGTACACCGGCACGTTCGTACTATATGGGCTCGCGTTGGTGGCGGCGATACACCCGGCGATTATGCGCCGGTGCCGGCGCGCCGCCGAGCCTTCTTCTCCGGCCTCCGCCGCCCTCCGTCCTTTCCGCTCCGCCGTCGATAGCTTCCGGCGCAGGCAATCTTGCTGCCATTCATCTTCGGTCATGCCTTCGAGGCTTCTTCTTCGCAGCCGGCGCCTTCCGCGGCTTCGCGAACGGCGCTTCGCCCCTATCGTCGCATTGCCCGGCGGCTTCTTGGCCGCTTTCTTCGCCATCTTTTTGGGGGCTGTCGGCGGCGCCATGGAATGGGGAGAGGGTAGCGGCGGCGGGTGCACGGCGGGAGGGAGAAAGAAATCGGCGGGATAGGAGAAATGAATCGGCGGCAGGATATGTTTTGGGAGGCCTGTGCGCGGCGGTATAGGCGCGATTTGGCGGGAGCGGCGGGATTTGGCGGGAGTGTGAGACGAATTTTCCCTGTGCCGCTGACGCGTCGGGCCCGCGTCGGTTGGCCTCGCGTTTCGTTGTGTCCGGCGTCCCCGGTGCGTCCCCTGTGGGACGGGGACGGGCTCGGGGCGCCGGACACCGTATCGGGGCGCGCCGGACAAAAAAGGGCTTTGGGGGACGCGGCTGGAACGCTTTTTTTGTCCGGCGCGCCCCAAATCGCTTTGGGGAACGGTTTGGGGGACGCGACTGGAGATGCTCTCAGACCCCGTGACCCAAATGCTGCCGTTATTAGAGAAAAGATATAACTTCTTCTGTAACTGAAGGATGATGTCAAGTTTCCTCACTCACTGGGGAAATCCAGGAGACCCTATTGATTAGTTCAAAATAAACACACTTTATCATGCAATTAGACACTTTTCTTTAAATTCAGGAGTAACTTTTAGAAATTTCTTAGGAATATGTTCTAGTTTTTTCTTGTATTTTCTTAATTTTTATGGGAATTCATCTTTTTCAGTTCTTCATTCCACATAAACAAATGTTACATGTTACTTTTTCATGTTTTTGTCTGTCTTAATCGACCAAGTTGTTCTTAAGTCTCAATTGATTTAGAAAAACGAAAATTTCAGTTTAGTGATAAGTGCAACTTGCACCCTCTCATTCAATTGCAAATAGTTGTACTTTTCATCACTATACCCAATTGCACTTTTCTAAATGATTGGGACATAAGAAAATTTTAATCCAATGAGATTTAGCAAAACCATTTCTTTTTGTAGCTAGAAATTGTTGTAGAACAACTATATATTTATATTTATATATATAGAAACGCTATTTGTATATAGTAGCATACGTTTTTTGACTTGATTCTAGAAAGACCTGTCTTAAAATTTTCTATTACAGTGCCATATACTCATACAACGAATAACCAAGCCCCACAAATTGGACAAAGTGAGGAAGAAAATAGACGAACTAGAAAGGGAGAACCTGACACCCAGGCTCGTAGTTCATCATGAAGCACGTCCAGAAGTGCGCAGAAACAATGAGACTTTTGCAGCCAGCAATAGAACTGGAATGGTGGGTAGGAATATTGAAAGGGATAATATAATCAAAATGCTCTTCAACACTGAAGCTGATGAGGATATTTCAGTCATTCTGCTGATGAGGACATTAGCAGAATCAGTTTACACAGATGAGAGGGTCAAAAGCTTCTTCCATATCCAAGCCTGGGTTTATGTGTCCAAGGAGTTTGATTTGAAAAATATTGGGTTTGCCATCATGAAAAGCCTAGATAGCAATCTCAACGTTGACAAGTGTACTTTGCAACTTCTACATGATAATCTAGAGAAAAAGGACTTGCTAGTACAAGATACTTGATTGTTCTGGATGATCTCTGGGAAGAAGATGGAGATAACCTGGAAAAATTAAAGCTTATGTTACAATATGGCTCCAAAGGCAGCAAAATTATAGTGACCACAAGAAATATAAGCGTAGTAAGAAAACTGTGTGTTGGTAACTTGGCAAATGAAAGGAAAGTTTGCCCTGTGCCGGAGTCTACCCAAATCAATTTGAATATTTTAGCACCTGAACATTGCTGGGAAGTAATGAATCAAAGGGCTTTCGGCCCTCGTGATCATGGCCGAAGTGACCTGGAGAAAATTGGAATACAAATTGCACAGAACTGTGGGGGGCTACCACTCGTGTTGTGTGCTCTTGGGCAAGTAATGTCCGAGTCAAAGGATGTCAAGAGATGGGAAGATATAAGAGACACAAAGATTGATTTGAGTTTGGAAGACTTGTATCAAAAGAAAATATTAGAGTGCCTCATGCCGAGCTATTATTACATGAAGGTAGACTTCAAAATTTGTTTCACCTATTTGGCGGCCTTCCCCAAGGGCTCCATTATGAACGAGTCTGGTCCAGCAATGGGATGCTCTTGGATACATTCCTCATGAGTATGATGGTCAAATTTGCATTGACTACCTTCTGGGGATGTCATTTCTTCAAATTTCAGGATCTGCTTCGGTTAGTATTTAACGTCCTTGTATTTAGTGTTTGCAGATTGATGACTTGTCCACATATGATTCCTCATGCCTTCTTAGTAAAATGAATGGACGTGCATTAATTTTTATGACCAGCCAAAGCTTGCCTTTTATAGTTTTATCCTTTTCTTTCCAAGATTAGGAAAAATATCTTTACAACTCTCGACTCTTTGTCCGAGCTGAAATTCCAACTCTCATGTTCTACTTTTCTCCTTTGTACAATCGAAACCAGATAAATTCGTAAGGCACGCCAATTACAAAATTATGACCAAGAAAATTATATCGCAGAAAAGTGGGACATGCACATGCATGTTAGATATTACAAAGTGTGGGCCTTCTGAATGATACAAAATAAATCGATTGTTGAGTTTTATGAAACTACAAATCTAAAATTATGGTTCCTTTGCTAGTTTACAAATGATGAAATGTAGTCTTAAGAAAGTTACTCTTTATTTAAAGAAGAGGTCCTTGCGATAACAAAATCTGTAAGTATAGTAGTATAAACGTTTTCTTTTCTTTTATCAAATTTACGATTTACTAGTCAATGCGAAAAATGTAAAGGAGTCCCTCGTGTATTTCTTGATAAAAAAAATTAAGAACTAGCTTAAATATTAATGATACCATGTTATTACAATCTTACTGTTGATTTTAATACAGGAATATAAATAAATTGGTAAGAGCAGTAAATTTAATTATTGGTTTTCAATTATTGGTAACATACCAATTAATCAATTACTTTGTAACTATAATAATATGTCCAATGTGTTTTTGTTTTCTACCTCTACAGGTTAGTCCAAATTCAATGCATGCTAAAGCTCCTCGGGAGGTCATCATGCATGATCTGGTGCATGAACTTGCATCAGTAATTATTGCTGAGGAATTCCTTATTCTGGATGCTGATGATACCATACCAAGGAATTGGAAGGCCGCTATTCATTGTTGACACACACAGTTGATCAAATACAAGAAGCAAACCAATGTTTTCAAAGATCTACCAGGCAAGCTAAGATCTCTCCATTTTAGCCCAAAAAAGGCATTTTCCAGATACAAGTACATGCGTGTCTTGAATCTAAGTCCCTCAGGAAACATTGGAGGTTCAGTGAGGCTGCCATCTTCCATGCATAAACTGAAGCTACTTAGGTACTTTGATGCGACGAGCTTGCCAATCACATCGCTTCCTAAGTCTTTTATGAAACTGCTAAATATGAAAACTCTGATTATGTCCAATTGCTCACTTAAAGCCTTGCCCGATAATATGTGTAGCCTTCACAAACTTTGTTATCTGGACCTATCCAAGAATAAAAACCTTAGTAAGCTACCTAAGTCATTGGGTAAGCTCTCTAAACTCTCTTTTCTCAATTTATTGGGGTGTTCCATCCTCCAAGAGTTGCCGGAATCCATCTGCCAGTTGACATGTTTACAACACCTAAATATGTCAGAGTGTCTTGGCATTCAAAATCTCCCTGATAAATTTGGTACCCTTCCAAATCTATTGTTCCTAAGCTTGTCAGGATGTTCCAAGCTAACCAAATTACCTGAAAGTTTTAGCCTTAAGTATTTGAAGCATCTGAATCTATCAAACTGTCACAAGCTAGAAAACCTTCCACAAGATTTTGGCAATCTGCAAAATCTGGTGTTCTTAAGCCTCTCTGATTGCTACAAGGTTTCAGTGCTCCCAGAATCACCTTTGTCGGCTAATTCACCTGAACGACCTAGATCTTTCAGATTGTCACGACCTTAGTGAACTCCCTGACTGTTTTGGTAACCTTTCTGAGCTTGACTCTTTGAACCTAACAAGTTGCTCCAAGCTGCAGTTACTACCCGAGTCATTCTGCAAGTTGCTTAAGCTGAGGTATCTCAATTTGTCATATTGTATGAGGCTTGAAAAGCTTCCTTCCTCGTTAGGTGCCCTTAAGCTTCAATCATTGGACATTTCTTATTCAAAGTTATATGATTTACCAGATAGCATATATGAAATGACTACTCTCACTGAACTCGTGGTTGTGTCAGCGAAAGATAAAGTGTTTCTCAAGGCTTCTGACATAAGAAAGCATCTGAATTTGCCAGAGGTGATAGTACATACTGTACATCAGACAGAAAACAAAGAATGTAGCAGTATTGTCGAGCTAGAGCAATTGACTTGTAAAGAACTTCAAGTCTTGCAGCTTCAAAATGTGAGGCATCCAGAAGATGCAGAAAGAGCGAAGTTGCGTGATAAAACAGATCTTCTGCGGCTATATCTTAGTTTCGGGATCCAAGGAGAGGACGACAAATCTGTACTAGAAAGGCTCATACCTCCCCGTACTCTTGAAACTTTTTATCTAAATCGTTACACGAGCAAGGATTTCCCTACATGGATGTCTGACGTCTCCTTCTACCTCCCTTCTCTCACTTTAATCAAGCTTTCTGGTCTAAGAACATGTGACAATCTTCCTCCACTTGGGCAACTGCCAAATTTAAGAAGCCTAGTACTGGTGCGCATTCCCAATCTTAGAAAAATCGGCAAAGATTTCTATGGAGAGACGGGTGGAACTTGTACAAAATTAAGATTTATACGATTGACGTCAATGGAGAATATGGTGGAACTGTGGACAACCCTGTCAGGTGAAGAAAATGAAGAGCCATTGATCCCAAATTTGCATAGTTTGGAAATAAAGGACTGCCCCAAGTTGGAGTTCTTACCATATATCCCCCGAGGTGTATATTTTGGCACTTGACTAACAGCAACATGGTTTTGCCAGAAAGGGGATTTGGGAAGCTTTACTCTTCCGCTCTTCCTTTTCATATGGTAGTAAATAACTGCAATTTTTCTCCAGAAAAGTGGAATAGGTTTCAACACCTCCCCACCCTTGAGATATTACTACTTAATGCCTGCAACGGCTTGAGGGTGTTTCCTGAGGCCATGCAATGTTTAACCTCTCTCACAAAAGTATGTTTGTGGTCACTGAAGGACCTGGTGACACAGCCTGAATGGTTGGGAAACCTCAGATCTCTAGAAAAAAATTCCATAAAAAAATGTCCCACAGTGACATATTTACCGGAAAGCATAAAGAACCTTCCCGCTCTCAGAGTACTTTGGCTGACAGAATGTAATGGCCTAACTGTATTGCCAGAATGGATGGGGCAGCTCATTTCCCTACAAGAGTTTTATGTCATTAGTTGCCAAAACCTGACATCTTTGCCTGAAAGCACAAGGAACCTTGGTGTCTTGAAGAAACTCTACATTTGGGGCTGTCCAAGTATGGTTGAGAGGTGCCAAGGGGAGGATGCTCACATGATTTCTCACATTCCAGAAGTTGTATTACAAGGAAAAACTATAGGTATGGAACTCCAGCAGGCCCAGTAATTTCGTTGACCTTAGTTACTTATTTCTTCATTTGCACATGGTTCTACAAAATTTGTGATGACTTCAGACAATACATTCTGCTTTGTTCACTTCTCTTTCTGTTTAGTTTTTTTTTTATTGCAGGGGCTTTGCTGTTAAGTAGAATAGTTATTACACCGACGCTATGTACAATGTGGATCAATGTACTCTTACTGCACATGTTTAAAACTAGTGGTTTTAAAATATACTTTTCTGCACAAAGTTAGTGATTTCTTGATTGCGTTGTTGCTTAGCTGAGTTTGAGCGAAACTCTGGCAGTTAGCTGATTCTGGAGGTTAAGACCGAATAATTATTGGTCTTATGCAGAACAGGGCTCGACTTCCGAAAATGCTGGTGGGTCGACTTCCGGAGACGCAGAAGCATCAACTTCCGGAGACGTCGGAGCATCGACATCTGGACACGGAGGAGGGTCGACTTCTTGAGACCCAATCAGGAGAAACCTGTAATGTTTTGTTCATCGTGTAATTGGTCGTGGATTGTCAGTGATTTCCCTGGTGTGAGAAAATCCTGATGATGGTTTGTTCCGGCAACCTATAACGTTTTACCTTAAGCTTTGTCCTGCACATACCTGTTCTTTCTTTTCAGTATGAATCTAGTGCATTCCCTATTGGCCAGGACCTTCTTGCCAAACCGAAACTGTATTCGTGGCGGAGGCAGCAGGCACTACACTGGTGATATTGCTAGCTTTTTCCTTCTGATCCTCCACTGGTGGAAATTGTGGTGCCGAGACCGATCCATCCTTGCGAGCTCCAGTTCACATGTAAGAGTCTGCTTCCCCTGCCACCACTTTCATTCTGGATTCAGTGTTTTGGTCAACTATTTTGTTCTGTCGTGGGTTATTGAGCACAATTTTTTTTTCTGTTTTCATTCATTGTTGGGTATCAGAGTGTAGGTCTGATCCAGTGGCGAGTAGAGCTCTCTATCTTGGTGAAAATCCTACAGTGTTTTTTGGCAGAAGAAAGTCCCGCAGATAATCTAAGCACTCACATTAACAGGGCTGAGAAGTGCAAGTGTCAGTCGAACTTGACCTTAGGTTCTGTTCTGTTTCCCGTATAATTGAGTAACCTTCGTTTCATAAGATGTGGAACACAGTGTATTCTTGTTCACGAAAATGGTTTATTATTTGTAGGAGTATTTGCTAAAGCAATAACACTAGAAAAGAGTTTTCATCAAAGGTTTTACACTTTTACTGTCACACAGTAGGACACCTTGTGGCTTGTGCCAGGTAACAGACATTATTCTAGGTGTGTGTGGGAAGTCATGTCATCTTCTTCAACTGGCGAACCATCTGATTTACTGACCTTTGCTTTGCTATTACTATATGTTTACTGAAATTTCTATCCAGATAAGTTGTTTGATTTACTGAGTTGATTCTCGACCCCTTATTCAGGAAAAGCAATCAGGAACAGGGAGCTTTGATTCCCGGAGTTAAGAGACTGACCAGGCGTCCACCGTCGACCAAGGACAAGAAGGGACATCTCCGGCTGCTTCACGTCGCCGCTCACAGGATACATCCTCCGCGGTTGCGCCGCCGGGACTGGTAGCGCGGCGGCGGCGGCCTCCGCATGCTGCAGCTTATCCCGGGACCCGGGCGTGCTCGCACCCGACGAAAAGCAAGGGGAAGCCAGACCTGGGGCGCGGGGGGCTCGGGTTGGGTCGTGAGTGTGGTGGCGCAGGCCGCAGGCGCCAGCTGCTGCCCAATTTCTATGCTGTGCTCCGTTTGATGCAAGCCGGGATCCTTAGAGCATGTCTAACACATCCCTTAAAAGCCCCAACCCCGTAAAATAACCGTCGATATATGGGGTAGAGCTCTACCCGGCTGTCTAGCAGACCCCGTAAATCAGCCCCCGGTATCGAATTTTTACAGTTTTGGGTATGGGGCGGCTTCTCGCCCCTTACAAGTACAGGGTGGGAGGCTGAATACAGGGCGAACCCCTAGTCGTGGCGGGCTGAATTTTCAGGAAATCCTCTGTGCATCGCGCCGGTCGCGGCCGGGGCGGCGTCGTGTGACGGGGCCGTGGTGGCCGGAGGCCGGTCCATGGCATGGCGCGACGAGCAGCAGCAGGCCGGAGGGCGCGACGAGCAGCAGCAGGCCGTGGCGGGCGGGGGCGGCCGGAGGCCTGGCCGTGGCGGCGGGGGCAGCCGGAGGCCTGGTCGTGGCGGGCGGGGGCGGGGTGGCCGGGCCGTGGCGAGCGGGGCGGGGCGTGGCGGGCGAGGGCGGGGCGTTACGCGACGAGACCGTGGCGGGCGGGGGCGGCCGGAGGCCGGTGCGGGAGCGGAGGCGGCCAGGCCGTGGCGGGCGAGGACGGGACCATGGCGATTGGGGCCATGGCGTGCAGCCAGAGGAGGAAGAAGGAGAGAAGGAAGATGAGGAAAGAAAGAAAAAAAATTAATTTGGCATATTCTTGAAATATTCTCTTTTACAGTTTAGGGATACGGGGTCTGCTAGCTCGTTCGAGTTTTCGGCCGGCGAAAAGTGAATACAGGGCCCTCTACTCGCGTTTTAAGGGGCGAAAAAATACGGGCCTGTTAGACATGCTCTTAGGGCATCTCCAACGGGGGCGCCCCGATCTTTTGCGTCCGCCGGACCGAAAAATACGTCTGGTACCACCTCCAGCGGGCGACGGAAAGTGATCGGACCGTCCGCGACGACGTAAATCTGGCTCAAATATCCGCCTCGGATGCGTTCCTGCGGCGAGTCTAGGGGATGAACATATGTAATCGAATTCAACAGAACCTGACAAAATACGTTTAAATTTAAGTTAAATTTAGAGATATTTAACATATATAGGTGCGAGTCCGTACATATATAGGCCGAATTCGTAATATATTTTAATTTGGCCACAGGAAATATAAAATAAATTTAAAAAGACGGCGTTCTACATGCCGAAATGGCGGTAGAACACCGTGTAGTCGCCGTCGTCGTCGCTGGAGTCGCCGGCGTCCTCGGGTGGCAGCGCCTGCTGGCTGCTGCCCTGCCCAGGGTGGCCGTGGCGTGGCGGCGACAGCGTCGGCCGGTACCACTCATCCTCGCTGAAGTCCTCCAGCTTGATGAGCAGTGCGGTGCCGCGCGGCCGCCAGGTCCAGGAGTCGTCGCTGCTGCTCCGCCTCCTCCCTCTCCTAGTCCTACCTGGACCAGGAGAGCTCCTCGTCCATCGGGAGGGCATTGTCGGCGGGGACGAGGTCGTTGAGCGACATCGCGATCGCCTCGCGGATCGTCGCGTCCTCGGCCCACGCGGCCTCCTCGGCGGCGAGGTCGGAAGCAGCTGCGGCCGCTACGTTGTCCTTCTTCGTCTTCCTTTTGCGGCCGTGCGACAGAGACGACGAGGCGCCCGTCCCCCTTCTCGGATGACGAGGGCGCCGCTGCTGCGCCCTCTGATCGGCGGTGGGGACGCCGACTCCTTCTTGATGATCGTTGGTGGAGGTGCCGACCCGCACGAACAGGAGGCTGACCTCGACACCGAGCCCGACGACGCCATCCGCCGTGGCATCCAAGAGCTTCCGGTCATTACGATGAGACTATTAAACGCTTATTCTTGCAGTGTAAATTTGTTAGATCTATATGGTCGATCATCCAAGTACTACCTTAACCGGTTACCACCCTTGGATAGTGGATACTAATCATTACAGAATGGTGGTTAGATCGGCAAGCCATTGGATAGAATCAATACAGAGTACCCGTTATTATCAAAAGAGAAAAAAATACTACCAAATTAGCCGAACATTGGATAATTTCTTGAGTTTTTTACAAGTTACTAAAGCAACCAAATCAGTGGGAGTGATGAAGAACCAACTTCAGAACGAGTAAGGAAGAGATGAAGATCGCTGAATGATCTAAACATCACAAATTCCAAAATGAGCAAGGAAGTCTGAAAAGTGCGAATGATGATCTCAGAATGTGTTTCTCTATCTCTAGTTGTCAATTTCTGTAAAGCTGATATGGACCGGATTGTAGTACGCCTGCAACTCGTATGCTTAATTACCCGGCCCAGACCCAACAAAATTAATCGATCTGTAGACCTGTAGTAGTACTATATATTTACCCCGGCCCAGATCAGCTTCCAATCGCACGCGGAGATCAAAGCCAGAAAACCTCGACCATCATGGCGGCGGTCTCGTACGATGTGGTCCGGGAGATCCTCGTCCGCCTCAACGACGTGACCACCCTCTTCCGCTGCGCCATGGTCTGCAAGGGATGGTGCAGCCTCCTCGTGTCAGACGACTCCTTCCTCCGACGCTGCCTGCCGGTGCCGGAGAAACCATGCGGATCGCCCTCCTTTTCTGGCTTTTTCACTAAGCTACGGCTGCCTGTAGGGCTGCCCCCTTCGCCGTGCTTCGTCCCGGTGCCCCGCTCGGTGCTGGGCTGCCATGGTCTTCGTGTTTTCAGCTCCTTCTTCCCCAGCGCCCGCCACGCTGATTTCTTCGACCACGCGGTGCCCCTCACGTCGCGCCATGGCCTCCTCCTCGTGCGCCTCGATTCCGACCCGAGCTGCGTCCTCCTTGCCGTCTGTGACCCGCTGGCCGGCATGGTCCATGAGCTCCCGCGTCTAGATCATTATTGGGATTTCGATAACTCCAGCAGGATCGGTGGCTATGCCCTTCTTACCGATGCAGACTGTTCGAGCTCCAACGGCAATGGTCTGCAGCAGCGTGCGCGCTTCTACAAGGTTCTCATGCTTACCGTCGTAAAGAGCCGGCTGCACTGCACTCTCCACGCCTTCTCGTCAGCCGACGAGTCGGGATGGAGCACGCGCTCAGGTGTCGTGAAGGACGAAGAGGACATGAACATATGCACGGTGCTCAGGCAGCACAACGCCGTGGTGTGCGATGGTGCGGCACGCTGGCTCTTGTGGGGCAAGGCCGGCGTGCACACACTAGACGTGAGCTGCAAAACCGGCCATGTCTCTCTGACAAGAATGACGGGTATACAACTCCATTACTTCCGAGACCAACTTGATGACCATCCATACCTTAGCACCGACGATGAGGGGAAGCTCATGGTGCTGGGCCTACGAAGGAACGGTCGCGAGCTAGAAATCTGGACATCACACGAGGACGGGAGATCCTTCCAAGCTTCGATGCTCAAGTTAAAAGACCAAAATCTACCTAGGAAGGGAGATGTATACACTTGCCTGGGAGAGAAGCACGGGATGATTCTGATCAAAGACAACAATAAACACGTCTACGTTGCCGATCTCAAGACAGGGGTGATGCATGAGGTCAAGGATTGGCCACGCAGTAATGGCCTCAGCCGTAGAAAGACAGTGCCCTTGGAGATTGATTGGCCCGGTTTCTTTGTTTCTCAGCTTGCCTCTGCCGTTTAGTGAGATTTTCTCTTCTTCTTTTATGCTGCTAGATGCAGTTGGCATGGTGGATGGATAGCAAACAATATATAGGCTGATCAAGATCAATTGTCCCCCACGAAACTGCTTTATGTCACGTGCATGGTTGTTAATCATTTAATTTTCTTCACACTATTGTGTTTTCTGCCAATCTCCTACTACACATAAGGACTTGTAACTTATGTGGTTTGTGCATTTCCAAGTTAAGTGTCTCGTGTGTCTCTCTCATTGTTCTTCCTCTATCTTTATTTTGCAATTCTTCATGTTTTTGAGCGCATTTGTTACTATCCCACTATAAAAATGATTGAATCAAGTTTCCTTTTTACTAGTAAAAATAGTTCGAAAAAGTTCACCCGTCTATTGATAATCATCCGTGATATTATAAAGAACACAAAAGGTAATAAGAAATACAAATTGGTCTTTAGACTACCTAGTGATGACTAAATGCACTAGCACGAGTTGAAGGTGCGCCATCGTCCTCGCCGCTCTATCACCGGAGCCAGGCAAATCTTAGCATAGTAGGTCTTGTTGTAGTAGATAAACGGAAATTTGTTGTGCAAAAGCCCCAAAGAACCAGTGCGCTAGAACAACAACCATCGACAAAGATAAGATCCATATCTCAGAAGAATCAAACCTGAAACCACACCAACCAATACAAAAACTACTAATTAGAGGTTTATCACTACATTCTAGAACCCTCCACCAAGATATCTAGGACGGTCCAAATTGCACAAACATACATATAACACACCAACATACATGTAAATGACATGCTAGGCTAGCTTACATAGTTATGAGTGATCGGGCCACAGGTTGAAATTTCAACCGGGTGCTTTCTCGAGAAGCTGTGGGATCGGAAAAAGAAAAAATAGAAGGTAGAGGAGAGAACACCCGGAGATGAGAAGGGAGAATACCACCACCGTCGCACCACACTACCATCTTCGTTCCCCCGCAACCTTCATCGGCCTAACTCTCGGCATCCTAGCCAGCGGACGGGGCCTTGCCACCCCACCCTTCCCCAATCTTCCCCTCGCTGGTCCTCTGCCGCCCCGGCCATTTCTCCAAGCTGCCCCTCCGCGCTGATGGTTGTCAAATACACCACCTTTTCTCACACTTAAACCCCTATCTAAGTCCAGAAATTGACTAACTTTACCTCTCAATTTGTTACTAATGACTAATTATTGTAAATATGTGCAATCTCTCCTATCTTTGAATGGTGTGCATGAAATCACGTCATAATAAAAAACGTACATGCAATTACTGAAGAAAATCGCGTCACAATTGCAGCAAAGTTGACCAGGGCAGCCTGCTACAGCATTCCCGAAATTTTGTTTGAAAACGACGGTTCTAATTCTCTTGCTTAATTATATTGTGCATCCGATCATGATCACAATGAGTGGAAGGGTCGTGACCAGATATTTAGAATCCGTGATCGAAGACATGATTCGAAATAAACAAACAGAGATATGTCCATGTCGAAAATGCAAACAAAGGTGCTTGCTCAATACCTTCGATGGCCATTTGAAGGCGCACCTGCTCATGAGTGATTTCACGTATGGATACACTCGGTGGGTATGTCAACACGATGATGAGGACGTCGACGATGTAGATGCGGATGGGCAACGCAATGACAATCACCAGGGGCGAGGAGAAGGACAGAACGAAGAAACTCCCAAACATGATGAAGAAGTGGTGCCCCGACATGAAGAAAAGTCTGTTACTGGAGTAGACGCGGACACTCAGTCTCCGTCGATGACGCTTTCTTCTGCCTTGCGAGGCCCTCATGTTCAAGAACCGTTTCTCAAGGAGATGACATTCGTGTACATACTGCGAGGATACTAGATGATACCCATCCCATTGCCGTGGTACATTTGATATACACTACGAACATACTATAGTATATCCATATTCGTGGAGTATTCTACATACCAACGTGAAGAAAATGAGCATATAGTTCGTCATTTTTTTTTCAAAATAATTATTTCAAGATCACTTCTAAAAATAATTCAAGAAAGTGTATTGGAGAAGCGGCTGATTAAGAGATTTCATATGTTTAATTTGCCAGCTTTGGTCATATTTGTGGAAGTGCATATATACCCAAACATATACAAAAGTGCATGCTCTGGTAATTTAACTGGCTGCAAGCTAGATTCGAACAATTAAACCAAAGACAATTGCAATGGGTTGAAACATGTCCTTCAGCCAGGAAAAACCTTTTAGTAATGAGAACTAGAAGAACTAAAGTCAGTACTTCAATAAAACATATGGTGGGGAACAATTTAACTGGGAACTTACGATTGGCAATTAAAGTTGTAGGTCTGAAGAAACTATATTTTATTGAAAGGATATGTACATGCATGCTTGAAAACTGATACCTCATCTATTTCGAAATCAGAAACATCAGAGCCCTTATTTCTTAAACTTGAAACACATTTGTAGGAGAACTATATTATCAATTGTGTAATAGGAACGTAAACTCATCGTGTAGTTTTTTTAAGGGAAAGCCACCACGGCAACATTTTTTGTTTGTTTAGGTTGCTCACCACATACACCATGTGGTGCCACCACGGCAATTTTATTAGAAATTAAACCACAATTACATCGTCTAATAGTTTGCTCACTATACAGCTACGAGGCTCATTGACCCAGTTACAAAAAAATTAGATTCAAAACAATACCTAGCAAGAGTATGATCAACTACATTTATTTCCGTGGACAATTAGTCTGAGCATTCTACGGAAATAATCTAAAGTTTGATAGACGGAGAGGGAGTATTACCAAATTGACCGATGCGAGCCAAGGGGCGCTCAGGCTATCAAACGCGCCCTAAATCGCCCATCAGCAGGTTGCACTAGTTTTGTTTGGGATGTGTTCTTGGTCGATACCTGATAAATTCTAAAATGAGTAAGGAAGTCTGAAAAGTGTGAGCGATGATCTTAGAATGTGTTTTTTTTTTTGAGACAACCTGCTAGAATTTTATTGATCATTTAAAATGTTTACAGGGATAGTATCCGAGTAAGGAACACCAAGCCAAATGTGGCGGCCTACACCATGCGATAGCATAGTTCTAGCTAGGTTGTGGGCTTCAAAATTTGAGACCCTACTTTCATACCAGAAATTACACTCTTGGAACTGAAGCGACCTGTTCTTGATTTCAGAGATAATGGATCCATGCTTCCCCATGCTTCCTTCTTGGATATCTGAGACAACCATCTTACAGTCTGATGCAACAAAAAGCTTTGAACAATTAAGATCATCAGCCAAAGCTTGAGCTTCACGGCATGCAAGAGCCTCCAAGATCACCGGATCTGTTATACCCCGAAAAACAACAGCTGATGCCCTAGGTAATTCCCGTGTACATCTCGGAAAAACGCAGCTGCAACTCCACGGTCTTCATTCTTAGACACTGAAGCATCCACATTAAACTTCGCTATATCTTTGGGAGGCGGAATCCACTTAGCTTTAGCACGTGCTATTGAAGCTTGAGTATTGGGGTTATGTTGTGGTTGCGCTAGAGATCGTAGTTCTCCCAAGTAGGAGTTGATAAATCCATGGGTAGATAATGGACTTTAGAATATATCCTCGTGGATTGCCTTCCTCCGTGCAGTCCAAATAGCCCACAAAGTTACTGTCATCCGGGTAAATTGATCATGCGGTAATGACTCAAGCAAGTTGAACAGCCAATTTCTCGCATTCGGTTCCCCAACAGCCATCATGTGCTCTACCATCAGTTCATCCGAGAGTGCCCAGACGCTTCTTGCCATATTACACTCTAGTAACGAGTGCCTCCATGAATCAACATCACCACATAGAGAACATCTGCTCGAAACTGACATATGCCGGTGTTCTAGTAAGTCAGCTGTTGGAAGGGAGTGTTGAGCTAACCTCCACAAGAAAACTCTGATCTTTGAGGGCACTGACGTTTTCCAAAGTGAGGACCACCCCTTCGATTCTGCCTCACAATTCGACGACCCAGCATTGCTTTCAAAGTAATTTTGCCTATTGAATTTTGTATTGGCCAACATGCGATATGCCGACCTTACTGAAAATATGCCCTTGCGATCAAAACTCCATGCCCAGAAATCTGTTTCACGCCTCGTGCACAGTGGGATACTCAGGATTACAGAAACATCCATAGGAAGAAAGAACTCGCGCAGCAGACTTTCATTCCAACAAGCCGAGGTTGCATCTATCAACTCACTAACCATTGATGGTGGATTAGTTTTGAGCGCCACAACTGGCTTCATTAAGTTATCACGAGGCAGCCAATTGTCGGTCCATATATTCGTCGTGCTCCCGTCTCCTATGCGTCGGATTAGTCCCTGGACCAGAACATCTCTACCATCAAGAATTGATCTCCATATCTGGGACGGGTGACTCCCAAGTTCTGCTTCCAAAATAGTGGAATTTGGGAAGTATACTGCTTTGAGGATGCGAGCACTTGAGGAATTTGGTTGTTGCAGGATCCTCCATGACTGTCTAGCAAGGAGACAAAGGTTGAACAATTCGATATCACGAAATCCTAAACCTCCCATATGCTTCGGTCTCGTCATCACCTCCCAAGACACCCAACTGACCTTCCTCTTTCCTTGTTTGCTACCCCACCAAAATTGTCGAATAAGAGAATTAATGTGTTCGCATAATCCCCGAGGCAAACGAAAACACGCCATTGAGTACACTGGGATAGCCTGAGCAATTGATTTTACCAGAACTTCTTTTCCTCCCGCGGAAAGAATTTTTTCAAGCCACCCTTTGATCTTGCTCCATACTCTATCCCTCAAAAATTTGAAAGTCCCATTCAAAGAACTCCCAACATCAGTTGGCATCCCAAGATAACGCTCATTGAGAGCTTCATTAGTAACCTCCAAGATAGATTTGACCACCTCCCGAATAGCCTGTGGACAACCTTTTGTGAAGAATATTGATGACTTATCTTTATTAATCCTTTGGCCTGAAGCTTGACAATATATATCCAACAGGTGAGACAATTCTTCTGCTCCCTCTCTACTTCCCTTGAAAAACAGCAGGCTGTCATCCGCGAATAACAAGTGGTTCACCAATGGTGCCGATGGAGCCACTTTGATTCCTCCGAGGTGCGATGACTGGTCATTGACTTTTAAGAGGCACGAAAGGCCCTCCGCTGCTAACAAGAAAAGGTAGGGTGAGATAGGATCACCTTGCCTTATACCTCTTGTTGGTTTGAAACCCTCCAATTTGCTTCCATTAAACATAACAGAGAAAGATACAGAGCTTATCATGCCCATAATAACAGAGATCCACTGTTGAGCAAAACCCAATTTTACCATGATTGCTTCCAGATATGGCCACTCCACACGATCATATGCCTTTATCATATCTAGCTTCAACGCACATACACTATTATTCTTTGATCTATTCCTTTTCATAAAATGAAGACATTCATAGGCCGAAATGATGTTATCTGTAATAAGCCTTCCAGGCACAAAAGCTGATTGTTCATCGGAAATAATATCAGGAAGAATTAACTTCAGACGATTAGCCATTACCTTGGAAGCAATCTTGTATAATACATTGCAAAGGCTTTATAGGTCTAAATTGAGACAGGAGTGTCGGGCTTTTAACTTTCGGTATAAGTACTAGGATAGTATCATTTATACTTTCCGCAGATTCATTACCTCGAACAATACTCAAGACTGCCCCTAGTGACATCCTCACCGCAAACATCCCAATGCCTCTGAAAGAAATGCGCTGGAAACCCATCCGGACCAGGTGCTTTGGTGGGGAACATTTGAAACAGAGCATTTTTAACCTCCATCGGATTAAACTCGGATGTCAATATGTCATTCATGGCTGGAGTTACCTTCTGCGGAACATGCTGTAATACTTGATCCATCCCTTGGACCCCTTCAGATGTATATAACTGCTGATAGAAATCAGAAGCCATTGTCTGCATCTCATTACCATCCTCAGTAAGTTGGCCATCATCCCGTGCTAAAGTTTTGATGAGATTTTTCCTCCTCCGCATACTTGCTCTTTGATGAAAGAATTTGGAATTTTTATCACCCTCTGACAACCAATCAATACGAGATCTTTGTCTCCACATCACCTCTTCTCTGTGGTATAGTTCAACAAGTTTGTCATTGATTTTGATTTCAGTCTGGCAAGGGCCGACCCTGCCCGGCTGATTCCTCATGCGATCAAGCTCAACTTTCATTTTTTTAATTTCTTTTCTCACACTCCCAAAAGTCTCAACTTCCCAGCTTCCTAAATCACCGGCTAGGCTCTTCAGTTTGGATGCAACATTCAGTACCGTAGGGGTGCCATCACCAGCTGACCAACCTGATACCACCTTGGGCTTAAGTCCCTCATGCCTTTCCCACATAGTTTCATACCTAAACTGGTCTGTCCACCCCTTGGAACTCGTACAATATCGTCCAGGTTTAGTAGCAAGGCACAATGATCAGACGTGGCTGCAGTGACATGACAAACATTTGCTAATGGAAATTGAGCACTCCATTCGGACGAGCCCAGAGCTCGGTCAAGTCTGACCCTCGTATAGGTACCACCAGCAACCTTCTTCTCCCAAGTCCAAAAATGTCCTTTATAACCCAGATCAAATAAGCTACACACATCAACCATATCCCGAAAGCCTTGCATCTGCGAAAGGCTTCGGTGACCCACGCCCTCATGTTCAGCAGGATTTAAAACCTCATTAAAATCACCTAAGCACAACCAGGGTAACGAGCTATCTGCACATATGTCTTTCAGAGTGTTCCACGTTTTAAACCTCTCCCCCGTCTGTGCCTCACCATATACCGTGGTCAATCTCCACTGAATATCCCCTAACCCAGTAACAACAACATCAATATGGTACTTGGAGTATCCTAGTATATCAATATGCAGATCATTGTTCCAAAATATTCCGAGGCCCCCACTTCTGCCTTCACTGCCAACTGCAAAGGCTCTATCAAAGCCCAAAGTTCCAGCCAACGATTCAACACGGATCTTGCTCACTTGAGTTTCCATGATACAAAAAAAATTCGGGGCAAACTTTACGACAAAGTCGCGAAGCTCCCTGACTGTCGAGGCATTGCCCGCTCCTCGACAGTTCAAGCTAAAGAGACTCATTGGTCCCGGCGGTACCCCCCATGGAGGCCCGCCGATGCAGCGATATTGGTGTTATCATCAACTACCTGAACACCCTCCGCTAGGGTCGTCTTACTCCGTTTAGGGTCCCTCTTCATAGGAGGGCTAGGAGGCACATTATTGACTGTTTGTGCCCCTTGTTGGAACTTGTTCAAGATGTCTCCCACCCTACCCTGAGGGTTAACATCAGAAGGGGCTGGAAGAGCGGCTCGCTTCCGATTCGGATCATCCCTGTTCAGGTCATCTTCACTCATAGAATCAAAATCAACCTCCCTATCATCAAAAGCAGTTTTTTCTCCCCATCCACCTCTGCCACCACGACCAGACGCACGACCACCGCTACGCACAGGAGGTCGACCAGATGGCCTCCAACTATTTTCAGCTCGTAAGCCTCTGAAAATCTGAGCAGACAATTCATGCACTCCATCGCCATGCTCCTTATATGTATGGCCTAGCATGCCACATACTGAGCACCAGTCTGGTATCCGCTCATATTTCACTAAGAACAACTCTCTTGTTCCAGCACGAATAATTGACACAACACTCTTAAGTTGCTTTCTAACATCAATCTTTACTCTTGCTCTGTAAAAATTACCAACAAAATCATTTGACGCAGGTTCCAGCGCCATATATTCCCCAACCTTACTTGCCAACGTTTTAACCATACCTTTGAACCCATCTGGGAGATCATGAATCTGGATCCACATGGGGACTGTATTCAACTCAATGGTAGATGGTTTGGTGAATCCATCGTACGGAGCCATCAACACACTTTTGCCTCTGAAAACCCAAGGTCCTCCCTCCATCACCTTTTCCCAATCTCCCAAACATTGGAATTGGAACACAAAACGGTTATTCTCAATCACCCTGATCTTGACTTCTTTTGCTAGGTCCCAAGCTGATCTCATGTTTTTGAAGAACCAAAAGTGGCTAAAATCTGAATCAGTGTGGACTCTTGCCACCGCCATCCAGCGAGGCATCTCATCTGGTTGCTGTTCTGCTTCTTCAAAAACAACATCATCCAAATCATCCTCCGTGATGCCAAGATTGGCCATCATACTGGCCACATCCTCCTTGTTCACAATCCCTGCTGAACTCGCCGCTGAGGGCGCATCCGACGATGACGATCGGCCAGTCTCCATCAAAAAATCTCCACAGATTGCTCTCTCAAGATTTTGTAGATTGGTTTCGATGCCCCGAGGTGTCCAGCCAAAACCAATGGGTCAAGGCCGGGCAGGAGTGCGAAGACTCCCCCTTAGTCAGCCCGAGACTCTCTGGTGGCCGGAGCTATCAGAGATCGAACGGGAAAAACTCTACCCCGGTGGCGCCGGAGAGAGAAGAAAGACCCTAACAAGAGGGGAATTTTTTTTTTCATCAGGGAATTTGCTAAGTTAGAATGTGTTTCTCTACGAAATCGTTAGAAAAAGGCCAACCTTTGCGAAGGGAAGACAACCCGCTCCGCACGCGACAAGTGGCGCGCTGTGGTGCCAGAAAATTCCTGGGAAGTGGTCTCCCTGCTCGCCACGTGTCGCAAGGGGAAGCAACGTGAGGATGAGGGAGGAGAGAGAAGACAGGGGAGAGTGCAGTTTTTCCCTTTTTTTCTAGATTCGTTTTTTCAAAATGAAATATCTTGAGAACCGTAAGTCCAAATTACGAACCGTTTCCACTTTTGAGATCCTCTCGTCGAGATCTTCAAAACTAGATCCCATGTTGATATGTTTCGAGATATTTTTTTCGTACTTCCTATACTACTTTGGTTGTACTCGTGTTGTGTATCTAACTGTACTCGTGCATAAACTGATAAGTACTTCTGTTTTGAATGTATTTGGTGCATTTTTCCCTTTACTCGTGTGTGTGACTGTACTTGTACTCGTCCGTGTGCACGACTGTACTTACTCGTGTGCGCAACTGTACCTGTCTTATGTGGGCGACTGTACCTGTACTCGCTCGTGTACGTAACTGTACTTACCCGTGTGCGCGACTGTATGTGTGGGCGATTGTACCTGTACTCGCTCGTGTACGCGACTGTACTTCCTCATTTGCATGATTGTACCTGTCTCGTGTGCGCGACTGTACTTCCTCGTGTGCACGATTGTACATGTCTCGTGTGCGCGACTGTACCTGTACTCGCTCGTGTACGCAATTGTACCTGTGTGTCGTATGTGTGTCGTATGTAACTGTACTCGCACTTCGTGGGACCCGAATTTACATGTGAACTGGAGTACGCGCGCAATGCATGGTAGCTAGTCTGCGTCTACGTACGTATATACGCACGTATGAGTTAGTTCCATTTGATCCGGCCACTGTGTGCGTGCTTTGGTAGTTGTATTTGCCGATGGAACGAAGAAAAGGGATGTACTCGCGTACGCAGACGTGCAGGTGGCCACGTACGCGCACGGGGAAGCAACGGGGAAGCAACGCAGATTGTGTTCGAGTACGCACGCGAGGGAGAGGCGTGGCTGCGTACGCGCACGGGCAGGTGGCCACGCGTCGCACTGTCGCAAAGCCCATCTTCCCTTCGGGAAGGTTGGCCTCCAGGGAACGATACCCGTTTCTCTATCTAGTCTAGTTGTCAATTTCAGTAAGGCTGATCTGGACTGGATTGTAGTCCGCCTACCCGGCCCAGACCCAACAAAATTAATCGAGCTGTACTATATATTGACCCCGGCCCAGATCAGCCTCCAATCCAATCGCACGCGGAGATCGTCAAAGCCAGAAAAACCTCGACCATCATGGCGGCGGTCTCGTACGACGTGGTCCGTGAGATCCTCGTCCGCCTCAACGACGTGACCACCCTCTTCCGCTGCGCCATGGTCTGCAAGGGATGGTGCAGCCTCCTCGTGTCAGACGACTCCTTCCTCCGACGCTGCTTGCCGGTGCCCGAGAAACCATGCGGATCGCCGCCCTTTGCTGGCTTTGTCACTAAGCTACGGTCTGCGCCGTGCTTTGTCCCGGTGCCCCGCTCGGTGCTAGGACCTGGTCTTCGCGTCTTCAGCTCCTTCTTCCCCAGCGTCTGCCGCGCTGGTTTTTTCGACCACGCGGTGCCCCTCACGTCGCGCCACGGCCTCCTCCTCGTGCGCCTTGATTCCGACCGGAGGCGCGTCCTCCTGGCCGTCTGTGACCCGCTGGCCGGCATGGTCCATGAGCTCCCCCGTCTAGACCATTACTGGGATTTCGAAAACCCTAATGCAGTCGGTGGCTATGCCCTTCTTACCGATGCAGACTGTTCGAGCTCCAACGGCGATGGCCTGCATCAGCATACGCGCTTCTTCAAGGTTCTCATGCTTACAGTCGAAAAGAGCCGGCTGCACTACACTCTCCACGCCTTCTCCTCGGCCGACGAGTCGCCGGGATGGAACACGCGCTTTGGTGTCGTGAAGGACGGAAAGTCCACGGTGCTTAGGCAGCATAACGCCGTGGTGTGCGACGGTGCGCCACATTGGCTCTTGTGGGGCATGGATGGTGTGCACACACTAGACGTGAGCTGCAAGACCGGCCATGTCTCCTTAACAAAGATGATGGGTGTACAGCTCCGGCTACACTACTTCTGTGACCATGTTAATGACCATCCATACCTTACCATCGACGGCGAGGGGAAGCTCATGGTGCTCAGCCTACAAAGGGACGGTCGCAAGCTAGAGATCTGGACACCACACATCAAGTACAGGAGATTCTTCCAAGCTTCGTCGCTCAAGTTAAAATACCTAGATCTACATGACAAGGAGGATGATTATGTATACACCTTCTTAGGAGAGAAGCACGGGATGATTATCGTCAAGGACAACCATAGACGTGTCTATGTTGCCAATCTAAAGACAGGGGTGATGCACGAGGTCAAGGATTGGCCCCGCAATAATGGCATCAGCCGTAGAAAGACCGTGCCCTTGGAGATAGACTGGCCGGGTTTATTTGTTTCACAGCTTGCCTTTGCTGCTTAGTGAGATCTTGTCTTATTTTTTTGCACTGCTAGTTGGCGTGATGGATGGATCGCAATTCGCAAACAATATATATAGGCCGGCCGATCAAGATCAAGTGTGTTCCTCATAAAACTGCTTTATGTCATTTGTATGGTCATTTCGAAAAAAATGTCATTTGCATGGTTGTTAATCATTTAGTTTTTTTTTCTTCAGATTATTGAGTTTCCTGCCAATCTCCTACAAAATAAGCACTTGCAACTTATGTGGTTTGTGCATTGCCAAGTTTAAATATCTCCTCATGTCCCGTTGTTCTTCTTTTTTTTTTCCAAACGATCCACCAAGGATCGAATTTTCATTATCAGGGGAGATAACGAAAATACAGCAGTGTTCACGAACAGCAAAACAAAAGCGGAGGATCGCCGCCTAATGCTAGCGTTTTAGGAGGAATATTACAAACCAGCATACAGTTTTTAAAAGCTAACAGCATGAGCACCCCTGCCTACAGCCAAAAGGGGAAGATCTTGCTCAAAAGAAACAACTACAAGCATATATCCAAGAGCAGATCAAGCAGCAGCGTCATCATTTGCATCTTCTCCAGTTCTATTATCCTCCAAACGCAGAAGATCGCCACGACCATCGTTTCCAGAAGATCTTACTCCAGCCACCTCAGCCGGGCGCAAGAGCCCGTCTGCACCAAAGCACGAAGATCCGAAGCATCTTGTTCTCCATGTAACCCTGCCCGGTATTTCATAAACACAGCAGCGTAGCTGGTTAGATCAAAGGGAGAACTAATCATCTTTTGCTCAAAGCAAGCTTTATTTCTAGTTTTCTAAATAGCTCAACAAATAGCTGCTAAACCAGCTATCCGGGTGTTGCGTGCTGATCGAAGCAAATTGGGGAAACCACCAAAAGAATTGTGAGAAACTCCCAGTGCCGTGTGGGAGATTTAACAGCAGTAGCCACTGCACTCCAGACAAATTTGGCTGCAGAACAGCCAAAAAAGAGATGTGAGATGGTTTCTTGCTCACTGCAAAACTGGCAGTTGGGATTCCCAGACCAATTGCGTTTGAGGAGGTTGTCCTTAGTGGCTATTGCATTATGCCAAATTAACCAGAGCCAAATTTTGATTTTGAGAGGAATTTTTCTCTTCCACAGATGCTTAAAGGATCTGTCTCTACCATTCCCACATATCTGTTTGTACACAGATTTCACAAGTAAAGCAGCCATTTTTTGACCATTTCCACCTAGGATAATCATTTTCCCGAGTCAAATTTGTTTGATTCATCAGCTGAAGCAATCCAGCCTCCTGAATGATGAGATCAGGAGTCAACCATCTTCTATAAGAGAATCTCCATCCCATAGCAGCAGCTCCAGCCACAGTAATATTCTGTTCATTACAAATATCAAACAACACAGGGAACATATCCTTGAGAGGCCTTGTGCTTGCACCAAGAATCTCCCCAAAAGCTGGTTAGCAATCCATTCCCAACATTCATTCTTCTGCCACAGAGATAAAGCTCCCTGACTTTCAACATATCAGACCAAAGTGGAGAATCTCCAGGCCTGCTTTTTGCAAAATAAATGCCTTTTCCTCTTAAATATTTCAATCTCATAAAATCCTGCCAAGGCCCTGTGTCATACTCCATCTTCCACCACCACTTACACATCAGACTAATGTTAAATTTGGCCAAATCTTTAACACCCAAACCACCTTTTTGTTTTGGTTTACAAATCCATCTCCATTTCACAAAGTGATATTTTCTTTTATCAGAACTACCAGCCCAAAAGAAGGATCTAATAGGCTTATCAATCTGCTCAATATTTGTTTTGTGCAAAAGCCTCAGGGACATCTGATACACAGTACTAGTCAAACAAGCATCTATTTTAACCAGTCTTCCTCCAATGGACATAGAGTTACCAATCCAGCCACACATTTTCTTCTTGGTTTTTTCCTCCAAGAATCTCATGTCAGACACTGAGGCCCTTCTAGCACAAACAGGAGTTCCCAAATATTTGATGGGCCAACTACCCATCTGGCATTTGAACAAATCAGCATAAAAGCTCTGTTTTATATTGTCATCTAAAATCATCATTGCTTCACTTTTATCAAAGTTAATTTTCAATCCGGACATGGATTCAAAAATGTAAAGCAAGAGTTTCAAATTGATTGCTTGCTGAACATCATCTTGCAGCAATAAAATGGTGTCATCGAGCATATTGTAAGATTGCCACCCCATTCCGTACCGGATTATCCGCCGATCCTGTGATTAACCCATTGTCTTGAGCCAGATGAATCATTTTAGCCAAACTGTTAGCAGCCATGTTAAATAGGAAGGGGGCAAAAGGATCACCTTGTCTCACTCCCTTGTGGCTAGTAAAATATGGGCCCACTTTGTCATTAACCTTCACACTGAGGGTCCCACCAGCAACTGATTTTTTAATCCACTGCATCCAATTATCACTGAATCCTTTCTGCTTACAACAATCAAACATAAATCCCCAATTTACTTTGTCATATGCTTTTTCAAAGTCAATTTTTAGGACTACACCCTGTTTCTTCCTGACTTTATCCTCTCTCAAAATTTCCTGAAGCAACATCACACCATCTGAGATGTACCTTCCCTTAGTAAAAGTTGTTTGGCAGGGAAGTAAGAGCTTACTCATCACAGGAGATACTCTAACAGTCAAAGTTTTTGTCACAATCTTGAAAAAGACTTGCAACAAACAAATTGGCCTAAACTTTTGAATGACATCAGCATCAGCTGATTTTGGAATAAGGGTAATAACCCCATAATTAATTCTGTCCAAGCCAATTTTATGATCAAATAAATCATTAAAAACATGCAGGATATCAAATTTGACAATATCCCAGCAATGTTGATAAAATTCGATGGGAAAACCATCAGGACCAGCTGCCTTGTTTTTCTCCATGTGATCAACAACATCTTTGATCTCTTCCAAAGTAAAACGTTTATCCAACTCAACACAGTCAAGAGTATTAAGTTTTTCTCTTCTCGTCCAAACATCATCTCTTAATCTAATCCCGAGTCGATTCATCGGACCAAACAAATCCTTGTAAAAGGCGAGTAGCATGCTCCAACAGAGCAACATCACCTTGGATAATTGTATCTCTGTTTTTCAAAGAGAAAATAGTTCTCTTCCTTTTACAACCATTGGCAGCTCTGTGAAAGAAAGCAGAATTGCTATCACCATGGAGGAGCCAATTCTCTCTAGATCTTTGTCTCCAGAAGGATTCTTCATTGTCCAAGACTGACAACAAATCCTGCTGCAAAACACTTCTCCTTACCCTTTGTGATGGAGATAATGGAACATTCTCTTCCAACTCCTCTAGTTCCCTCAATTCATTGGAAATATCTTTCTTCTTTTTAATATATGCACCTCTCAGATTAGCTCCCCAACCTTTCAGAGCTTTCTTGACATTTTTTAGTTTCTTCATTAATCTGTCCAGACTGTCCTTGGCAAGTACTGGTTGCTCCCAACATCTTTTGACTCTATCCAGGAAATTATCCTCTTTGAGCCATCTTTTTTCAAATCTGAAATCTCTTTTCTTTACCATGATATCCAGTGTATCCAAAATCAAAGGATTATGATCAGATATATCTCTCACCAACTTGTGAACTGTTACAAGAGGAAAAAGTTCCTCCCAAGAACTACTCATCAGAAATCTATCTAACTTTTCCAAGGTGGGATCACAATGATTATTAGACCAAGTATATTGACCACCAGCCATATGAATCTCTCTTAAGGCACAGGTATTAATGATGGAGTTGAAAATATCTGACCATTTGTTATGAGGCATGGGCTTATTTTTTTCATTGGAAAATCTCATGATATTGAAATCAGCTCCAACCAGAATTGGTAGAGTTTGATTACTACAAATGTTACCAAGCTCCACCGTAAATTCCTCTTTGTCGGAGGCTCGAGCGGCTCCATAAATGATAATGAAGCACCATTTAACATTTAATTTGAGATCAAGCAAGGTAACTTTGATATGAAATTTTCCAACAGAAGTATCACAAATGGTAAACCTGGATAGCCTAAAACCACCCAGGATACCCCCACTCCTGCCAACAGAGTTGATCCATTTCCAATCAAAATCACCACCAGGGTCAATTCTTCTGAGAAAAGCAGAAGAATAATCTTTTTTAATAGTTTCCTGAAGACCAATAAAATCCAACTCGTTGATCTTTTATCAAATCTGCCAAGAAGGCACTCATTCCTTTTTTTCCAACACCTCTCGCAATTCAAGGAAGCACCTATCATAGATATTTTGGATTTTGTTTCCTTCTTCTGGTTCTAGCAATAATACCACACAGAGGGTGGTCATTACTTGCTTTCACCTGGGCAGCACTTGATTTTGATTGTGCTCCCAAAATGACATCACCTGATGTCAACTGTGATCCACTTCTCCCAATCTTACAAGCAGACTTTTTATTTCTCCTTTTTCTTCTGATAAAACAGAGTGAAAGCCTCCTCTTCTACATCTCTGTCACTTTCACTCTGTTCCTCACCCAGTCCCAGTAACAGGATTGGATTTGAATCAATATCATTGGAATTCACAGCAGAATTTTGCACAGCAGCCATATTATGTCTAGCAATTTCCAAATCTTTTTTTCAAGAGAAAAGGAAGTAGAACTAACTCCCATTTCAAGAGCTCTAGCTAAAATTTCTTCATCATCTAACGAAGCAAAGGAGTTGTGAGTATTTAAATTTGTACCTGGGATATTGCTGGCTTCAGTATTCTCCATGGCTCTAGACCCAATCCTTGAGCTATGAGTGCCTCCGGCTCCAACTGCGGAGCTCATCCCGGGAGCAGGTTGTTGTTGATTTCCACCAGAAGAAGAAGGGTTGCCAGCACCGGGAATATCATTGTCAATAGTTGGGTTATCAACCTGTGAAAGAGGTTCTTCTTGTGAATCAGGCTCAGGCTGTGGGCCATCAACAGGAATAACAACAGCAGTCCTCTCAGATATAAGAGAAGGAGCAGCCAAGGCAAGAATCCCCTGTCCCTGTGTCAGATATGGAGTATCAGAATCCTGTAAATTATCACTACTGTCCAATTCATCAGCAGGATCATCTTCTTCATTGACATTTTCAGCGATTGGATCAAGAAGATTCTTGTATTCCTTCTGAATTGTGAAAGCTTTGTCACTGTTGGATCTTGCCAGAGAAGTAAGAAATTGTTTGTAGGAATCAGCAGCTCTCTGTGAGGAGGAGCTCTCAGAAGATTGGGATGGAAGGGATGCAAGTGCCCCAACCACCTCCTTGTGAACTTCTGAAAGAGGAGAAGAACTGATGGAGCACAGGGTGTGGAAACCAAAGTCTTCTCAGGGACACATGGAAGCTCCAACTCAAACAGCTTCCTTTTGCCAGTATCCTTCCTTGGCATAGAGGATTCATGCATAGCAGCTTGTCTGTGTGAAACCTTATAATTACCAGAGACCTTAGGGGGAGCAGATTGAGAACCTGCATCAGAATCTTGCATGCCCATTCTCTGTCTTTTTGGAGTCCCCTGATCACCTTCATCACCTTGAGCATCAGTAGGAACAGCAGTCTTGTTGCCAGTATTGGAGGAAGGGTCAAACAATTCCCTGGAGTATTGAAACTCATAAAAACCTTTCTTTATTTCACCAATTCTAGAATTGGGCACCAAGGCCAAATCCTGACTGCCAATCTTTACCCTCACATAGGCAAAGTGCCTGAGATAATTTTTGTCAAGAGCAAGAGGCTTGCCTACAAGGCTGGCAGCATAATACACTGTATACTTGTTCCTGAATTTCATAGGAATGCCTTTAATCCTGAACCAGGCCTCCTGCATGATGGAAATTGGCTCAATGTCACCAGCCCATTTTTCCAAACTGATGATTGCACCAGGTACTGTCCTCATGAACAATTTCCCAAAGTGGGCCAGCTCTTCAATAGTCTTGGCGGATGGAAATCTTGTTCTAAACTCGAGTAGCGAAACTTCTTTTGCAAAGAAACGCCGAGTTAATTTTCATAGATTCAGCCTAGACATTGAACTCATGCTCGATATTTCTGCGGTTTACTTCACCTTTTTCAACGGTGATATGAGCATAATTGAGTTGTTCCTCTTGGATAATTATCTTCTTCGAGAACTGGAATAGAATAAAAACCAGACCCAAACTCCTCACTACCAAAGAAAGGGGCGTTGTAATCCCACGGATCTCTTTCTTGACAAACAGAAATATGATGATCACCATTAAAGTAAAAACAAGAGAGATTTCTGAGAGGAATCTCGACCCTCCATTCGCGAGCGAGTGGTGGAGGCAGAAGCCGGTGGTGGTACAGAGGACCCCACCGGTTCCGGCAGAGAGACTAGCGACTGAGAACTGTCGGCGACTACGGCAGATCTATGCTGATTTTGCAACTGTGAGCTATGAACATCTGCAGTAGCAGTATTAGATGATGGCAAGGAATTGACATTCAGTACCACAGACGCGTGATCACCGGCAGTATATAAGGAAGAACACACGCACCGATCCATGACACAGCCGCTAGACCTAGTACAGTCCCAATCCTGACCAGAGAAATACTGTATGTCACAACTCCTCCTGCTCCTACTCGTCCTTGCCGCCTCGCTGGCGTGGCCAGCATCGTGCAAGCCTCTTCCGGTGGTCGTTCCGGTCACCAAGGACCCCGCCACCTCCCTCTACACCATTCACTTCTACGACCGCGCCAACCTCGTCGTCGACATTGCCGAACCACTCGTGTGGTCGACGTGCCAGCGCGGTCACCTGCCGGCGAAGTTCGCGTTTAAGAGCGACACATGCAAGCTCGCCAACGCGTACACCGTCCCTGGCTGCAGTGCGGCCGCTGCGCGGCCATGACCCGCGCAAAGACAGGACATGCTGTTATCACCAGAATTTGACCGGATCAGAGGTGGGCCACGATTGAAGATGGGCTTGAAGAATATACATGGAAGAAAGGCATGAATCGGCCTTATATGCAAAGTTTGGGCTAGTTTGTCCGTGTATCTGTAATATAGTAGGATACGTGTTGATTAGATAGAGTTTGGGGTCATGCCCGGATGGGATTATTCCCACGTTAGAAAGTCTACGGACTATAAATATGTATCTAGGGTTTATGAAATAAACAACAATCACGTTCACCACAAACCAATCTAGGCGCATCGCCAACTCCCTTGTCTCGAGGGTTTCTTCCGGGTAAGCATCATGCTGCCTAGATCGCATCTTGCGATCTAGGCAGTACACGTTTATTCGTTGTTCATGCGTTGCTCGTACTGAAGTCTTTTTGATGGCGAGCAACGTAGTTATCATAGATGTTTTAGGGTTAGCATTGTTCATCGTATCATATGCTATCGTCGTGCGACCCTTAGGCATCTAGCCGCCCTTACACCTATCTTGGGTGTAAGGGCGGCACCCGCTTGATCATTGTTTAGTAGATCCGATCCGTTATGATTGCTCCTTGTTCTTCAAGGATTAGTTTAATATCTGCATGGTTAGGCCTTACAAACGGGTTGAAGGATCCAGTGGCGTGTAGGGTGTAGTTTGCTAGCCCTAGACAGGAAGTTGAAGGATACAGTGGGATGGAGATGAAGTAGAAGTCGTCCACGCAGATGATTCAGCCGAGATTTCAACGGCTGGCATGAACGTTTGGGAGACATCAGGCCAAGAGCCACTCTCAGGCATCAATTTGGACGACTGTGAGCGCATCGACGTGACAAAGGACGGGGTTAGGCTGGTTTTATCCACCGGCCTGACCGTGTAACAAGAGCAACATCTATGGACAAACGTGGCGATGCCGATCCATGTGATCGGCCCCAAGGATCTATGGAGGAACATTGCAAAACCTTCATTGAGCAACTCAATCAACATGGAGGCCGATTCCAGCAATCGGCCAAAATTATCTTTGCCATACATTCTGCCTAGGTTCAACATCGATCTAATGGGCAATGGGTTTACGTCGGTTGATGAGTTGGAAGAAGTCAACACTGGTCTTAACCGAGCCGACGTTCACATATAGTGCCTTGGCTAACTACAGAGCCGATATCAGTAGTTACCTGGCAAAATCGGCTCGGGGGGCACCTAATCAGATGAACATGTGCGATACACGTGCAGTGAAATATTGGGGGGCGATAGAAAAATCGGCCAGTAAAAAAAAATTCTCATGATATACAGCCGATGCACGGACATCGACTTTAGAACTAAGGAACAAAGCCGATGCATAGCCATCGACTCTAGCACAAATTTCATGGGATCTACCAGTTGCGTGTTCAAGACACAAGGACCTCCAACTCCGTGTCGAGGAGTTTCGTTTCGAGCCGCTGTGTGATCATCGGCAATATCGACTTTCAACGGAAGAAAGGTGATCGGCTCTGGCTGGCTCTGCGTGGTAGCTTTCTCAGGTGTGATCGAGCTCAGGTCCATTTGTCTAAATTGCGTGTCCTCATCACTGTTTTCGCCTTGACTGAGGCTCGGGGGGCAGCTGACCTGGTAGATGCTCTGTTTTTAGAAGCCGATTGGAGAGTCATCGGCTGGTCCTGCGTCGCAATCTTCTTCAAAGGTGGTGAGATCTTGCAAAAGAGGGATCCATCTGACAAGGGATTAACTTGTCAATGCCTATGGATTGTAGGCTAGGGTTTAGTTAGAAGTAGAGGGCAAGTAGATCTCGAAGGTTTCAGCCGAAAAGTACTCGACGAATATGAAAACTAGGGTTTGCAGACAATGATTCG
>NC_061513.1:32616470-32660673 GCF_022539505.1 Lolium rigidum | reverse complement strand
CATCACCGATAGGGAGTTGGCTCTGGGCTATCTGGTTGCTGCAAAGGAACGAAGCAGGTGATATCCGTTCACGCGAAGTATCGGCTTCAGCGTCAAGTCGTTTCAGTAGCAGTTCTAGGACTCTCTTGAAGGCATTGGTCTTCCACATTGTCCACCAGAGCTCAAAGTCATCGGTCGAAAAGATGAAGGATAGATCGTGAGGGATTGATGCGTTGACATCGGCTTATTGAGCATTGACCAAGTTTACGATCACTCCGTAGTCAAAGAGATGAAGGGCGGATTAGGAGGGACCGATGCGTTGCCATCGGTTCATTGAGCATTGGCTAAGTGGACAATCGGCAAAGTCAGTATGAGGGGAAATCGACTAAATTGGCATAAAGGAAATCGGCAAAATCAAATTGGGGAAATTCTTCATTGATAAACGAGATTTCTTACATAAAGAGTTGATTGCTCTCAAAAGGAAGTACTAAGGGGATACATTGCCCCGTCTACTACTACTGATCCTATGCTAAGGGTCCTATCTACGGGCCGTCGCTGCCCTCGTCGTCGCCGTCGTCGCCGCTGTCGGCGCTACTCCCGGCGGGCTCGTCGTCGCTGCTGTAGCGACCGCCGGCGGGACCCTCGTTGTCCTCGTCCTCCTCGTCAGCGTCGTCGTCATCGCTGTCGAAGTCGCTGAGGTTCCCCGGCCAGGGGCAGAAGCGCTTGGCCGGCGGTTCGTCGGAGGAGGTTTCGTCGTCCTCCTCCTCCTCCTTCTCCTCCTCCTCCACGGAGGAGGTGAAGTCATCCCAGGGAAAGCGATCGTCATCGCTCTCCTCCTCCGTTTCCCCGTCGGCGAGGAAGCGGAGGTCACTTTCCCCGTCGGTCGAGGACTTGTCGTCCTCAGACCAGACGGAGAAGTCGTGACTGGACTCCTCCCCGGCTGCGATGGCGCGGCGGATGTTGGCCGCGTGGACCTCCTCCGGGCCCCACTCCGGCGTCGGCTCGCGGGAGGAGGAGGATTCGATGGAAAGACCCGATGAAGCAGAGGAGGAAGAAGACATGGTGGCGCAGGAGGGCTTTTGGAGTGCTAATGCGAAGGGGATGAAGAAGCGAACTGTTTGGAACAGTTTAATAAAAGGGGATATAGTGGAGATTCAATGCCACAGCAGTTTCCGAGGAAGTGGTGCTGTTGCGGTCAGAAACCCACCGGCGGGCAGCGACTGGCAACACCGTAGAGCCGGGAACAACTAGGGCTGGGGCTGGCCCCAGTCCCTCAGAGCGACGGCCCGCAAAGCCTCCTGGTCACACGTCCGATGCTATCGCAAGCGCGTGCCACCTGACCTATACCTGGTCAGGAAGGTGTTGGATGATGCCTCGCTTAGTTTCCTGCATGGCATACACGTAAACATTAAATACGAGCCTCGATCGGCTCTCAGGTTATCCTGTGAATCGGCTCAAAGAGCCGATCCACCCATGATTCGTACAAGGTGTCCGAATATATGGTGGTCCTGCTTGATCAAGATGAAGCTAATGCGATCTACGATGATTTAGGGTTTTCACCGCATAATCGGATCATCCTACTCACGATTGGGCCTCGCGCTCGCGTACGGTGAACGTAAGCCGATCCTAGACAGGGCCTAAAAACCAACCCGAGGTCGATCCCCGGAACATCCTGTCTAGGGCCAGCAAACTCCACCCTACACGCCGCTGGATCCTCCAACCCTTTGTAAGGCCTAACTATTGCGGATATTAAACTAATCCTTGCAGAACAAGGAGCAACCGTAACGGATCGGATCTACTAAACTATGATCAAGCGGGTGCCGCCCCTACACCTAAGATAGGTGTAAGGGCGGCTAGATGCATAAGGGTTGCACTACGACAGCATATGATACGAAGAACAATGCTAACCCTAACACATCTAAGATAACTACGTTGCTCACCATCAAAAAGGCTTCAGCACGAGCAACGCATGAACAACGTAGGTAGGCTTGTGCTGCCTAGATCGCAAGATGCGATCTAGGCAGCATGGTGCTTACCGGAGAAACCCTCGAGACGAAGGAGTTGGCGATGCGCCGAGATTTGTTTGTGTTGAACGTTGGTTGTTATTTATTCCACAAACCCTAGATACATATTTATAGTCCAGGGGACTTTCTAATTCAGGCGTGCACCTAACCGTGCACGGGTAAAATTCTGACTCCTAACCGACACGTAATCTAATATGTTACAGATACAAGGGCAAACTAGCCCAAACTTTGCATGTAAGGCCGATTCACGTATTTCTTCTATATATATTTTTTCAAGTCCATCTTGATCGCGGCCCACCTCTGACTCGGTCAAATTCTGGTGATAACACATGCCCCCCCGGTTTTGGAAATGTCATTTCCAAAATCATAATGCTTATCCTTCATCGGGTCATGTCATGACGTCTTGTCTCCTTGACTTTATCACCAACCTAAAAAATGAAGGAATGTCTTCACTTAACCCTGTCGATAGCCAGAGTCAGGCACTCCCCAAAAGAGCCGATGGTATCACATCAGCCTCTACGATAAATCGGGAGCAAGGCCAACCTAACTGCCTCTCCAAACGGTAACCTGCGCCCTTCGTCCGAGAAACTCAGATCCCCAAATCGCCGCCCAAACAGCTCTACGGATCTCAGATCTCAGCCGCGCCATCCCGATTCCTCAGCGCATCCAATGGCGGAATCATCCAACGCCAACGCCATGGTCTCCGGTCTGAAGGTAATCCTCGACAGCCCCCTTGCCACATGCATCAATGTCAGGAGTAAACAGCAAACACCTGAATTAATGCTCTATTCCACTATCAATTTTAGGTCTCAGACATCCTGCTGCCACATCCTTCTCTCGCAAATTCTATGTGCCTCGGTCCTCGTTCTTCCGAGAGTCCCGCCCTCTTAATTTCATGCGAAGCTAACAGGATCCCCTTCGTGAATCGGAACTTAGATCTGACCTCCCGGGCCGACCGCACTGCGAGCCCGGCCTAATCCCCTCGAGGGTTGGGTGACATGGTACAACGAGTATCCAAAGCCCACTATGCCACACGGGAAGCCATAGGGATAGCCGATGCCCTGTCATTATCATTGTCTCCTCTTGAGAAGAATGAAAATATTCCGAAAACCATCGGCTATTTCTGGTCCGACGCATTGACTCGCTTCATGTTTGGTCATGGCCCTATGACACCAACCCCTGTCGGATGTGACCATGATCACAGAGCCTAGACATTGCATCCCCAAGCCCTTACGCATTCAAACTGCCGAAAGTCCCTTTCACCCTTTCTTCTAAAAAAGAGTGTACCGGTTGGGGTGCCTACCTCAATCGTTATATGAAGACCAAAGGCCCCGTGACGAGAGAGAACACACGGCCTTCCTGAACTTTTGGTTGGAACACTTCATATTCTGTGGCCCATCACTTGCCCCTACCAAGAATTACCTTTCCCTAGCCTATGAACTGGCCAAAGGCACCCATCTTGGCCCGGGCAAGCTGTTTCTTGGAGAGGTCTATCGATCTCTTCAAGCGATGTCCGTCAAACTGTTCTCTCAAAAGACGATTAAAGCGGCGGTCCCTGGTGGTTTATTCGGTTATGGGCGCAGCTATACTTTCGGAACCGGATCCCGGACTTCCCACCTTTGACCTCCTGCACCTTTCCGGATGCTAACGGAAAGGATATCCGATGCACCGGCTATGGCCAAGCTTTGTATGGTCTCCCGGGCAGCGAGGCTGATCCCTAAGGAAGCGACGGGGTGGTTCAAGATCTTCTTCCAAGGTTTGGACAACCCCTCGTTCTTTCCTTATACTTGAACCGGAGAATTTTGAAAATCCAATCTCCTTTCGATTGGATAACTTTGCCGATGACGATAGCACCCAGCATCCGTATTCCATCATGATTCGCCCTTGCTTCCTCCCTGTTGGCATGAGTACCTCGAACCGGATCATCAAGCCTGGTTATGAGTGTTATCAACCGGTAGTGGTAGCCCGACAGCTCGGTCTCGGGCAGGTGCCTCCACACTTCTTCTTACACCACCTGACAGCAAGCAGAGCTGAACTGCCTGACATCCTTACTGGCCAAAGGTGTTACACCTTCTTTGATGCTTTGGCCATCCCAATTCCCCACGACCTCCGTTTCTCCTTCACTACCGACGGTTTCGAGACTTGGTGGTCCATGTGGAAGACCCATGTCTTCAGAAGGGCTTTAGGACCGCTGTTGAGACAACTTGATGCCGAGTACGACATCCCCGCAGACCAGGTACCATCACTCAAATATTTCTTGTAACTGCTTATGGTAATTGTCTGCGACCTGACTCCATCTCCTGGCAGCAACAAGATGGCCCAGCCCCCAAGCAAGCCGATGGCTCCCCCTTCGCATTCCTTCCTCCGGCCCCAGTGGTTCTCTTCTGGCAGAGCTCGCCATCTCTGAAGAAAGTCATAATGCAGAGCCAGCCTATTTCAACGAAATCGGCTCCTAAGAGTAAAGCAACTTCGGGGCCAGTTGCCCCCCGAGCCTCGACTCAGGCGAGGACGGCAGTGAGGAAGGTGGCTGTCAGGAAGACCCTGAAGCGCAAAGCTCCTGCTCAAGAAAGCTTGCACGTAAGTTGATCCGTGTCTTAATCGAACACATTTGCCTTCCCAACCTTTGTAACATGGTCGTACCTCTTCTTTCAGGCTTCCACTGAAGAGAACTCCAGTGAGGGAACACAGTCCAGTCCAAGGGACTCCTCCCTAGGCGATACAGAAAGGTCCACTACACAGAGCCAGACGGATTCGCCAACGTCGGCTCCTCGGAAAAGGTCGACTTCCGAGCCGGCTGTCCTTCAGGTTCCGATCCAAACGAGGTCACGCATGAAGCGTCGATGTGTCAAAAGGGCCCGCACAGGCCCACAAGTCTCCTCGCCGAGCCAGGAAGTTTCAAATGTAATACCCTCAACAGCTCGTGTTCCACATCGTCTTGCCGCTAATTGGATTGCCTTACCATTTCCCTTGCAGACTGATGGGAATTCTAGCGGGGACGTTGAAGAGGTGCCGATGCCATCTGCTGCCCTTGGTCTGTCCAACTCGCCAAACGTGACTGACCAAGTGGCTAACCTGGCCCAGACTACCGCAAAGCCGATCGTCACAACATCGGCTTCCCTTCCTTTCTTGGGAGAGGTAAGCTCGTCTCTCTCTCAACCCTACTCTTTTCCTTTGTCGTATGCTTATGCTGCTCTTGCTCGTCTGTCAGGGGTGTGATCCTTCAAGCTTGCTGACGTTCGACCCCGACTCCATCGAACCCGCTGTTTCCAAAGCAGGTGAAGAGCCAGACCCTAGCGCGGTCGATGGCCCGCTTCAGCGTCTCAAAGTCTTGCTCTCCTCCCCTGTTGATACGCTGGTCGAGAACCCCGAGGCAATCAAGGGCATCCTCGAGGACATCCAGCCCCGTCTCCCAGTAACGCTGCAAGTTAAGCTTTGGCAGGCAGTGTCTTTGCCAGTTTCGGGTCAAGGGTGCAGTCGGCTCGTCAAAGGATTACTCTTCGCCGCGCCCAACTCCCGTTGAGAGCCGATATTGCAGGCAAATGTCAACGGCTCAACGAGAAGAAAGCCGCTTTAGACGCCAAGACCGCCACTTCTGCTCGTAGTGTCAAACTTGCGACCTTGCGCAAGGAACTGGAGGACCTTGAGAAGAGGGCCAGGGAGACCAAACAACTTATCCAGGATGAGGAATCCCTCATTGCTTGCTCCCAAGAGGAAGCAAAAGGTCTCACGACTGATCCGAAGACCGACCCGGCTGAAATTCGTGCCCCGAGCAGCCCGGTGGTGATGGGGAGAGACGAGGACGACGAGGCCGAGATCGCCGAAGTGGATCGAATCCGTGCCGATGCTCTTCACGCCCTTAATGCCTTTCTTCAGTAGGGCCTCCTTGTGTAAACTGATGCCTGTAAACTTGCTGTACTTGTCAAAGTCAATGTCGGTGCATCGGCTCTGGTTGCGTTGCCAATTCGATTTTTTTTTATTTGCCAATTTCCCTGTCGGCCGCCAATATTCCTCCGCACATGCTCAATGGTGTCGCGCCTGCTCATATGATTAGGTGCCCCCCGAGCCGATTCTGCCAGGTAATTGCTGATATCGGCTCTGTGGCTAGCCAAAATACTACGATGTGAACGTCGGCTTTTTTAGGAACGATGTGGATTTCTTCCAGTGCCTCAGCATTGCCCATTAGATCGACGTTGAGCCCAGACCGAAAGCATGGTGAGAATGATTTTGGCCGATTCCTAGAATCGGCCTCCATGTTAGTAGGTCCACGCAGGTCTGGCGATATTCCTCCACAGATCTTTGGGGCCAATCTCACGGATCGGTATTGCCGCGTTTGCCCATGCATAGTGTCGGAGCCGGTCGCGTGGAACGGCTTCTTCCTTGTCTTCGCTGTGATAGCAGCTGTCCTCGTCTCCGTCCTTACCAGGGTGGCGCCCGAGTCCTATCATGTTGATGTCGAGTGAGGATCTTGGCTGGCACTCTCCAAGGTAAGTACGCTCCACTATGTTACGGTGGATGTCGGTGAAGTCGGCACTCTTGGTGCTGCCAATGCGCATGGCAACGGTGGACGGTGGTCCCACCGGGCGTGCCAGAATGTGTTGCGGTCAGAAACCCACCGGCGGGCAGCGACTGGCAACACCGTAGAGCCGGGAACAACTAGGGTTGCGGCTGGCCCCAGTCCCACAGAGCGACGGCCCGCAAAGCCTCCTGGTCACACGTCCGATGCTATCGCAAGGGCGTGCCACCTGACCTATACCGGTCAGGAAGGTGTTGGATGATGCCTCGCTTAGTTTCCTGCATGGCATACACGTAAACATTAAATACGAGCCTCGATCAGCTCTCAGGTTATCCTGTGAATCGGCTCAAAGAGCCGATCCACCCATGATTCGTACAAGGTGTCCGAATATATGGTGGTCCTGCTTGATCAAGATGAAGCTAATGCGATCTACGACGATTTAGGGTTTTCACCGCATAATCGGATCATCCTACTCACGATTGGGCCTCGCGCTCGCGTACGGTGAACGTAAGCCGATCCTAGACATGGCCTAAAAACCAACCCGAGGTCGATCCCCGGAACATCCTGTCTAGGGCCAGCAAACTCCACCCTACACGCCGCTGAATCCTCCAACCCTTTGTAAGGCCTAACTATTGCGGATATTAAACTAATCCTTGCGAGAACAAGGAGCAACGTAACGGATCGGATCTACTAAACTATGATCAAGCGGGGTGCCGCCCCTACACCTAAGATAGGTGTAAGGGCGGCTAGATGCATAAGGGTTGCACTACGACGAGCATATGATACGAAGAACAATGCTAACCCTAACACATCTAAGATAACTACGTTGCTCGCCATCAAAAAGGCTTCAGACACGAGCAACGCATGAACAACGTAGGTAGGCTTGTGTTGCCTAGATCGCAAGATGCGATCTAGGCAGCATGGTGCTTACCGGAGAAACCCTCGAGACGAAGGAGTTGGCGATGCGCCGAGATTTGTTTGTGTTGAACGTTGGTTGTTGTTTATTCCACAAACCCTAGATACATATTTATAGTCCGAGGGACTTTCTAATTCAGGCGTGCACCTAACCGTGCACGGGTAAAATTCTGACTCCTAACCGACACGTAATCTAATATGTTACAGATACAAAGGCAAACTAGCCCAAACTTTGCATGTAAGGCCGATTCACGTATTTCTTCTATATATATTTTTTCAAGTCCATCTTGATCGCGGCCCACCTCTGACTCGGTCAAATTCTGGTGATAACAGGTGCCCAACAGAAAAAAAAAATTGCCAGGTCACGCGGAGAAGTGGAGGAGGCAAGGCATCATGATGAAGGATACTGCGACGGTTCTGCTCTGCCACGACATGACCCGACGAAGAAAAAGCAGTGATTTTGGAATTGTCATTTCCAAAACCAGGGGGCATGTGTTATCACCGAATTTGACCGGATCAGAGGTGGGCCGCGATTGAAGATGGGCTTGAAGAATATACATGGAAGAAAGGCATGAATCGGCCTTATATGCAAAGTTTGGGCTAGTTTGCCCGTGTATCTGTAATATAGTAGGATACGTGTTGATTAGATAGAGTTTGGGCTCGTGCCCGGTTGGGATTATTCCCACGTTAGAAAGTCTACGGACTATAAATATGTATCTAGGTTTTATGAAATAAACAAGAATCACGTTCACCACAAACCAATCTAGGCGCATCGCCAACTCCCTTGTCTCGAGGGTTTCTTCCGGGTAAGCATCATGCTGCCTAGATCGCATCTTGCGATCTAGGCAGTACACGTTTATTCGTTGTTCATGCGTTGCTCGTACTGAAGTCTTTTTGATGGCGAGCAACGTAGTTATCATAAATGTTTTAGGGTTAGCATTGTTCATCGTATCATATGCTATCGTCGTGCGACCCTTAGGCATCTAGCCGCCCTTACACCTATCTTGGGTGTAAGGGCGGCACCCGCTTGATCATTGTTTAGTAGATCCGATCCGTTATGATTGCTCCTTGTTCTTCAAGGATTAGTTTAATATCTGCATGGTTAGGCCTTACAAACGGGTTGAAGGATCCGGTGGCGCGTAGGGTGTAGTTTGCTAGCCCTAGACAGGGATGTTCCGAGGATCAACTTCGTGTTGGTTTTTAGGCCTTGTCTAGGGTCGGTTTACGATCACCGTGCGTGACCGCCAAGCTCAATCACGAGTAGGATGTTCCGATTATGCGGTGAAAACCCTAAATCGTAGTAGGTCGTTTTAGCTTTATTTTGATCAAGCAGGACCACCATCTGATCGTACACCTCGTACGCATCATGGGTGGATCGGCTCCTTGAGCCGATTCACAGGACAACCCCGAGAGCCGATCGAGGCTCGTATTTAATGTTTACGTGTATGCCATGCGAGAAACTAAGCGAGGCACATCCAACACCTTCCCGACCAGGTATAGGTCGGTGGCACGCCCTTGCATCAGCATCGGACGTGCGTGCCGAGGCTTTGCGGGCCGTCGCTCGGAGGGACCAGGGCCAGCCGCGAGTCCTGGGAGCCTCCCGGCTCTACGGTGTTGCCCGTCGCTGCTCGCCGGTGGGTTTCGACCGCAACACATTCTCGGCACGCCCGGTGGGACCATCTTCGACATCAACCGCATCGCCATCTACATCTGAGATGGCGGAAGGCACTCCGATCAAGTACGAGGATCTGACCGAGGAGCTCAAGAAGAAGCATGACGAGATCAAAGCAGTCCTCGAAGCCGACCTCATCGGCTCTTTTCACAGAACCCGCTCACATGGCATCAGGTGGAAAAGGTTCACACCTGAAGGCGCGCTCGATGGAGTGGACCTCTCCGCCCCGTCAGAAGAACGCACCAGGTCGCTGCGTCAGGAGATTACTTTCATGGTGGCTCATTCGCTACACCGCCATTCTGAGAGCCTGGTGAACACTTTGGAGCGTGTCGCTCTTCGGGTGATCCAGGAAATCATGAGCCATCAGTACTCTCCGTCAGGACCAGCTCCGGGGACTCACCAAGGAGAGATGCCACTCCAGTCCCGTCCACCGCTGCCGTTTGCGTTGGCAGCACCAGAAGTGCCGAGTTCATCGGCATACGTCGTCTTCAAGATCGGTGGTGACCCTAGTGACTACCAATTCTTGCATGAGGCGCCTAAGGAGATCCCTCACGGATACACGTGCACATACGTGCCAGACTGCAGTAACTGGGCACTCTCGAACCAGGCTGCAACAGCAGGGACTTCCGGAACAGCAGGAGGAACTTCGGGAACAGATCTTGAGAAGCGAGACGTGGCTAGCTAAGTATGCCACTCCGACGAACCTCCGGAGCTCAGCTCCTGCAGGTTGGCTCGAGCTGGAAAAGCAAGCATGGCTGGCTAAGTATGCCACCCCGGCGAATCTTCGGAGTTCGACGCCTGCAGCCATCACCGCGGATCAGATCCGTACAATCCCGAAAGACCAGTTCGGCATGATGCCGAAAAGGAGGACAATCGGCTATTCCAAGCCGTACCCCAACGAGTACGAGTTGATCCCGCTACCACCCAAATATCGGCTCCCTGATTTCACCAAGTTTAATGGATCAGATGGTTCCAGCTCCATCGAGCATGTGAGCCGATATTTGGCACAGCTGGGCACGATCTCAGCATCAGATGAGCTGCGCGTGAGGATCTTCGCACAGTCCCTCACAGGATCGGCTTTCGGGTGGTACACATCGCTGCCACTGATGTCTACGTTCCCCCTCCTTTCCTGTAGACAGTGTTGGGCCTCCAAGAGTAGAGGTTTGTAGAACAGCAGCAAGTTTCCCTTAAGTGGATACCCAAGGTTTATCGAACTCAGGGAGGAAGAGGTCAAAGATATCCCTCTCATGCAACCCCTGCAACCACAAAGCAAGAAGTCTCTTGTGTCCCCAACACACCTAATAGGTGCACTAGTTCGGCGAAGAGATAGTGAAATACAGGTGGTATGAATAAGTATGAGCGAGTAGCAACGGTGCCGGAAAAGTGCTTGGCGTGTAGTTGATGGTGGTGGTATTGCGACGAGTAGTAACGCAGTAGTAACTCAGCGGTATTTAGGAACAAGGCCTAGGGAATAGACTTTCACTAGTGGACACTCTCAACATCGATCACATAACGAAACGAGATAAATGCATACTCTACACTTTTGTTGGATGATGAACATATTGCGTAGGATTACACGAACCCTCAATGCCGGAGTTAACAAGCTCCACAATAATGCTCATGTTTAAGTAACCTTTAGTGTAAGATAGATCAACGCTACTAAACCAAGTACTAGCATAGCATGCACACTCGTCACCTTCATGCATATGTAGGAGGAATAGATCACATCAATATTATCATAGCAATAGTTAACTCCATAATCTACAAGAGATCATGATCATAGCACAAACCAAGTACTAACACGGTGCACGCACTCGTCACCTTTGCACACATGCAGGAGGAATAAAACTACTTTAATAACACATCACTAGAGTAGCACATAGATAGTAGTGATACAACATGCTGCAATCATAAAGAGATATAAATAAGCACCTCACTATGCCATTCAATGAGTAAGTATTCTGTGAAATCTAGCCTAAGAGACCCACACGGTGCACACACTGTCACCTTTACACACGTGGGACGAGGAGTCTCCGGAGATCACATAAGTAAAACCCACTTGACTAGCATAATGACATCTAGATTACAAGCATCATCATATGAATCTCAATCATGTAAGGCAGCTCATGAGATTATTGTATTGAACTACATAGGAGAGAGATGAACCACATAGCTACCGGCACAGCCCCGAGCCTCGATGGAGAACTACTCCCTCCTCATGGGAGCAGCAGCGGTGATGAAGATGGCGGTGGAGATGGCAGCGGTGTCGATGGAGAAGCCTTCCGGGGCACTTCCCCGCTCCGGCAGGGTGCCGGAACAGAGATCCTGTCCCCCGGATCTTGGCTTCGCGATGGCGGCGGCTCCGGCAGGTTTCCGTGGGTTTCGTCAATTGGTATCGGGTTTTCTGATCCGGGGGCTTTATATAGGCGAAGAGGCGGCGCAGGAGGGCTGACAGCGGGGCCACACCATAGGGCGGCGCGGCCCCCCCACTGGCCGCGCCAGCCTAGGGTTTGGTGGCCCTGTGGCCCCCCTCTGGTCCTTCCCGGGTGTTCTGGATGCTTCCGATGAAAATAGGAACTTTGGCGTTGATTTCGTCCGATTCCGAGAATATTTCGTTACTAGGATTTCTGAAACCAAAAACAGCGAGAAAACGAGAACCGGCACTTCGGCATCTTGTTAATAGGTTAGTTCCGAGAAAATGCACGAATATGACATAAAGTGTGCATAAAACATGTAGATAACATCAATAATGTGGCATGGAACACAAGAAATTATCGATACGTTGGAGACGTATCAGCATCCCCAAGCTTAGTTCTGCTCGTCCCGAGCAGGTAAAACGATAACAAAGATAATTTCTGGAGTGACATGCCATCATAAACTTGATCATACTATTTGTACAGCATATGTAGTGAATGCAGCGATCGAAACAATGTGTATGACATGGGTAAACAACTGAATCATAAAGCAAAGACTTTTCATGAATAGCACTTCAAGACAAGCATCAATAAGTCTTGCATAAGAGTTAACTCATAAAGCAATAATTCAAAGTAAAGGTATTGAAGCAACACAAAAGAAGATTAAGTTTCAGCGGTTGCTTTCAACTTGTAACATGTATATCTCATGGATAATTGTCAATGCAAAGCAATATAACAAATGCAATATGAAAATATGTAAGAATCAATGCACAGTTCACACAAGTGTTTGCTTCTTGAGGTGGAGAGAAATAGGTGAACTGACTCAACAATGAAAGTAAAAGAATGGTCCTTCAAAGAGGAAAGCATCGATTGCTATATTTGTGCTAGAGCTTTGATTTTGAAAACATAAAGAAAGCATAAAAGTAAAGTTTTGAGAGGTGTTTGTTGTTGTCAACGAATGGTAGCGGGTACTCTAACCCCTTGCCGGACAAACCTTCAAAGAGCGGCTCCCATTTTATTTTATTTTTGGATGGCACTCCTTCCAACCTTTCTTTCACAAACCATGGCTAACCGAATCCTCGGGTGCACTGCCAACAATCTCATACCATGAAGGAGTGCCTTTTTATTTTAGTTTTATTATGATGACACTCCTCCCAACCTTTGCTTACACAAGCCATGGCTAACCGAATCCTTCGGGTGCCGTCCAACAATCACATACCATGGAGGAGTGTCTATTTTTGTTAATTAATTTGGGACTGGGAATCCCATTGCCGACTCTTTTTGCAAAATTATTGGATAAGCGGATGTAGCCACTAGTCCATTGGTGAAAGTTGCCCAACAAGATTGAAAGATAAACACCACATACTTCCTCATGAGCTATAAAACATTGACACAAATCAGAGGTAATAAATTTTGAATTGTTTAAAGGTAGCACTCAAGCAATTTACTTTGGAATGGCGGGAATTACCATGTAGTAGGTAGGTGTGGTGGACACAAATGGCATAGTGTTGGCTCAAGTATTTGGATGCATGAGAAGTATTCCCTCTCGATACAAGGTTTAGGCTAGCAAGGTTGTTTGAGGCAAACACAAGGATGAACTAGTACAGCAAAACTCACATAAAAGACATATTACAAGTATTATAAGACTATACATCGTCTTCCTTGTTGTTCAAACCCCTTACTAGAAATTATCTAGACCTTAGAGAAACCAAATATGCAAACCAAATTTTAGCATGCTCTATGTATTTCTTCATTAATGGGTGCAAAGCATATGATGCAAGAGCTTAAACATGAGCACAACAATTGCCAAGTATCACATTACCCAAGACATTATAGCAATTACTACATGTATCATTTTCCAATTCCAACCATATAACAATTTAACGAAGAGGAAACTTCGCCATGAATATTATGAGCTAAGAACACATGTGTTCATACGAACCAGCGGAGCGTGTCTCTCTCCCACACAAGCATGATGTAATCCAATTTATTCAAACACAAACAAAAACAAAAGCAAACAAACAGACGCTCCAAGAAAAAGCACATAAGATGTGATGGAATAAAAATATAGTTTCGGGGAGGAACCCGATAATGTTGTCGATGAAGAAGGGGATGCCTTGGGCATCCCCAAGCTTAGACGCTTGAGTCTTCTTGATATATGCAGGGGTGAACCACCGGGTGCATCCCCAAGCTTAGAGCTTTCACTCTCCTTGATCGTAGTATATCATCCTCCTCTCTTGACCCTTGAAAACTTCCTCCACACCAAACTCGAAACAACTCATTAGAGGGTTAGTGCACAATAAAAATTAACATGTTCAGAGGTGACACAATCATTCTTAACACTTCTGGACATTGCATAAAGCTACTGGACATTAATGGATCAAAGAAATTCATCCAACATAGCAAAAGAGGCAATGCGAAATAAAAGACAGAATCTGTCAAAACAGAACAGTCCGTAAAGATGGATTTTATTAGGCCACCAGACCTGCTCAAATGAAAATGCTCAAATTGAATGAAAGTTGCGTACATATCTGAGGATCACGCTCGTAAATTGGCATAATTTTCTGAGCTTCCTGCAGGGCAGTGGGCTCAGATTCGTGACAGCAAAGAAATCTGGAACTGCGCAGTAATCCAAATCTAGTACTTACTTTACTATCAAAGACTTTACTTGGCACAACAAAACATAAAACTAAGATAAGGAGAGGTTGCTACAGTAGTAAACAACTTCCAAGACACAAATATAAAACAAAGTACTGTAGCAAAATAACACATGGGTTATCTCCCAAGAAGTTCTTTCTTTTTAGCCATTAAGATGGGCTCAGCAGTTTTAATGATGCACTCGCAAGAAATAGTATTTGAAGCAAAAGAGAGCATCAAGAGGCAAATTCAAAACACATTTAAGTCTAACATGCTTCCTATGCATAGGAATCTTGTAAATAAACAAGTCCATGAAGAGCAAAGTAACAAGCATAGGAAGATAAAACAAGTGTAGCATCAAAAATTTCAGCACATAGAGAGGTGTTTTAGTAACATGAAAATTTCTACAACCATATTTTCCTCTCTCATAACAACTTTCAGTAGCATCATGAGCAAACTCAACAATATAACTATCAAATGAAACATTCTTATCATGAGTCTCATGCATAAAATTATTACTACTCCCAACATAAGCATAATCAATTTTATTAGTTGTAGTGGGAGCAAATTCAACAAAGTAGCTATCATTATTATTCTCATCAAGTGTAGGAGGCATAGTATAATCACAACAAAATTCACTCTCCATAGTAGGTGGCACCAAAAGACCACTATCATTATCATCATAAATAGGAGGCAAAGTATCATCAAAGAAAATTTTCTCCTCAATGCTTGGGGGACTAAAAATATCATGAAAACCAGCTTCCCCAAGCTTAGAACTTTCTATATTATTGTCAACAATGGTGTTCAAAGCGTTCATACTAATATTACTACCAGACATGCAAAGAAGATTTCATAGGTTTTTTAATTTTCGCATCAAACAATCCATGTTTTAAATCAGGAAATAGAATAAGAAGCTCATTGTTGTCCATTATGCCAAACTAGTGTAAACAAGAAACAACAAGATGCAATTGCAGGATCTAAAGGAAATAGCTTCGAGCACACACACAACGGCGCCGGAAAAATACTTTACCTGAGACCGTAGTATGAGTGCCTTTTTACCTTTCCTCCCCGGCAACGGCGCCAGAAAAGTGCTTGATGTCTACGTTCCCCCTCCTTTCCCGTAGACAAGTGTTGGGCCTCCAAGAGTAGAGGTTTGTAGAACAGCAGCAAGTTTCCCTTAAGTGGATACCCAAGGTTTATCGAACTCGGGGAGGAAGAGGTCAAAGATATCCCTCTCATGCAACCCCGCAACCACAAAGCAAGAAGTCTCTTGTGTCCCCAACACACCTAATAGGTGCACTAGTTCGGCGAAGAGATAGTGAAATACAGGTGGTATGAATAAGTATGAGCAGATAGCAACGGTGCCGAAAAAGTGCTTGGCGTGTAGTTGATGGTGGTGGTATTGCAGCGAGTAGTAACGCAAGTAGTAACTCGGCAGTATTTAGGAACAAGGCCTAGGGAATAGACTTTCACTAGTGGACACTCTCAACATCGATCACATAACGTAACGAGATAAATGCATACTCTACACTTTTGTTGGATGATGAACATATTGCGTAGGATTACACGAACCCTCAATGCCGGAGTTAACAAGCTCCACAATAATGCTCATGTTTAAGTAACCTTTAGTGTAAGATAGATCAACGCTACTAAACCAAGTACTAGCATAGCATGCACACTTTGTCACCTTCATGCATATGTAGGAGGAATAGATCACATCAATATTATCATAGCAATAGTTAACTCCATAATCTACAAGAGATCATGATCATAGCACAAACCAAGTACTAACACGGTGCACGCACTCGTCACCTTTGCACACATGCAGGAGGAATAAAACTACTTTAATAACACATCACTAGAGTAGCACATAGATAGTAGTGATACAACATGCTGCAATCATAAAGAGATATAAATAAGCACCTCACTATGCCATTCAATGAGTAAGTATTCTGTGAAATCTAGCCTAAGAGACCCACACGGTGCACACACTCGTCACCTTTACACACGTGGGACGAGGAGTCTCCGGAGATCACATAAGTAAAACCCACTTGACTAGCATAATGACATCTAGATTACAAGCATCATCATATGAATCTCAATCATGTAAGGCAGCTCATGAGATTATTGTATTGAACTACATAGGAGAGAGATGAACCACATAGCTACCGGTACAGCCCCGAGCCTCGATGGAGAACTACTCCCTCCTCATGGGAGCAGCAGCGGTGATGAAGATGGCGGTGGAGATGGCAGCGGTGTCGATGGAGAAGCCTTCCGGGGCACTTCCCCGCTCCGGCAGGGTGCCGGAACAGAGATCCTGTCCCCCGCATCTTGGCTTCGCGATGGCGGCGGCTCCGGCAGGTTTCCGTGGGTTTCGTCAATTGGTATCGGGTTTTCTGATCCAGGGGCTTTATATAGGCGAAGAGGCGGCGCGAGGAGGGCCGACACGGGGCCACACCATAGGGCGGCGCGGCCCCCACCGGCCGCGCCAGCCTAGGGTTTGGTGGCCCCGTGGCCCCCCTCCGGTCCTTCCCGGGTGTTCTGGATGCTTCCGATGAAAATAGGAACTTTGGCGTTGATTTCGTCCGATTCCGAGAATATTTCGTTACTAGGATTTCCGAAACCAAAAACAGCAGTAAAACAGGAACCGGCACTTCGGCATCTTGTTAATAGGTTAGTTCCAGAAAATGCACGAATATGACATAAAGTGTGCATAAAACATGTAGATAACATCAATAATGTGGCATGGAACACAAGAAATTATCGATACGTTGGAGACGTATCAGCCACCAGACTCAATCCGGACTTGGAAGCAGTTGGAAGAGCAGTTCTACGTGCAGTATCAGTCAGAGGCTTCCGAGGCTGGCATTGCCGATCTAGCACAAGTACGACAGAAGCGCGGGGAAACAGTGTCAGAATACGTCCAGCGCTTCAGGACCGTTAGGAACCGATGCTATCCGGTTCATGTGACTGAAAAAGAAGCAGTCGAGTTGGCGGTGGTGGGTCTCTCATAATCGATCAAGGACGTGGCTTCCCAAGCAGACTACCCTTCACTGGCGCACATGGTGCAGAAGCTGTCAGCATATGAACAGCGCCACCCAGATGTATACCAGGATAAATTCAAGCGTGCGGTGGTCCTGGTTGAGGCAGATGAAGATGAAGGTGCTGCGGGAGATCAAGAGGTAGCAGTAGCTGAATGGACTCGGGGGGCAAGCCCCGTGTCCTGCAAGTGGGTTAAGCCACAATGTCCGCCAAAAGGGTTTGACTTCGACGTGACCAAAGCTGAGCAAATTTTCGACCTCTTACTCAAGGAGAAGCAGCTAAAGTTACCCGAATGCCACAAGATCCCCACGGTGCAGGAGCTGAACGGAAAGCCATACTGCAAGTGGCATAACACGTTCACCCACGCCACCAACGACTGCAGGGTGTGGCGTCAGCAGGTCCAAATGGCGATAGAACAAGGGCGTCTAATTTTCAGCCAGTACGCCATGAAGGTCGACACACACCCCTTCCCCGCCGTTAACATGGTGGAGTGCACTTACCATGGAGGGTGCCAGCCAGGATTCTCGTGCAATATCAACATGGTAGGACCTGGGCACCACTCGGTAAGGACGGAGATGAGGGCAGCTGCTCTCATAGCAAGGACACCGAGGAAGCCGCTCCACGCGATCGGCTCCGTCACGATGGCAAGCGCTACATCACAGAGGGAGAAGTGAGGAACGTAAGATATCAGCGACCTCTCTCTGATCACCTCCTCAACAAGTATGTGAGTCAATATGACCAACGCCGACGATACAACGACGATGATGAAAGAGATCGTCTGGCTAGGGACGCCAGGAGACATCGTCGGCATGATCGCGACGAGGAGAGATATGAGCGCCACGCCAAGGAAAAGTCGAGAGAGCAAGACGACGTGGACAGGCACTGGAACTGCCCCTTCTTCAGACACTGCTGGGATTCAGGAATGAGCCGATTGCCTACAATCGGCAATCGTCCGTAATGTAGACAAAAGAAGAAGGATGCAGCTAACGTGTCCGTGTTCAAACGTCTAGGGCCTCTCCCGCCTCGGAACAAGCACGCTGAGTCCGCTCGGGTAGAAGATCTCGAGGAACTAGAGGACGATGATGAAGAAGACAATTATCATCGGCCAAGGTGGTGCCCTGATGGGCTCAGCCGTTCCCAAAAGCGTAGGGTTCAGCGACTACGTGGGTTGGAGGAAGCCGAAAGGTTATACCTGCACACGTTAAGGAAGGCGCGGCCTGATCCGGCCGCTAAAATTCAGCGAACCCCGGACGAAGAAGGTCGGCCACAAAGGAAGGAGTGGCGCCCAGTGCAAAGAAAGCCGATGATGAGACATCGGCCGGCACAAACATGGTGTTCATCCTTCCAACGGAGTTTAGTGCTCCAGGATTAGACGAAGCACCTGTGGCACAACTTGATCGCGGCCCACGGCCGGTTATCTTTGAGAAGCCACGAGAAAGAAGCTACGAGCATCCGAAGGCCCCGTACTTGCGAGGCTACATCAATGGGCAGCCTCGTCAATAAGATGCTGGTGGACACCGGAGCAGACGAGTCAACATTATGCCATACTCCATGCTACGTCGGTTGGGACGCTCTAGCTCGGATCTGATCAAGACCAATGTGACACTGAGCGATTTCAACGGCCAAGCATCTGACGCACAAGGTGTTCTGAACGTGGATCTGACCGTAGGAAGGAAAATCGTTCCTACGACGTTCTTTATTGTCGACAGCAAGAGCACTTATGCTGTCCTACTAGGGAGAGATTGGATCCACGCCAACTGTTGCATTCCATCCACGATGCACCAATGCCTAATATAGTGGGATGGAGATGAAGTAGAAGTCGTCCACGCAGATGATTCAGCCGAGATTTCAACGGCTGGCATGAACGTTTGGGAGACATCAGGCCAAGAGCCACTCTCAGGCATCAATTTGGACGATCACGAGCGCATCGACGTGACAAAGGACGGGGTTAGGCTGGTTTTATCCACCGGTCTGACCGTGTAACAAGAGCAACATCTATGGACAAACGTGGTGATGCCGATCCATGTGATCGGCCCCAAGGATCTATGGAGGAACATTGCAAAACCTTCATTGAGCAACTCAATCAACATGGAGGCCGATTCCAGCAATCGGCCAAAATTATCTTCGCCATACATTCTGCCTAGGTTCAACATCGATCTAATGGGCAATGGGTTTACGTCGGCTGATGAGTTGGAAGAAGTCAACACTGGTCTTAACCGAGCCGACGTTCACATATAGTGCCTTTGCTAACTACAGAGCCGATATCAGCAGCTACTCGGCGAATCGGCTCGGGGGGCACCTAATCAGATGAACATGTGCGATACATGTGCAGTGAAATATTGGGGGCCGATAGAAAAATCGGCCAGTAAAAAAAATTTCTCATGATATACAGCCGATGCACGGACATCGACTTTAGAACTAAGGAACAAAGCCGATGCATAGCCATCGACTCTAGCACAAATTTCATGGGATCTACCAGTTGCGTGTTCAAGACACAAGGACCTCCAACTCTGTGTCAGAGGAGTTTCGTTTCTGAGCCGCTGTGTGATCATCTGCAATATCGACTTTCAACGGAAGAAAGGTGATCGGCTCTGGCTGGCTCTGCGTGGTAGCTTTCTCAGGTGTGATCGAGCTCAGGTCCATTTGTCTAAATTGCGTGTCCTCATCACTGTTTTCGCGTTGATCGAGGCTCGGGGGCAGCCGACCCGGTAGATGCTCTGTTTTTAGAAGCCGATTGGAGAGTCATCGGCTGGTCCTGCGTCGCAATCTTCTTCAAAGGTGGTGAGTTCTTGCAAAAGAGGGATCCATCATCGCCGATAGGGAGTTGGCTCTGGGCTATCTGGTTGCTGCAAAGGAACAGAGCAGGTGATATCTGTTCTGCAGAAGTATCGGCTTCAGCGTCAAGTCGTTTCAGCAGCGGTTCTAGGACTCTCTTGAAGGCATTGGTCTTCCACATTGTCCACCAGAGCTCAAAGTCATCGGTCGAAAAGATGAAGGATAGATCGTGAGGGATTGATGCGTTGACATCGGCTTATTGAGCATTGACCAAGTTTACGATCACTCCGTAGTCAAAGAGATGAAGGGCGGATTAGGAGGGACCGATGCGTTGCCATCGGTTCATTGAGCATTGGCTAAGTGGACAATCGGCAAAGTCAGTATGAGGGGAAATCGACTAAATTGGCATAAAGGAAATCGGCAAAATCAAATTGGGGAAATTCTTCATTGATAAACGAGATTTCTTACATAAAGAGCTGATTGCTCTCAAAAGGAAGTACTAAGGGGATACATTGCCCCGTCTACTACTACCGATCCTATGCTAAGGGTCCTATCTACGGGCCGTCGCTGCCCTCGTCGTCGCCGGCTCGTCGCCGGCCGTCGGCGCTACTCCCGGCGGGCTCGTCGTCGCCGCCGTAGCGACCGCCGGCAGGACCCTCGTTGTCCTCGTCCTCCTCGTCGGCGTCGTCGTCGTCGCTGTCGAAGTCGCTGAGGTTCCCCGGCCAGGGGCAGAAGCGCTTGGCCGGCGGTTCATCGGAGGAGGTGTCGTCGTCGTCGTCCTCCTCCTCCTCCTCCTCCACGGAGGAGGTGAAGTCGTCCCAGGGAAAGCGATCGTCATCGCTCTCCTCCTCCGTTTCCCCGTCGGCGAGGAAGCGGAGGTCACTTTCCCCGTCGGTCGAGGACTTGTCGTCCTCAGACCAGACGGAGAAGTCGTGGCTGGACTCCTCCCCGGATTCGATGGCGCGGCGGATGTTGGCCGCGTGGACCTCCTCCGGGCCCCACTCCGGCGTCGGCTCGCGGGAGGAGGAGGATTCGATGGAAAGACCCGATGAGGCAGAGGAGGAAGAAGACATGGTGGCGCGAGGAGGGCTTTTGGAGTGCTAATGCGAAGGGGATGAAGAAGCGAACTGTTTGGAACGGTTTAATAAAAGGGGATATAGTGGAGATTCAATGCCACGAGCAGTTCCGAGGAAGTGGTGCCCAACGAGAAAAAAAAATTTGCCGGGTCACGCGGAGAAGTGGAGGAGGCAAGGCATCATGATGAAGGATACTGCGACGGTTCCGCTCTGCCACGACATGACCCGACGAAGGAAAAAGCAGTGATTTTGGAATTGTCATTTCCAAAACCAGGGGGCATGTGTTATCACCAGAATTTGACCGGATCAGAGGTGGGCCGCGATTGAAGATGGGCTTGAAGAATATACATGGAAGAAAGGCATGAATCGGCCTTATATGCAAAGTTTGGGCTAGTTTGCCCGTGTATCTGTAATATAGTAGGATACGTGTTGATTAGATAGAGTTTGGGCTCGTGCCCGGTTGGGATTATTCCCACGTTAGAAAGTCTACGGACTATAAATATGTATCTAGGTTTTATGAAATAAACAACAATCACGTTCACCACAAACCAATCTAGGCGCATCGCCAACTCCCTTGTCTCGAGGGTTTCTTCCGGGTAAGCATCATGCTACCTAGATCGCATCTTGCGATCTAGGCAGTACACGTTTATTCGTTGTTCATGCGTTGCTCGTACTGAAGTCTTTTTGATGGCGAGCAACGTAGTTATCATAGATGTTTTAGGGTTAGCATTGTTCATCGTATCATATGCTATCGTCGTGCGACCCTTAGGCATCTAGCCGCCCTTACACCTATCTTGGGTGTAAGGGCGGCACCCGCTTGATCATTGTTTAGTAGATCCGATCCGTTATGATTGCTCCTTGTTCTTCAAGGATTAGTTTAATATCTGCATGGTTAGGCCTTACAAACGGGTTGAAGGATCCGGTGGCGCGTAGGGTGTAGTTTGCTAGCCCTAGACAGGATGTTCCGAGGATCAACTTCGTGTTGGTTTTTAGGCCTTGTCTAGGGTCGGTTTACGATCACCGTGCGTGGCCGCCGAGGCTCAATCACGAGTAGGATGTTCCGATTATGCGGTGAAAACCCTAAATCGTAGTTGGTCGTTTTAGCTTTATTTTGATCAAGCAGGACCACCATCCGATCGTACACCTCGTACGCATCATGGGTGGATCGGCTCCTTGAGCCGATTCACGGGACAACCCGAGAGCCGATCGAGGCTCGTATTTAATGTTTACGTGTATGCCATGCAGGAAACTAAGCGAGGCACATCCAACACCTTCCCGACCGGGTATAGGTCAGGTGGCACGCCCTGCATCAGCATCGGACGTGCGTGCCGAGGCTTTGCGGGCCGTCGCTCGGAGGGACCAGGGCCAGCCGCAGTCCTGGGAGCCTCCCGGCTCTACAGTGTTGCCCGTCGCTGCTCGCCGGTGGGTTTCTGACCGCAACACATGCATAGCCTACCCGTACAATCCGGTCACCGGCTCGTGCGCCGCCGGGAGCCTTGTCCACACGAGGTTCGTCGCCAACACCACCGACGGCAAAAACCCGGTGAACCAGGTGTCCGTCAGGGCCGTGTCGGCGTGCGGAACGACGAAGAAACTCCTGGCGTCCCTGCCGCGGGGCGCCTCGGGCGTGGCCGGGCTCGCGGGCTCCGGCCTAGCTCTGCCAGGTCAGGTGGCGTCGTCGCAGAAGGTCGCAAGGAAGTTCCTCCTCTGCCTCCCCGGCGGCGGCTCCTACGGCGACGGCGTGGCCATCTTCGGTGGCGGCCCTCTGTACCTCCTCGAGGGGCAGCCAGAGTTCACGCAGTCGCTGGAGTACACGCCGCTCCTCACCAAGAAAGACAACCCTGCGTACTTCATCACGGTGAATTACATCGCGCTAGATAACGCCCGTGTGCCCCTCCCGCCGCGCGCGCTCGCCACCGGTGGCGTGGTGCTCCGGACGACGGTGCCCTACACCGCGCTGCGCGCCGACGTGTACCACCCGTTCGTGGCCGCGTTCGGCAAGGCCATGGCGGCGCAGTGGCAGTACGCGCACACGGTGAAGCCGGTGGCGCCATTCGGGCTGTGCTACGACGCACGGACGCTGGTCAATGCGCATAGCGGGTACATGGTGCCGAGCGTGACGCTGGCACTGGATGGGGGGAAGAAATGGACGATGGCCGGCGTGAACTCGATGGTGGACGTGAAGCTGGGGACGGCGTGCCTGGCGTTCGTGGAGATGAAGGGGGTCAAGGCCGGGGACGTAACCGCGCCAGCGGTGGTCGTGGGAGGGTTCCAGATAGAGAACTTCGTGCTCCAGTTCGACCTAGAGAAGAAGCGGCTCGGCTTCCTCTCAGGCTGCCCTTCTACACGCCGTGCAGCCAATTTAATTTCACTCGGAACGCTCAATAATAAATCTTGTAAATAATTCTGTTTATCTATAGTGTTTAATCGCACTACTGCCTGCATTTTTCCAATTTCATTTAAGAGTGCCAACACTTTTCACTGCCTGACTGTTTTCCTATGGTGTTTTACAGGACTACTACGTGTATGTTTATAAAAGGGAAAGGCTTCGGAACCCCCGGACGATCGATCGCCTCGCGTCCTCCGGGTCGCCAGCCTGCCACGCGTCCCTCTTCGTGGCCGAACCGAGCGAGAGAGTGGGCCCCACCTCCAACCTTATCCTCCTAAATTCATCTTCCTCAACGAAATCCTCTGCTGCCTCACGCCCTGCAGTAGCTGCATCTCCTTCCCACGCCCGTGGCGGACTGGCGGTAGCCTATGCGAAGAGCTCCGACCACCTCTCCAGCACGCGCCACGGCCGCCGCCCAACCACACGTCGCTGGCCCAAGCTCCGCGCCAACAGGCTCGACCGCTCGAGCTCGTCATCTTCTCGTACGACGACACCTGTGGGGGCAGCGACGTTGAGACCGTCATGTACGGCGGCGGAGGAGTTGCTGGGTGAGGCGGAGGAGTTTCCGGGCGTGATTCTGCGACCAGGAATGAGCACCGATGCTGCCAAGGGCGTCGCCGTCTGCTACAAGGAGAGGCGGCGTCTGCTACAAGGAGGCGTCTATGTCTGCTACAAGGGCGGCGGGGTGTGCTACAACAGGCGACGGCCGCTGCTACAAAGGGCGGTGGCGAATGCTACAAGCGGCGGCGGCGAAGTGCTACAAGCCGCGGACGGCGGCGACGTGCTACAAGCGGCAAACGACGGCGGCCGTTGCTACAAACCGGGCGCCCCTGTGCTGCAAGGAGGCTGGCGCGGCCGTCGACGGCGGTGGTTGCTGCAAACAGCGGTGGCAGTTGCTACGCACTGAGCGCCACAGTGCTGCAAGGAGGCCGGCAAGGCCGGCGGCGCCGGCTGCTGCAAACGGCGACGGCCGTTGCTACAAACGGCAGCGGTCATGGCTACAAACGGGCCGCCGTCGTGCTGCAAGGTGGCTGGCCACTGGCGAGGTCGTCGGCGAGGTCACATGCGAGGGGCCGTGGTGCTACTGCTGCCGGCGCGCGCGGTCATCCTGCCGGAGCGGGCAGCGCTTCTGTCGACGCGGGGCAGCTACTGTGATGTGTGCGTCGTGGGATGAGGGATGAGGGGATTTTTTCCTTCCATGGATGTGCTTTTCGTTTTTTTTCTTTTGCCTCCACGCTGGAGCGTTGACCCGATCTGCGGTGGCTAACGTCCGCATCGAACGGCCAGCGACCCGGGGATCGGGAATTTGATCCCCGGGGGACGCTCAGCGCTGCCCTTTATAAAATGTAACTTTCATTTTGGCCACGTAATACTAATAAGTGATGGTGTTCAAATTAAAAGTAGTACCTCTATAAAGGATGTTAAAAGTTTCTTCAAATTTGAATGTATCTACTTTTTAGTGTATAAATACATCTAAATTTAGATAAATCTCTGACATCATTTTATGTAAGGAGTGAGTAATAATAAGAGACTCCACTTGATGTGCAACTTCTGCCATTGAGATTCAGACAGCTGATAATTGCTACCACATCCATTTCAATGAATAAGAACTATATTATTTTTGAAAAGTCAAATCATGTAAAGTTTGACCAAGCTTTTACTAAAAAGCCTTAACATGCAAAATACAAAGTTAATGTAGTTAGATCCACCATTAAATATATTTTCATATGATATCTATAGAGTAGATAGTTATTAATAATTTTTTCTAAAAATATAGTCGAACTTTACTTTGCTTGATTTAAAAAGTTAATATAACTTTATTAACTGAAACAAAGGGAGTACCAAACTAGCAAGGTACCAGAAAAGAGATACAAGTTCCGGCCTTGCTCCAAGTTCCAAACTACTGTATTTATTTAGTAAGTACGAAAGGAAGTTTCGTATCACAGCCGTGCCGATCCAAGTCACAAAGATAGAGCGGCGGTCAGTTCCTTGCGAAGTTGCCGCAGGTGGTTCTGATGAAGAGCAGCGTGCCACTGAACCCGAGCCTGGACGCGGCCTCGTCAAACACCAAGAAATTATTCTCCATCTGAAACCCGCCGACGGTCACCGCGCTTGGCGCCGCCCACCCGCCGTCGACGAACGCCAGGCATGCCGTGTCCTCTGCCACCTCCGCCAGCGAGTTGAACCCGAACACCGTCCAGTTCCCGCCGCCGCGTGGCATCACCAGGTCCACCGGCCGGCGCCACGGCGTACCCGACCCCCGAGAACCCGAGATCGCTGATGTTGAAGCAGACCTCGAACGGCACCACGGCCGGGACGCGCGGCACATTCGTGGTGGCACGCTGAAAGGCCGCGACAAACGCGCGGTACACGTCGCGCCGCAGCACCGTGTACGGCGCCGCCGTGTCGAGCGTGACGAGGTCGAGCGCGCCGGGCGGGAGCTGGACGGCTTCTTGGTTGATGGCGATGCCGGCAAGCTGGATGGTGTATGCGGAGGGGTTCCAAGGGTTGCGAACGAGGGGCGTGTAGGAGAGGACGGAGCTCACGTCGAACGGCGTTGGCGGCATGAGCCCGTACGGCCCGTCCCCGAAGAACGCCACGCCGGCGCCGCCAGCCGTGCTCGGCAGGCAGACGGCGAACTGCCGCTTGAGCGCGAGCTTGGCGTAGAGCTGGGCTGGCAGGCTCGCGCCGTTCCTGCCGAGGCCCGCGTCGCCGGTCACCGCGACCGGAAATGACGACCCGAGGAACCCGGGCGGCGCGCATGCAGAGAGGACGCCGCCGACAGTGGCCTCGGCCGTCGGCGTGCTCCCGTCGGTTGCGTTGGTGACTAGATCGACGAGCGTGAGGTCGCCGACGACGGCCCGGTCGCCCGTGACAGGGTTTTTGAGGCGAGCGGTGCACCTGCACTGGCCTTGGGCGAAGTGCTTCTGCGTCCCCAACGCGGCGGTGCACTCGGCGGAGGAGCACGGGACGGTGGGGTGCCCCACGGAGCAGGGCGACCAGAGGAGCGGGCCAGAGAGGTCGAGCAAGTAGTCCTTGTGCGAGAGTGAGAGCGTGTAGAGAGAGGTCTTGGCTGCTTTGGTTATTTGAGCCACCAAGGCATTGATCGGCGGAGCTACCAAGGCTTTCGCAAGACTATGATCTGAAGATGATGTGCATAGGACAATGGAGAGGACGAAGAGGCGAAGAAAGGTTTGGAGATTCAGAGCCATTTTGCTTGGTGAATGGTGATGCTGCGCTGAGGAGTGTTTTATGTGTAGAAATGTGTTGGGACTTGTTGAAGCTTGCGTATAGATGCAATTCAACTTTGCTCATCGATATGCGTAATATATAACATATATGGCGTGTCCACGTATCAGAGTCGAGAGATTTTCTTAAATCCTATTGTTGCTAACAGTTTGGCTAAAATGATTCATCTGGCTCAAGACAATGGGTTAATCACAGGACTGGCAGATAATCTGGTACAGAATGGGGTGGCAATCTTACAATATGCTGATGACACCATTTTATTGCTGCAAGATGATGTTCAGCAAGCAATCAATTTGAAACTCTTGCTTTACATTTTTGAATCCATGTCTGGATTGAAAATTAACTTTGATAAAAGTGAAGCAATGATGATTTTAGATGACAATATAAAACATAGCTTTTATGCTGATTTGTTCAAATGCCAGATGGGTAGTTGGCCCATCAAATATTTGGGAACTCCTGTTTGTGCTAGAAGGGCCTCAGTGTCTGACATGAGATTCTTGGAGGAAAAAACCAAGAAGAAAATGTGTGGCTGGATTGGTAACTCTATGTCCATTGGAGGAAGACTGGTTAAAATAGATGCTTGTTTGGCTAGCACTGCAGTGTATCAGATGTCCCTGAGGCTTTTGCACAAAACAAATATTGAGTAGATTGATAAGCCTATTAGATCCTTCTTTTGGGCTGGTAGTGCTGATAAAAGAAAATATCACTTTGTGAAATGGAGATGGATTTGTAAACCAAAACAAAAAGGTGGTTTGGGTGTTAAAGATTTGGCCAAATTTAACATTAGTCTGATGTGTAAGTGGTGGTGGAAGCTGGAGCATGACACAGGGCCTTGGCAGGATTTTATGAGATTGAAATACTTAAGAGGAAAAGGCATTTATTTTGCAAAAAGCAGGCCTGGAGATTCTCCACTTTGGTCTGATATGTTGAAAGTCAGGGAGCTTTATCTCTGTGGCAGAAGAATGAATGTTGGGAATGGATTGCTAACCAGCTTTTGGGGAGATTCTTGGTGCAGCACAAGGCCTCTCAAGGATATGTTCCCTGTGTTGTTTGATATTTGTAATGAACGGAATATTACTCGTGGCTGGAGCTGCTTGCTATGGGATGGAGATTCTCTTATAGAAGATGGTTGACTCTCGATCTCATCATTCAGGAGGCTGGATTGCTTCAGCTGATGAATCAAACAAATTTGACTCGGGAAAATGATTATCCTAGGTGGAAATGGTCAAAAAATGGCTGATTTCTTGTGAAATCTGTGTACAAACAGATATGTGGGAATGGTAGAGACAGATCCTTTAAGCATCCGTGGAAGAGCAAAATTCCTCTCAAAATCAAAATTTGGCTCCGGTTAATTTGGCATAATGCAATAGCCACTAAGGACAACCTCCTCAAACGCAATTGGTCCGGGAATCCCAAGCTGCCGGCTTTGCGAGTGAGCAAGAAACCATCTCACATCTCTTTTTTGGCTGTTCTGCAGCCAAATTTGTCTGGAGTGCAGTGGCTACTGCTGTTAAATCTCCCACACGGCCTGGGAGTTTCTCACAATTCTTTTGGTGGTTTCCCCAATTTTCTTCGGTCAGCCGCAATACCCAGATAGCTGGTTTAGCAGCTATTTGCTGGGCTATTTGGAAAACTAGAAATAAAGCTTGCTTTGAGCAAAAGATGATTAGTTCTCCCTTTGATCTAACCAGCTACGCTGCTGTGTTTATGAAATACTGGGCAGGGTTACATGGAGAACAAGATGCTTCAGATCTTCGTGCTTGGTGCAGACGGGCTCTTGCGCTCGGCTGAGGTGGCTGGAGTAAAATCTTCCGGAAACGATGGTCGTGGCGATCTTCGCGTTTGGAGGATAATAGAACTGGAGAAGATGCAAATGATGACGCTCGTTGCTTGACTGCTCTTGGATATATGCTTGTAGTTGTTTCTTTTGAGCAAGATCTTCCCCTTTTGGTCGTAGGTAGGGGTGCTCTTGCTTTGTTAGCTTTTAAAAACTGTATGCTGGTTTGTAATATTCCCCCTAAAACGCTAGCATTAGGCAGCGATCCTCCGCTTTTGTTTTGCTGTTCATGAACACTGCTGTATTTTCGTTATCTCCCCTGATAATGAAAATTCGATCCTTGGTGGATCGTTTGGAAAAAAAAAGAGACAGCTGTACTTGTTAAACTGTTTTGGACCGCCAGCGTGTCCGATCTTGTTGCGGCGTACACAGGAAGATCATCTACATATGCAGTGTGAGAATGAGTACAAAAACCATGTTCTTCTATAGTTCTATCTATCCGTTCGTGTGGGACGGTGATTTTCCCGTTGCTCGCCCTCGATCAATCATCTAGCGTATTTTAAGTTTTTTTAAGTTTGAGCAAGTTTACACATAAAAGTTTGAATATTTACATTAGCTCAAAAAAATTAATATTTACAATATTAAATCAGTATCAATAAATTCACAATAAAGTATACTTTCTAATGTGTCCACTACATATTATAGATATAAATCTTTTTTTTCTAAATATTTGGTTAAAGTTAGTAAGATTTGATTTTTGACCAATCCTTAGATGTCTTACATTTTGGAACAGAGGGAGAACTAGCCAGAGCATCTCCACTGGCACCGACACCTTCCATAGCGATCCCGATCCCAATAATTTTATTAAGGCCCGGTGTTTTTGTTGGGCCAGACTGGCGCGTTTTAAAAGTAGCCCTCTTGTTTTCGATCTCAGTAGAAGTACCGGCAATCCCGTGCCGGCGTCTACTCATGGAGCATCGAATGGATGCGCTGGCACCCTATGCCACGTCGGATTTCAGGGGTAGGACCGGCATGTCAACGACTTCACGGCGGACGCCATCTTTAAATATGACACCTCGGGTGCTCCGAGGTGGGTCGCCATCTTTACTGAATCTGTCGATTCCCCACGCGGAGATGCCGCCAGAAATGCACACACTAGCCATCGCCCGTTCTATTTAGTGTGCACTCTCCGCTCACCTCCGTCGCACTCGCATCTACCGATGCACTCTACTCTTCCGCCATAGTCGCCTCCATAACACAATGTAACGGGCGATGGCCCGTGGCCCCATGACTAGATGACGATGACAACACGCTACATTGTACATGTTGATTTTGTAAAAATGCATGTAAGGGCATCTCCAACGGGCCGACGCATTTCGGAGAAGATGCGGACTACCTGCACCTGGACAGAAAGACCCTATGAAGCTTTACTGTTCCCTGGGATTGGCTTTGGGCCTTTCCTGCGCAGCTTAGGTGGAAGGCGAAGAAGGCTCCCTTCCGGGGGGGGGGCGAGCCATCGGTGAGATACCACTCGGAAGAGCTCGGATTCTAACCTTGTGTCGGACCCGCGGGCCAAGGGACAGTCTCGGGTAGACAGTTTCTATGGGGCGTAGGCCTCCCAAAAGGTAACGGAGGCGTGCAAAGGTTTCCTCGGGCCGGACGGACATTGGTCCTCGAGTGCAAAGGCGGAAGGGAGCTTGACTGCAAGACTCACCCGTCGAGCAGAGACGAAAGTCGGCCTTAGTGATCCGACGGTGCCGAGTGGAAGGGCCGTCGCTCAACGGATAAAAGTTACACTAGGGATAACAGGCTGATCTTCCCCAAGGGTCCACATCGACGGGAAGGTTTGGCACCTCGATGTCGGCTCTTCGCCACCTGGAGCTGTAGGTGGTTCCAAGGGTTGGGTTGTTCGCCCATTAATGCGGTACGTGAGCTGGGTTCAGAACGTCGTGAGACAGTTCGGTCCATATCCGGTGTGGGCCGGAAATACTAAGCCTACTAAAGGCACGAAAATAGAAGGTAAGTTTAAATCCGTCATAGAATAGGTGTCTCAATTCAAATTGACTATTTCTATCTATTCAAAAAATATCTTAAGATTCTTATGATATAATTAAGTATATCTATTATAAGGAATATTGACTATTGTATTTTTTAGTTTGCAAACAAAATATTTTTTATAGAATACTTTAGTATTCTATAAAAAATATTTTCTAAAAAAACGAAAGGAATAAAATAATAAAATTGCAAAAAAGGAGAACTAATTAAAAAGATTTGATCAAATATGTAGTCAACTTTATTTGATGGTAGTTTGGAGGATTAGAAATATGACTATTGCTTTCCAATTAGCTGTTTTTGCATTAATTGCGACTTCCTCAGTCTTAGTAATTAGTGTACCCCTTGTATTTGCTTCTCCTGATGGTTGGTCAAATAATAAAAACGTTGTATTTTCCGGTACATCATTATGGATTGGACTAGTCTTTCTCGTAGCTATTCTAAATTCTCTCATTTCTTAAATTTGTTTAGTATTTAGTAGCCCGATACAAAATAAATAAAAAGGCCATTTCTTGAAAAAAAATTTCGAATAGTGAGACGCATTAAAATTAAAACGCAATTTGCATTCTGAATTGCTAGTTCTTCTCTTTCAGTATTACGAAATTCCAGTCCCATTAGAATATTCATTGACAGACAATAAAAATAAGGAAAACTCTAATATAATAGAAAATGAAACGAAACGGTCGACCCAGACATAGACGGTCGACCCAAGTGGATATACGCTATAAAATATATAGCGTAGCGAGCGTAGTTCAATGGTAAAACATCTCCTTGCCAAGGAGAAGATACGGGTTCGATTCCCGCCGCTCGCCCACTTAATTTAGTAAAGTACTATGATAAAAAGTTTAGTTTAGTTGACTGTTTAACTACTTATATTAAATTAAGTATTAATTAGAATTAGGTGTTAGTCTAGTACCGTATCCCTTACTATTCTTACCCTTCTTTTGCATCCCACTCAAAAAAAGGGGGCGCTACAGAGCCGGAAAGGGCTACCTAAATCAGGTATTTACTAAGACAAACAAATCGGGTATTCACTAAGACAAACAACTGGCAAACTGCTTTTAAAGAGGAGGACTGCGCCTTTACTTTCATTTCATTTTTCTTTTCCGCAAGGTCGGGAGGGGTCCTGCATGTTCTTCTTGTGGAGGCAAGTGCCTTCGCAAACTGCTCAATTTTGCCCTCTAGGGCCGGGAACTCGTGAATAAAAGTTGGCCCAAAGAAAGAGAATAGTCCTTTTATTTTTATATAGACTGCTAAGTTAAGTGCGGAGACGGGAATCGAACCCGTGACCTCAAGGTTATGAGCCTCGTGAGCTACCAAACTGCTCTACTCCGCTCTGGAGTACCAAAAACTGGTGGACAAAAAAGGTTGAATACAGGCCTTTACCATGTCTAGACAAAAGGAATACTCCTTTTATAGAGAATGGAGCGGGTAGCGGGAATCGAACCCGCATCGTTAGCTTGGAAGGCTAGGGGTTATAGTCGACGTTGATTTATTATTTTTAACGTCTCTAATTCAAAACCGAACATGAAATTTTTATTTCATTCGGCTCCTTTATGGATATTCCCACCACTTAACATCTATGTCAGCTTTTCTATTTGAATGGAACCAAAAGCTCTCTGCTTTCTAGATGATCCTTATAGAATAGGAGATAGAAATTCTATCTAAATCCATCTAATCTACTTATCTTCGTTCCCTAATTTCATTCAAGGGATCCTGAGGAAAAGAATTGAGTTTCCACCGAGCTGGAACAATATGCTGATGGTTCTAGTAAACCAAAACTATCGTTTTTTAGCTATTTGGCTTCCTTATTCCTTTTTTAACAAAAGAAGATTTAGTTACGATTGGAAATAAACTTTTTTGTATCTTCAGCCATAGATCCTTTACTCATATTTTAAAAATTGGAATACTTAAATCCAATGCAAAATTATGCTTCGCGACTCTGTACTCATAATCCAATTTGTATTTTGGATGCAATTTCCATTAGTCTTTGGATACAAATCGCGAGAATGTATATTCTTCCTCAATATGCTATTGAGAGGAAAAGGATTAAATCCTTTATAAGAACTAAAGTTTTCATCGGAATAGAAAAAACTTAAGGATGCCTTAAGTATATCATTTCAAATTCAGTTATTAATAGAACGAATCACACTTTTACCACTAAACTATACCCGCTACATGTAGATTATGATATAAACAGTACCCTTTGTCAAGCATATCCAAAGGTTAATGACACTGAGCCGTTGGTATTTCTACTTGGATCGCTGGCCTTTACTTTAGGATTTAGATAGCCCCTTCCCTCTGGTATATAAAATACTTACATCTTTTCTTACCATGCCAATAGCTTCTGAATCAAATGTATGTATTTCAATTAGGATCCTATTCTACGGTTACGACTACAATGATCATTATTTACTTTGCGAGGACGTAAGTGCGCGAGACTGCTGTACTGAATAGTTTTATTATTCCTCCAATATACATACACCAGGGGATATAGGAGGTAACACTGTCCCTATAAATTCCTTTTTTCCTTTCCTTTTTTGTTCAATTCTAAACAAAAAAATTATGGAAGATGTTTCCCCCCCCCGCTTATCATTAAGTCCGAGCCGTAGAGAAAGTCTATAGCTTGATAGAAGTAAGAAACAAAGAGTCATCAGTTAAAGAAAAAACAGACAGGACCGACGGATTTACCTGATGTAAAGAAGATCCTAAAAGTATCCGGTTAGTCGATTCTCTTCATTTATCACTTTCCTCTCTCTCCTTTTTTCCACTAACTCAATTCTAGTTTATTGGATTCTTGTTTAAAAGAATCAAAATAGAACTAAGAACACATAAAAAAGAGCATAGAAGATCAAGACCATTACCAAATGTTCCCCCCAAGACTCATATTGGGTATCTATTCCCTTTCTTTTCCATCGAATCGGTCATAACCACTACCTACATTCCACAAAATAGTACACCACAAGTAGGAGCTAATGAATAGGCCCGCGATTCCGTAGAAAGAAATCACGACTCCCTATGGAAAAAAAAGTATTTGTTGAGATGGAAGTACGTCTGAAATGTTTGATTGTGTCCGTTTGCGTCGGCCCGCGGACGTCATGCGGCCCAGGGCAATCGTTTGCATCGGGGGTACCTCCAGCGGTACTGATGTCTACGGGAGCTTCTATTCTTGTAGACAGTGTTGGGCCTCCAAGAGCAGAGGTTTGTAGAACAGCAGCAAGTTTCCCTTAAGTGAATCACCCAAGGTTTATCGAACTCAGGGAGAAAGAGGTCAAAGATATCCCTCTCAAGCAACCCTGCAACCACAAAGCAAGAAGTCTCTTGTGTCCCCAACACACCTAATACACTTGTCAGATGTATAGGTGCACTAGTTCGGCGAAGAGATAGTGAGATGCAAGTAATATGGATGAGTATGAGTGGTAATAGCAATCTGAATAAAATATGGCAGCGAGCAAACATGTAACAAAACAGTAAACAAACGGAGATTCGATGCTTGGAAGCAAGGCCTAGGGATCCTGCTTTCACTAGTGGACACTCTCAACATTGATCGCATAATAAATAACTCTTTCTCATATGTGCTACATACACTCTTTTGTTGGATGATGAACACATTGCGTAGGATTACACGAACCCTCAATGCCGGAGTTAACAAGCTCCACAATTCAATGTTTATATTCAAATAACCTTAGAGCATAATAGATCATTGCGAAATAAACCAAGAACTAACATAGTGCACACACTATCCACATTACACTATGAAGGAGGAATAGATCACATAAATACTATCATAATGATAATTAACTCCACACACTACTAGGAAAAGGGCTATAGCTGCACGCAAGTGGTGCCGGCGCACCACCATAGGCATGCGCCGGTGGAACATGTTGCCGGCGCACCAAATAAGCGCCGCGCCGGCGATGGACCTATACTGCCGGCGCACAAAAAAAAAATAGTGCGCCGGGGATAAAATTCGAAGAGATGCGGGCTGAACAGGTAAAAATCTGGGCACCTTACCCCCGGCGCACCTCTATGGTGGTGCGCCGGTGGTAGACAATTTACCACCAGCGCACCACCATATAGGTGCGCCGGGGTAAGCTGCCTAGATTTTTCTCTCCACCCCCCCGGGAATCGCCTTTTCGGTTTTCGAAAAAATAATAGAAAATGATAGAAAATTCAAAAAATAAAATCCTTTGAAATGCCCATGTAATATGTGATCTAGTTTTAGTAAAAATTTGAAAATTTGAATTTCGATGTATTATGCAAAATGGCGTCATCTTTCGGTAAAACGGGATTTCTGGTTGCATACGACCTCCGATGAAAAACTTTTTTATATCAAAATCGATCTACTCGAAATTTCCTATTCGAATTCAACGGCCTACGCCCGTTTGGAGAAAAAATGGATTCGTCAAATTCAAAACAGAAACAGGAATTTTTTCAGATTTAAGATTTGGGAGAAAAAAAGAAAAAAAAGACCCCCGGCGCACCACCCTACTTGGTGCGCCGGCAGTAACCTATGGTATATATATACTCCACACCTGCCTGTGCTCCTCACTTTCACATTTTCCTTCTCTTTTCCTCCTCCTCCTCCTCCTCCTCCTCCTCCTCATCTACTACATCGAGCTACTGCGGCGAGCTACTCCGGCGACCTTTACTGCACCGACGGCCACGATGGCCACCGACGGCCACAACATCCTCCGGCCTCCTCCACCACCTCCGGCCTCCTCCACCACGTCCGGCCTCCGCCACCACGTCCAGCCTCCTCCACCACCTCCGGCCTCCTCCACCAACTCCGGCCACCTCCATCAACTCCGGGCTCCCCCACCTACTCCGGGCTCCTCCACCTCCGGCCTACTCCTCCTCCTCCTACACCGACGCGATGACCTCGGGAGCTTCCGCCATCATCCTGCACCTCCTGTACCTCCTACACTGGCACAGAGACGACAACCACTGATTAGCTAGATCTAGATCTAGATTTGATTTTTTTTTTGTTTTCTTGTATAACCTACCGCCGGCGAACAAGACAGGTACCACCGGCGCACCAACAGGTGCGCCGGCAATAAGCGATTATCACCGGCCTGTTCCCACTGGCGGGCTCTAAGTGCGCCGGCAATAGGCCTTTTTGGTGCGCCGGCAATAAGCCTTTTCCTTGTAGTGACAATCTACAAGAGATCATGATCATAGCCTACGACAAGAACCACACGGTGCACACACTAGTCACCTTTACACCATGCAGGACGAATAGACTACTTTAATAACATCACATGAGTAGCACACAACTAGTAGCGATACAAAGCTCATCATATGGATCTCAATCATGTAAAGCAGCTCATGAGATCATTGTATTGAAGTACATGGGAGAGAGATTAACCACATAGCTACGAGCGGAGCCCTCAGCCTCGGGGGTGGATTACTCCCTCCTCATCATGGAGACGAGCGATGGCGGTGAAGATGGCGGTGGAGACGGCGGTGGAGATGACTCCGGGGGCAATTCCCCGCCCCGGCAGGGTGCCGGAACAGAGAGTTCTGTCCCCCGAATTGGACTTTCGCGATGGCGGCGGCTCTGGATGGTTTTCTCTATTTCCGTGGCTTTTTTCGTCTCGAGGTTTTAGGTCTGGGACCTTTATATAGGCGAAGAGGCGGCGTCAGAAGGTCAAAGAGGCGGTGACACCATAGGGCGGCGCGGCCAGGGCCTGGGCCGCGCCGGCCTATCATCTGGGGGCCCAGTGGCCCCCCTCTGGCGACTCTCGGGTGTTCTGGAAGCTTCGTGGAAAAATAGGATGCTGGGTCTTGATTTCGTCCGATTCCGAGAATATTTCCTTACTAGGATTTCTGGAACCAAAAACAGCGAGAAAACGAGGAACTGGCCTTTCGGCATCTCGTCAATAGGTTAGTTCCGGAAAACGCATAAATATGACATATAATGTGTACAAAACATGTAGATATCATCAATAATGTGGCATGGAACATAAGAAATTATCGATACGTCGGAGACGTATCAGCATCCCCAAGCTTAGTTTCTGCTCGTCCCGAGCAGGTAAACGATAAACAAAGATAATTTCTGGAGTGACATGGCATCATAAACTTGATCATATTGTAAACATATGTAATGAATGCAGCGATCAAAACAATGGTAATGACATGAGTAAACAAATGAATCATAAACCAAAGACTTTTCATGAATAGCACTTTCAAGACAAGCATCAATAAGTCTTGCATAAGAGTTAACTCATAAAGCAATAATTTAAAGTAAAGACATTGAAGCAACACAATGAAAGATTAAGTTTCAGCGGTTGCTTTCAACTTGTAACATGTATATCTCATGGATAATTGTCAACATAGAGTAATATAATAAGTGCAATATGCAAGTATGTAGGAATCAATGCACAGTTCACACAAGTGTTTGCTTCTTGAGGTGGAGAGAAATAGGTGAACTGACTCAACATAAAAGTAAAAAGAATGGTCCTTCAAAGAGGAAAGCATTGATTGCTATATTTGTGCTAGAGCTTTGGTTTTGAAAACATAAAGAGAGCATAAAAGTAAAATTTTGAGAGGTGTTTGTTGTTGTCAACGAATGGTAGTGGGCACTCTAACTACCTCATCAACCAGACTTTCAAGAGCGGCTCCCATGAAGGACGTTATCTCTACCAGCAAGGTAGATCATCCCTCTTCTCTTTTGTTTACACATGTACTTTAGTTTATTTTTTCTTTATTTATGGATGACACTTCTCCCAAACTTTTACTTACACAAGCCATGGCTAACCGAATCCTCGGGTGCCTTCCAACAATCACATACCATGAAGGAGTGTCTATTTGCAAAATTAAGTTGCTTACTGATGAATCAGAGCAAAACATGTGAAGAGAATTATTAATGCAAGTTAATTAATCGGGGCTAGGAACCCCATTGCCAGCTCTTTTTGCAAAATTATTGGATAAGCGGATGTGCCACTAGTCCATTGTGAAAGTCTGTCAAAAGTAAATGACAAGATCGAAAGATAAAACACCACATACTTCCTCAAGAGCTATAAAACATTGACACAAATAAGAGGTGATAAATTTTGAATTATTTAAAGGTAGAACTCAAGCAATTTACTTTGGAATGGCGGAGAAATACCATGTAGTAGGTAGGTATGGTGGACACAAATGGCATAGTGGTTGGCTCAAGGATTTTGGATGCATGAGAAGTATTCCCTCTCGATACAAGGCTTAGGCTAGCAAGGTTATTTGAAACAAACACAAGGATGAACCGGTGCAGCTAAACTGACATAAAAGACATATTGTAAACATTATAAGACTCTACACCATCTTCCTTGTTGTTCAAAACTCAATACTAGAAATTATCTAGACCTTAGAGAGACCAATTATGCAAACCAAATTTTAGCAAGCTCTATGTATTTCTTCATTAATAGGTGCAAAGTATATGATGCAAGAGCTTAAACATGAGCACAACAATTGCCAAGTATCACATTATCCAAGACATTTTACCAATTACTACATGTAGCATTTTCCGTATCCAACCATATAACAATTAACGAAGCAGTTTCAACCTTCGCCATGAAAATTAAAAGCTAAGAACACATGTGTTCATACGAACCAGCGGAGCGTGTCTCTCTCCCACACAAGCATGTATTTATTCAGAGAATGAAAATAACAAAACAAAAATAAAAGCACACAGACGCTCCAAGTAAAGTACATAAGATGTGACCGAATAAAAATATAGTTTCAAGAGAAGGAACTCGATAAGTTGTCGATGAAGAAGGGGATGCCTTGGGCATCCCCAAGCTTAGACGCTTGAGTCTTCTTGAAATATGCAGGGGTGAACCACCGGGGCATCCCCAAGCTTAGAGCTTTCACTCTTCTTGATCATAGTATATCATCCTCCTCTCTTGACCCTTGAAAACTTCCTCCACACCAAACTCGAAACAAACTCATTAGAGGGTTAGTGCATAATCAAAAACTCACATGTTCAGAGGTGACACAATCATTCTTAACACTTCTGGACATTGCTCAAAGCTACTTGGAAGGTAATGGAACAAAGAAATCCACCCAACACAGCGAAAGAAGCAATGCGAAATAAAAGGCAGAATCTGTCAAAACAGAACGAGTCCGTAAAGACGAATTTTAAAAGGGCACCAGACTTGCTCAAATGAAAATGCTCAAATTGAATGAAAGTTGCGTACATATCCGAGGATCACTCACGTAAATTGGCATAATTTTCTGAGTTACCTACAGAGAATTAGGTCCAGATTCGTGACAGCAAGAAATCTGTTTCTGCGCAGTAATCCAAATCTAGTATGAACCTTACTATCAAAGATTTTACTTGGCACAACAAAGCACAAAACTAAGATAAGGAGAGGTTGCTACAGTAGTAAAAAAATTCCAAGACACAAATATAAAACAAAGTACTGTAGCAAAATAACACATGGGTTATCTCCCAAGAAGTTCTTTCTTTATAGCCATTAAGATGGGCTCAACAGTTTTAATGATGCACACGCAAGAAATAGTAGTTGAAGCAAAAGAGAGCATCAAGAGGCAAATTCAAAACAAATTTAAATCTAACATGCTTCCTATGCATAGGAATCTTGTAAATAAACAAATTCATGAAGCATAATGCAACAAGCATAGAAAGATAAAACAAGTGCAGCTTCAAGATTTTCAGCAAAAAGAGAGGTGTTTTAGTAACATGAAAATTTCTACAACAAGTATTCAGGGGGTTTTGATGTAACAGATGAATAAAGTACGAGTAAGTAAAATGCGAGAGAAATCATTGCAGCGAGTGGCCCAATCCTTTTTAGCACAAAGGACAAGCCGGTTTGTTTACTTATAATGACCAAACGTTCTCGAGGACACACGGGATTTTAGTCTAGTGTTTTCGCTACATACAGCTGATTAATCTTCATTGTTTTGATAAGTGTTGTGTGGGTGAACCTATGCTAATGTACCGCCCTTCCTAGGACTAATACATACTTGTGATTATACCCCTTGCAAGCATCCGCAACTACAAGAAAGTAATTAAGATAAATCTAACCACAGACCTTAAACTGCGAGATCCTCGCGATCCCTCCCGCATCGATATACCAACGGGGGTTTAGGTTTACGTCACTCCGGCAACCCCGCAATTGGCAAACGAGTACAAGATGCATTCCCCTAGGCCCATAAATGGTGAAGTGTCGTGTAGTCGACGTTCACACGACACCACTAGAAGAATAACACCACAACTTAAATATCATAACATTGAATATTACTCAACCATAGTTCACTACTAACAATTAGACTTCACCCATGTCCTCAAGAACTAAATGAACTACTCACAAGACATCATATGGAACATGATCAGAGGTGATATGATGATGAATAACAATCTGAACATAGACCTTGGTTCAATGGTTTCACTCAATAGCATCAACAACAAGTAGAAATCAGTATCGGGAGAGTTTCCCCTATCAAACAATCAAGATCAAACCCAAATTGCTACAGCGGTGACGATGTCGAGCGGTGGAGATGGCGGTGATGATGGTGGAGATGATGATGATGGTGATGGAGATGATGTCCAGCTCGATGGCGGTGACGATGGCGTCGATTTCCCCCTCCGGGAGGGAATTTCCCCGGCGGATTCCTGCCCGCCGGAGAGCTCTTTTCTCTCTGGTATTCTCCGCCCCGCAGAGGCGGCTGTAACCCTTCGTGAGGATTCCTCTGTGGCTTCGGTCTTCGGGACGAAGGGTTTCGCGAAGAAAAGGAGGCGAAAGAGGCCGAGGGGGCTCCACACCACATGGTGGCGCGGCCGAGCCATGGGCCGCGCCACCCTATGGTGTGGGCCCACCCTGGGTCCAGCTGGCTCCCCCTTCTGGCTTCCTCCGTCATCTGGAAAAATAGGATTTTGGTAAAACTTCCTTCCACAGTTAATCTTCCGAAATATCGCATCCTGATGGTGCTTTTTCCAGCAGAATCCTGGCTCCGGTGCTCGATCTCCAAATAATCATGAAACATGCAAAATAGATGAAATAACATAAGTATTGTGTCCCAATATGAAATATATCAATGAATAACAGACAAATTATGATATAAAATAGTGGTGCAAATTGGACGTATCAACTCCCCCAAGCTTAGACTTCGCTTGTCCCCAAGCGAAACTGAACTCTGTAAACAGGTCCACATGTTTATGGAGTGAAGAGTCGATAAATAAAATACGGGCAAGAAGCATCATATTCATTCACACAAGACATTATAGTAAACAACTTCCTCATATAACTCAATCTTGAAACAAGTATAAGGTAATCACAAATAAAGGTGCATAAGAAATCATAATTGGTGATGGCAAACTTTGTTCTTGGTCAGAGAACAGTTAACAGATTATACTTATCTATTGAGCAGCGCTCTCATATTAAAGCTTATGGTAAACTTGCATACTCAATCATATTAATCATTGATGACTTTCAAGGCTATATTCATTCAGGTAAAACTTGTACTAAACAAGAAAGAATAAAAACATGATGAAGAAAATCACAATATAATAGTTTGATCACAACAACTCAAATGCTTGCTTGAGATGGAGGGAAATAGGTTTACTGACTCAACATAAAGTAAAAGACAGGCCCTTCGCGAGAGGAAGCGAGAGATTAAATCATGTGCTAGAGCTTTTTCAGTTTTGAAATCATATAAAGAGAATAAAAGTAAAGTTTTGAGAGGTGTTTGTTGTTGTCAACGACTGGTAGCGGGTACTCTAACCCCCTTGCCAAACGAGACCTCCAAAGAGCGGCTCCCATAAAGGACGTTATCTCTACCGGCAAGGTAGATCATCCCTCTTCTCTTTTGTTTACACATGTATTTTAGTTTATTTAAGGATGACACTCCCCCCAACCTTTGCTTACACAAGCCATGGCTAACCGAATCCTCGGGTGCCTTCCAACAATCTCATACCATGGAGGAGTGTCTATTGCAAAATTAAGTTGCTTACCGATGAATCAGGGCAAAACATGTGAAGAGAATTATTAATGAAAGTTGATTAATTGGGGTTGGGAACCCCGTTGCCGGCTCTTACTCGCAAAATTATAGGATAAGTGGATGAAGCCACTAGTCCTTTAGTGGAGGCTGCCTAACAAGACTGAAAGATAAAACACCACATACTTCCTCATGAGCTATAAAACATTGACACAAATAAGAAGTAATAAGTTTTGAATTATTTAAAGGTAGCACATGAAGTATTTACTTGGAATGGCAGAAAATACCATGCAGTAGGTAGATATGGTGGACACAATTGGCATAGGTTTGGGTTCAGGTTTGGATGCACGAGAAGTATTTCCTCTCAGTACGAGTCTTTGGCTAGCAAGGTTAAATAGCAAGCATAGGAGTTGAGGGAAACAAACAAATATACATGTGATAGAAACAATCATGCATCTTACTTGTAAGCACAAACAGTTTTAACTTTAGAATACTAAGCTAAGAATTGATAAGAAAGATAAAACATCTTCTACATTTGTTTCCTCTATTCTTCTAAAACTTAAAGTGTTGTTGCTATTGACCATTGCTAAGTTTGCCAAAACCAAATAGATTTACTCAATGCTCCCAAAGTGGTACCAATACTAAAATCAAGATCAATCATATAGTAGAAATTGCAAACTAAAATAAGGTGTGCAATATGTAAATGATAAGACTTCTCATTAATATTCCATAACGATAACTCACACCAAGGGATACATAGACAAACTAAAGGAGAGATACTTCCACACTCGCAACCCATCTTATACGATAACTTCCCTACTCATGATATGACACTAATTGATAGTAAAAAGTAAAAGGTAGTGATAATGTGATACCGCGGCACTCCCCCAAGCTTGGAGCAAACCAAGGGGATGCCAATACCGATGACGGATTACTCCTTTGGTGATGGTGGTGATGAATCCCTTATGCGCTTCTTACAGATCTCCTTCAGCTTCAGCTTCTCAGCTTGGCAGATCTGCACTAAGTCTCGAAGAGATTCATTGTTATCTGAAGTCGGCGATGGCGAACCTGTGACGGGCATCAAGTAATATCCCAGCATTCTACGGAGTCGGCAATTCTCCTCCCTGAGTATCTCCACTTCTCTTCTTAGAGCCCGGTATTGACCACAAAACTCATCGGTAGTCCGCAGAGCTTCTTCCAGCACAGGGAAAGAGTCGAAGCCAAGAGCAGGGGGTAAAGGTCCCTGCAAGTTATGAGAGAAAGAACGTCGAGTATCAACAGATCCCACCAAGACTTGCTTACTTCCCACAGCTTGTTGCTCTTGTTTTGACGACACCCTTTTCACTTCTTCCTTCGAAGGCCCTTTGCCCTTGTTGTCGGAGGCCATGGTGCTCCTAGATTGAAAATAGAACCTGGCAGAAACAGCTCGAAACAAAACACGTCGAGAAAACGATATACGGACCTCCAGGGGTCCGGGGGATTTTATAATAAAAAATTTCAGAACAAACGGAAAGTACCAGGTCGAACAAGAGTCGGAAAGGGGCGACGAGGCGGTGCCACCATAGGTCGGCACGGGCCCAGGCCAGGCCGCGCCGGCCTGTGGTGTCACGCCCTCGTGCGTCCTTTCCACTCCGTTTCGATCTCGTAATTTTTCTTATTTTCCAAAAACAGCAAAAATAATGTTCGGAAAGTAAATCGCGAACTTTTCATTACCAGTACTGTTACCTATTCAAAGTCGAGTTCTGGCGGACTGTCAATTTGTCCTTTGATGAAAGCCTCCGGTGTTTCTACTTGAATAATATCATCCTCAACATTATAAGAATCACCTGAGATATAATGCTTGAGTCTTTGTCCATTCACCACTTGCGTAGCATTGCCTTGGAGAGAGCTAATTTTAATTGCTCCTGAACGATACACCTCCTCAACAACATATGGTCCTTCCCATTTCGAGAGTAATTTTCCTGCAAAGAATCCGAGACGAGACCGATACAATAGGACTTTATCCCCAATATTAAATTCTCTTTTGATGATCCTTCTATCATGCCATTTTTTAACTTTTTCTTTAAAGAGTTTAGCATTTTCATAAGCTTCACTTCTCCATTCATCTAGAGAACTTAATTGTAGCAACCTCTTATCACCGGCAAGTTTAGGATCTTTATTTAATTCTCTAACAGCCCTATAAGCTTTGTGTTCTAGTTCTAAAGGTAAATGACAAGCTTTTCCGTAAACCATTTTATAAGGTGACATTCCCATGGGGTTTTTATAAGCAGTTCTATAACCCCATAGTGCGTCTTTCAATTTACTAGCCCAATTCTTTCTAGATTTATTAACGGTTTTCTGCAAGATAGATTTAATTTCTCTATTTGATAGTTCTACTTGACCACTACTTTGAGGGTGATAAGCGGAAACAATTCTATGATTAATACTGATGTCTACGGGAGCTTCTATTCTTGTAGACAGTGTTGGGCCTCCAAGAGCAGAGGTTTGTAGAACAGCAGCAAGTTTCCCTTAAGTGGATACCCAAGGTTTATCGAACTCAGGGAGGAAGAGGTCAAAGATATCCCTCTCATGCAACCCCGCAACCACAAAGCAAGAAGTCTCTTGTGTCCCCAACACACCTAATAGGTGCACTAGTTCGGCGAAGAGATAGTGAAATACAGGTGGTATGAATAAGTAGTAGCAACGGCAACGACACCGGAAAAGTGCTTTGCCCGGGACGAGTAAACAAGCGAGTAGTAATGTAGCAGTAGTAAC
>NC_061513.1:32241358-32293908 GCF_022539505.1 Lolium rigidum | reverse complement strand
GTCCCCAACACACCTAATAGGTGCACTAGTTCGGCGAAGAGATAGTGAAATACAGGTGGTATGAATAAGTAGTAGCAACGGTGCCAGAAAATAGCTTGCTGGCGTGTAGTTGATGGTGGTAGTATTGCAGCAGTAGTAACGCAGTAAAACAGGAAACAAGCAGTAGTAACTCAGCAGTATTTAGGAACAAGGCCTAGGGATTACACTTTCACTAGTGGACACTCTCAACATTGATCACATAACAGAATAGATAAATGCATACTCTACACTTTTGTTGGATGATGAACACATTGCGTAGGATTACACGAACCCTCAATGCCGGAGTTAACAAGCTCCACAATAATGCTCATATTTTAGTAACCTTCGAGTGTAAGATAGATCAAAAGACTAAACCAAGTACTAGCATAGCATGCACACTCGTCACCTTCATGCATATGTAGGAGGAATAGATCACATCAATATTATCATAGCAATAGTTAACTTCGCAATCTACAAGAGATCATGATCATAGCATAAACCAAGTACTAACACGGTGCACACACTCGTCACCTTTGCACACGTGCAGGAGGAATAAAACTACTTTAATAACACATCACTAGAGTAGCACATAGATAAATTGTGATACAAACACATTGCAATCATAAAGAGATATAAATAAGCACCTCACTATGCCATTCAACAGGTGAATAAGTATTCCGTGAAATCTAGCCTAAGAGACCCACACGGTGCACACACTCGTCACCTTTACACACGTGGGACAAGGAGTCTCCGGAGATCACATAAGTAAAACTCACTTGACTAGCATAATAACATCTAGATTACAAGCATCATCATATGAATCTCAATCATGTAAGGCAGCTCATGAGATTATTGTATTGAAGCACATAGGAGAGAGATGAACCACATAGCTACCGGTACAGCCCCGAGCCTCGATGGAGAACTACTCCCTCCTCATGGGAGCAAGCAGCGGTGATGAAGATGGCGGTGGAGATGGCAGCGGTGTCGATGGAGAAGCCTTCCGGGGGCACTTCCCCGCTCCGGCAGGGTGCCGGAACAGAGACTCATGTCCCCCAGATCTTGGCTTCGCGATGGCGGCGGCTCTGGAAGGTTTTCCGTATCGTGGTTTTTTTCGCCTCAGGGGTTTCGCGACGGAGGCTTTATATAGGCGAAGAGGCGGCGCAGGAGGGCTTCTGGGGGGCCCACACCATAGGGCGGCGCAGCCCCCCCTCTGGCCGCGCCAGCCTATAGTTTGGTGGGCCCGTGGCCCCCTCTCGACCTCTCCGGTGTGTTCTGGATGCTTCCGGGGATTCTAAGATCTTTGGCGTTGATTTCGTCCGATTCCGAGAATATTTCGTTACTAGGATTTCTGAAACCAAAAACAGCAGAAAACAGAACTGGCACTTCGGCATCTTGTTAATAGGTTAGTTCCAGAAAATGCACGAATATGACATAAAGTGTGCATAAAACATGTAGGTAACATCAATAATATGGCATAGAACATAAGAAATTATCGATACGTCGGAGACGTATCACTACCGTTTTGTTGTGTCTTGGAAGTTGTTACTACTGTAGCAACCTCTCCTTATCTTTATTTTATTGCATTGTTGTGCCAAGTAAAGTCTTTGATAGTAAGGTTGATACTAGATTTGGATTACTGCGCAGAAACAGATTTCTTGCTGGCACGAAATGTAGCAGCCCCGTCTGAAGGTAACTCGGAAAAATCTACCAATTTACGTGTGTGATCCTCAGATATGTACGCAATTTTCATTCAATTTGAGTATTTTCATCTGAGCAAGTTAAATGCCTCAAAAAAATTCGTCTTTACGGACTGTTCTGTTTTGACAGATTCTGCCTTTTATTTCGCATTGCCTATTTTTCTATGTTGGATGGATTTCTTTGTTCCATTAACTTTCAGTAGCTTTGTGCAATGTTCAGAAGTGTTAAGAATGATTATGTCACCTCTGAATATGTGAATTTTTGATTATGCACTAACCCTCTAATGAGTTTGTTTTGAGTTTGGTGTGGAGGAAGTTTTCAAGGGTCAAGAGAGGAGGATGATATAATATGATCAAGAAGAGTGAAAAGTCTAAGCTTGGGGATGCCCCCGTGGTTCATCCCTGCATATTTCAAGAAGACTCAAGCATCTAAGCTTGGGGATGCCCAAGGCATCCCCTTCTTCATCGACAACTTATCAGGTCACCTCTAGTGAAACTATATTTTTATTCCGTCACATCTTATGTGCTTTACTTGGAGCGTCTGTGTGCTTTTATTTTTGTTTGTGTTTGAATAAAATCTGATCTATCATGCTTGTGTGGGAGAGAGACACGCTCCACTGTTTCATATGAACACTGGTGTTCTTAGCTATACTTTTAATATTCATGGCTAATGTTAAAAGCTGCTGCATTTATTGCTATTTGGTTGGAAACAGAAAATGCTTCATGTGGTAATTGGTATATTGTCTTGAATAATTTGATACTTGGAAATTGTTGTGCTCAAATAGATCATGTTTAAGCTCTTGCATCATGTACTTTGCACCTATTAATGAAGGACTACCATAGAGCTTGTTGAAATTTGGTTTGCATGATTGGTCTCTCTAAAGTCTAGATATTTTCTGGTGAAGTGTTTGAACAACAAGGAAACAGTGTAGAGTCTTATAATGCTTGCAATATGTTCTTATGTAAGTTTTGCTGTACCGGTTCATACTTGTGTTTGCTTCAAACAACCTTGCTAGCCAAAGCCTAGTACTGAGAGGGAATTCTTCTCGTGCATCCAAATCCTTGAGCCAAAAACTATGCCATTTGTGTCCACCATACCTACCTACCATGTGGTATTTCTCTGCCATTCCAAAGTAAATTGCTTGAGTGCTACCTTTAAAAATTTCATTCCTTGTCTTTGCAATATATAGCTCATGGGAAAATAGCCTTAAAAACTATTGTGGTATTGAATATGTTACTTATGTATCTTATTTGTTATAAGTTGCTTGTTGAGCGGTAACCATGTTTACGGGGACGCCATCAACTATTACACCTTTGTTGAATATCATGTGAGTTGCTATGCATGTTCGTCTTGTCCGAAGTAAGGGTGATTTATCATGATCAAATGGTTTGAGTATGCATATTGTTAGAGAAGAACATTGGGCCGCTAACTAAAGCCATCAATCATGGTGGAAGTTTCAGTTTGGACATTAATCCTCAATCTCTTATGAGTATATTATCTGTTGTTTAATGCTTATGCATTAAAGAGGAGTCCATTATCTGTTTTCTATGTTGTCCCGGTATGGATGTCCTAAGTTGAGATTTATCAAAAACAAGAAATCAAATGCGATCTATCTCCTTGGACCTTTGTACAAGCGACATAGAGGTACCCCTTTGTGACACTTGGTTGAAACATATGTTATGCAATGATAATCCATGTAAATCCAAGCTAATTAGGACAAGGTGCGAGCACTATTGGTAATCTATGCATGAGGCTTGCAACTTATAGGATATCTTATGCATAACACATATTGATTATTACTACCGTTGACAAAACTGTTTCTATGTTTTCAAAATGAAAAGCTCTAGCAGAAAAATAGTAATCCATGCTTCCCTCTGCGAAGGGCCTTTCTTTTACTTTATGTTGGGTCAGTTTACCTACTTCTTTCTATCTTAGAAGCAAACACTTGTGTCAACTGCGTGCATTGATTCTTACATGTTTACTTATTGCACTTGTTATATTGCTTTGTGTTGACAATTATCCATGAGATACACATCCATGAGATAAACATGTTGAAGTTGAAAGCAACCGCTGAAACTTATTGCTCTATGAGTTAACTCCTATGCAAGACTTATTGATGCTTGTCTTGAAAGTACTATTCATGAAAAGTCTTCGTTATATGATTCAGTTGTTTAAGTCATTGTCTTTACCATTGCTTTGAATCACTTCATTCATTTCATATGCTTTACAATAGTATTGATCAAGATCATGTTGGTAGCATGTCACTTAAGAAATTATCCTTGTTATCGTTTACCTACTCGAGGGCGAGTAGGAACTAAGCTTGGGGATGCTTGATACGTCTCCAACGTATCTATAATTTCTTATGTGCCATGCTAGTTGTATGACAATACCTACATGTTTTACTCATACTTTATATCGTTTTGATGCATTTTCCGGAACTAACCTATTAACAAGATGCCGAAATGTCAGTTCCTGTTTTCTGCTGTTTTTGGTTTCAGAAATCCTACAAAGGAAATATTCTCGGAATTGGACGAAATCAACGCCCAGGGTCTTATATTTCTCGGAAGGTTCCAGAGCACCGAAGAGGGGCCAGAGGGGAGCCAAGGGGGCCCCACCCCACATGGCGGCGCGGCCAAGGGGGGGGCCCCCCTATGGTGTGGGTCCCCCAGGACCCCTCCGAGGCTGCCCTTCCGCCTATAAAACCTCTCCGCCTCGAAAACTCTAAAACAATAAGCCACGATACGAGAAAAGTTCCAGAGCCGCCGCCATCGCGAAGCCAAGATTCGGGGGACAGAAGTCTCTGTTCCGGCACGCCGCCGGGATGGGGAATTGCCCCCGGAAGGCATCTCCATCGACACCACCGCCATCTTCATCGCCGCTGCTATCTCCTATGATGAGGAGGGAGTAGTTCTCCCCCGAGGCTAAGGGCTGTACCGGTAGCTATGTGGTTCATCTCTCTCTCCCATGTGATCTTTATGTGATCATGAGCTTTGTATCACTATTAATCTATGTGCTACTCTAGTGATGTTATTAAAGTAGTCTATTCCTCCTTCATGATGTAAAGGTGACGGTGTGTGCATCATGTAGTACTTGGAATAGGTTATGATTGTAATCTCTTGTAGATTATGGAGTTAACTATTACTATGATAGTATTGATGTGATCTATTCCCACTTTCATAGCTTATTGGTGACAGTGTGTATGCTATGTTAGTACTCGGTCTAAATTGCAACGGTCTATTATGCTCTAGAGGTTACTTAAATATGAATTCCGAATGTTGTGGAGCTTGTTAACTCCGGCTTGAGGGAGCTCTTGTAGCCCTACACAATGAATGGTGTTTGTTATCCAACAAGAGAGTGTATGTAGCACAAGTGAGGAGAAGTTATTTATTTATTATGTGATCAATGTTGAGAGTGTCCACTAGTGAAAGTATGATCGCTAGGCCTTGTTTTCAAGCATCGAATCACCGTTTACTTACTGTTCCACTGCATGTTTACTTGCTGCCATATTTATTTCAGATTGCTATTACCACTCATATTCATCCATATCACTTGCATCTCACTATCTCTTCGCCGAACTAGTGCACCTATACATCTGACAAGTGTATTAGGTGTGTTGGGGACACAAGAGACTTCTTGTATCGTAATTGCAGGGTTGCTTGAGAGGGATATCTTTGTCCTCTACCTCCCTGAGTTCGATAAACCTTGGGTGATTCACTTAAGGGAAACTTGCTGCTGTTCTACAAACCTCTGTTCGTGGAGGCCCAACACTGTCTACAGGAATAGAAGCGTGCGTAGACATCAATCTTTGGTGGCACCCTTGTCGCCACACATCCTTGAAGCTAGTGACCGCCGCACCACGGGAAATGCTAATTGAAACCAATCTCACTAAGAACTCCTTGCATGACTATGGTGACCATGAGAAAGCATCTCTTGTGTGGACATCGAAAGGGCTTGGATTTCCCTGTGAAGGCTTTCCCATTCAACCACCTCCACCAGACCAAAATGTCGGCGGAACCTAATTCTACGTGCCCTGATGGCGTGTATTTCACACGTTCGTTGGGCAACCCCAAGAGGAAGGTATGATGCGCACAGCAGCAAATTTTCCCTCAGAAAGAAACCAAGGTTTATCGAACCAGGAGGAGCCAAGAAGCACGTTGAAGTTTGATGGCGGCGGGATGTAGTGCGGCGCAACACCAGAGATTCCGGCGCCAACGTGGAACCTGCACAACACAACCAAAGTACTTTGCCCCAACGAAACGGTGAGGTTGTCAATCTCACCGGCTTGCTGTAACAAAGGATTAACCGTATTGTGTGGAAGATGATTGTTTGCAGAGAAAATAGTAAAACAAGTATTGCAGAAGATTTGTATTTCAGTATTAAAGAATGGACCGGGGTCCACAGTTCACTAGAGGTGTCTCTCCCATAAGATAAAAGCATGTTGGGTGAACAAATTACAGTCGGGCAATTGACAAATAGAGAGGGCATAACAATGCACATACATGACATGATAAGTATAGTGAGATTTAATTGGGCATTACGACAAAGTACATAGACCGCCATCCAACTGCATCTATGCCTAAAAAGTCCACCTTCAGGTTATCATCCGAACCCCTCCGGTATTAAGTTGCTAAACAACAGACAATTGCATTAAGTATGGTGCGTAATGTAATCAACAACTACATCCTCGGACATAGCGCCAATGTTTTATCCCTAGTGGCAACAAGCACAACACAACCTTAGAACTTTTCGTCACTCGTCCCGGTGTCAATGCGGGCATGAACCCACTATCGAGCATAAGTACTCCCTCTTGGAGTTAAAAGTAAAAACTTGGCCAGAGCCTCTACTAGAAACGGAGAGCATGCAAGATCATAAACAACACATATGTAATAACTTGATAATTAACATGACATGGTATTCTCTATCCATCGGATCCCGACAAACACAACATATAGAATTACGGATAGATGATCTTGATCATGTTAGGCAGCTCACAAGATCCAACAATGAAGCACAATGAGGAGAAGACAACCATCTAGCTACTGCTATGGACCCATAGTCCAGGGGTGAACTACTCACTCATCACTCCGGAGGCGACCATGGCGGTGTAGAGTCCTCCGGGAGATGAATCCCCTCTCCGGCAGGGTGCCGGAGGAGATCTCCGGGATCCCCCGAGATGGGATCGGCGGCGGCAGCGTCTCGCAAGGTTTTCCGTATCGTGGTTTTTCGCATCGGGGGTTTCGCGACGGAGGCTTTAAGTAGGCGGAAGGGCAGAGTCGGGGGCCGGACGAGGGGCCCACACCACGGGTCGGCGCGGCCAAGACCCGGGCCGCGCCGCCCTATGGTTTGGCCACCTCGTGGCCCCACTTCGTATGTTCTTCGGTCTTCCGGAAGCTCCGTGGAAAAATAGGACCCCGGGTCTTCGTTTCGTCCAATTCCGAGAATATTTCGTTACTAGGATTTCTGAAACCAAAAACAGCAGAAAACGAGAACCGGCACTTCGGCATCTTGTTAATAGGTTAGTTCCAGAAAATGCACGAATATGACATAAAGTGTGCATAAAACATGTAGGTATCATCAATAATATGGCATAGAACATAAGACATTATCGATACGTCGGAGACATATCATGCCCCTGGAGAACCTTTCATGTATGAGTTCCATCCACTGTAATGAACAGCTCGGCGCAACAAGCGAAAGGGGGGAACCTCTCATGGATTGGTGTAGTACCAGTCCACCAGTCAAGCCAAAATAGGTTTCTTTCCTATTTCACACCTTGTGTTTACCTCCTAGCTTGAAGAACCATTTGATCTTTTTGATGGATTTCCAAAACTCAGAGCCCTTAGGGTTGGCATCCCTCGCAAAAGGTATCTACCTCCCAGGTATTTGGCATGGATTTGTTCCATCCATAGCCCTTGTAATTTTGTTACAACTTCCAAATCCACTTGAACATCAGGGTTATGTTCATCCTTTTAGTATTTAGGATTCCCAATCCTCCGAACTCCTTCCCAAAAGAAGTGCGCCCGAGATTTATCCATAGCTCCATAGGTAAAATCGTAGAGCATGTATTTTCCCATTGCAAACATGGGTAAGATGGTACCAAATTTTTCATGACTTCTGAGATTCAACCCAATCCATCTTTTCTTTCTTTTTCCTTCCGATACTAAGTAAAAGGATTGAAAAGGGTCACATTTGGGCAAGAGTTAGTAAGCTCCAACAGGCGATCCGGGCCAAGGAACAACTCTTTCCATGCGTCAACCCTATGACCCTCCTTTTACGGGAGTATGCCCCAATCCACCATACTAAGCAGTTGATCGCTAACTCGAAGCCCATGGTATTTAATCGGAAAGTTACAAAATTTGAAGTTACGCATGTTTGCCACCATTCTCCATATGTGACCCTGTCACCACCACCTCGCTTTTGTGAAGTTTATCTTAATCCCCGGCATGTTCTCAAAGTAGAGTAGGAGAAGCTTGAGTTTCGCGATCCCCTGATTACTAGGCTCGATCATAATCATAGTATCATCCGCTTATTGCTTGGATTTGTGAAGGCCAATGTATATGTTGCTTCAATGCTGAAAGACAAGGTGATAGAGTGCTGATTCGGGATGGTTGGCCAGGACAAACGATTGTAAATGGTGTGATTCAGTCCCAGATCCTCTTGCTGAAGCTTATGTTGTACGGAATGACTACTTTGGTAAACAATTTGCCGTGGCCTGAAGTAGTACATGCAACTGAAAGCCTGGAGGTGCAATCATTATGGAGGAAGTAGATAAGATAACAAATCTCCAATCCTTCATCTATTAAATGATATTCAAGACCTTACCGGAAGATGTGTGACCTTTGATTTACTGCGTGTATAGAGAGAGGCAAACTTGTAGGCTCATGGCATTGCTAAGTTTGCCTCAACCTCATGTTCTGAATGTAACTGGTTGTACCAAACCCTTGAGTAGTGAGTGTATTCTCCCACGTACGCAACATTACTGTAATGTTGATGTTAAATTAACATAAGCTCTTGATTCTCAAAACAAATGTTTTGAAGACTGCAATTTGCGACGCCTGACTTCTTTTCATCATCTGGTTTGTTGCATGTTCTAGTAAGTGTTTTTGCAATCCTTTAAAATTTGAACTTACTACAGGTTTGGCAGACCCATTTTTTTGAAAGTGTGGTAAGTGTTGTAGTAATTGATTTTTGCAGGGTCCAAGTCCATGATTTGGGATACTATTATATTCTAGACTCTCTTTTTTCACTGATTCAGAAGTATGTATGCTTAAATTTGAAAGCTTTTTATCATGAGTTCAAGTTCCCATGCTAGATTTGCATATGGGAGCTCCCTCTGGATCTGGACAGATTTTTCTTCATGGGATTCTCCCATCTTGGAAACAGGCCTTAGGCCCATCATGGACTGGAGTAGAATTCCTCATAACTTGATAATATTTGTTGAGAGGGCACTCTCTGAGGAGCCAAATTCCTCATACCTTGATACTATTTGTTGTAGTTCCCACAAAAGCTTTAGTAAAATTAGAAGTTGATGCTTTATGATCAGCTAAAGAAGATTTGTGGGTGATTTTCACACCTTTTACGGCATCAGGCTCAATTGTTTTCTTTGGAAAGTTTGCTATAGGGCACTGCTATTTTTCTACATTTGCTGAACCACATTGCCCAAACAAGCCACCATTAAAATTTTGTGTCACCTTTGACAGAACACAACTCACATCCAGAAATGAAAAGTTTGAAATTTTTGCTTGCGGATGATCATTGTAGGTATTGAGCCATTTTCCCTCTAATTAATCAATCAATTAAGAACCTATTTTCAGGAGACTCTTAAATCGTCGGGAACCCAAGCCAGTTCGGTGGGCTCCATGGCATCATGGTCCAAGGGAATGGCGCAGGTTGTTCTGGACGAAACTCCGGTATAGGGGGCCTAGACTCCTCATGGAGTGGTCGCCATTTGATGCTAGTGCGCGTGCTTGCTTGTGGACACAGACCATGGAAGATAGAGATGAGGGAGGCAGAGCTCCTAGGAAAGGGAGATTGACAGCGTGGTCACCGAGGCGAGGGAGGCAAGCGGCACGCATGGTAGGTGGGCTCACTCAGGATGGCGAAGGGGGGGCGGCCGGCAAGGGTGGCAACCTCACTGGTCTACGGTTCGACGCTGCAGCCCAACAGGTTTGCAGAGAAAAAAGTAGAAAACGGTTTGAGCAGAAACTTTGCATGTTTTGTGGGCACAAAAACCTTACAGGGGCAATGAAGTAATTTTAGGCTTTCCAATATCAAACGTTCTGTTTTAAGCCGTTTGATATTTTCTGGCAAATAAGCCACAAAATTCTAATGGTACCTGCCAAAGCTGTACCCAGGTGGTATGTTTCAGCAAATGTTAGAAGATAATGATGTCTTGCAGCAAATTTTCTCATAGATATATTAAAGGGATTTCTATTTTCGTGCCCCTGGTTCGTTAGTTGTGCTCAGTTTTCTCCAGCTCCTTAGTTTTTCCTCAGTTTTCCCCAAGACCTTGTCTGAAACCATAACAGGTGCTGTAACGGCCGGTTGCCCGACGGTTGACCGTTATCTTCTGACTAGTGGGGCCACGTAGAGCCCGCAAAGACACGTCGAGACCATCCATCTTTGTTTGACCGTAAGCATCGCTGTATCCCCGACCAAAACACGCACGAGTGGGGCTTCGGTATATCGAATGACAAGTGGGTCATGGCGCCGATACAAGGGGCAATACACGGGTAGGAATAGATTTTTAAACGGAGCTCTACAGCCGATGGCACGGAGGAGGTGACCTGCGGGGTGCCGAGATGAGATCGACGTCCACAAAGAACTGCATGAGGCGAGACCGGACACATTAGATAGATATGAACTAGACGCGTTTAACCATGCAAAGAAGAGAAGAAATGGTCGACGACATCGACGACTACCTCAAAACTTTGACTGACCGTGTCCGACACGAACGCGAGCAATGTAGAGAAAACTAGTGTCTCTCCTTTCTGGCGTGTATAGATGGGTGCTCGAAGAGTGTGGTGGCGGAGGGAAAGACCTCGCGGTGGTCTGTGGCGTCCAGCATAGCGGGGCGGCGTGGCCGTGCCCACAATGGCGTGCATGCATGTTTGGCATTGGCATCAATGTACGTTCGACATTGGCCTCGGCGGTATCTCTGGTGTGTCAGTGATCGAATGAGGGGACGGGAGTGAGGGTGCATCCCGACGGTGTCCTAGCAGTGGCGGCGAGCATAGCCGTTCTGACCATGCCGATATCGGCATCGGCATCGTTTGGAGGCTGTGGTGCTCGAATCAAGGTGGGATTTGTTTCTTGTACGCCAAAAGTGATTTGAAACAAGTTTCGTGTTGAAGGTTAGGTAATGAAAGTTTGTAACTAAGCCCAAAATTATACTAGCGCCATGGTGAGGTTCTTTTTGATAGAGCTATATGATTGGGCAAACTTTTTTGACACTTTTTAGATAGGGTTCCTTGTTGTTACACGTATGGCATCATGTATGGTAAATTTGGGGTCATTTGGAGATGTTCGAAAAAATCACTTTGCTTAAACGCATGTCGTTTCGTCTCACTGAAACCAGCTTTTCTAACAAGGTGATTTATTCTACCTTCTCTAAATGACCTCAAATTTCATACAGCGGATCTTCTATACATAGATAGATAGATTGTTTCATTTTTACATTTTTCGAACTTTTTATTTCCCTTTATAATACCCAATTGATTTTCAGGTCAAAACCTCGAAAAACAGCATCATATATGGCATCATTTTCGCCCTATATTTCAAATTTTGTGAAACTTTCCTTTTTATATATTCCTTGTTGTTATAGATATGGCATAATGTATGCCAAATTTGGTTAGGTCTCACTGAAACCAGCTTTTGTAACAAGTTAGGTTTTTTCGACCTTCTCAAAAGGGATTTTTTTTCTACCTTCTCTAAATGACCTCAAAAATCATACAGACAATCTTCTATACAAAGATAGGTAGATTGTTTCGTTTTTACATTTTTTTTGAACTTTTATTTCCCTTTATAATACCCATTTGTTTTCAGGTCAAAACCTCGAAAGTTAACATAAGTAGATGGTGAACCCTTCCAAACTTCAAATACAGAGATAGATAGATTGGTTCGTTTATCATTTTTACCTTGAATAGTAATGGCTACAAGAAATCGGTGATGGTTTATCATTTTTTGCGTGAAAAGTAATGAATACAACAAATCGGTGATGGTTTATCATTTTTTTCGTGAAAACTAATGGCTACAACAAATCGGTGATGGCTTATCATTTTTTGCGTGAAAATTAATGGCTACAACAAATCAGTGATGGTTTATCATTTTTTGCGTGAAAAGTAATGCCTAAAAGAGTTTCTAATTTTTAGCGTGTGAAAATGAATACAGAAAACCGCCCTTTAGCATACTTAGAGAGTGGAAAGTAATGGCTAAAAGAAATGGGTGATGGTGTATCATTTTTGCGTGAAAAGTAATGGCTACAACAAATTGGTGATGGTTTATCATTTTTTGCGTGAAAAGTAATGCCTAAAAAGAGTTTATAATTTAGCTCGTGAAAAATAATGCAGAAAACCAAACTTTAGCGTACTGGGTAACCGCCCTTCCGCATACATAGAGGGTGGAAGCTAACCACCGACAGAGAGAGAGAGAGGGTGGTGGCCCCGACCAGAGAGAGAGATAGGGGTTATCCTGCCCGTTAGATCATACGATCAACGGTCGGCGGGCACGATCCGCGTGACATGGGCTAGACCAATCAGGGAAATGTTGGGCATCTGTGAGAGTTTGTTAAGGGAGAGGGCAAAACTGAGTAGTATCAAGAAACCAAGGGCAAGTGAGTAGTAAACAGACTAAGGGATTCAAATATGACATTTAAAAAATGGAAAATGCGTGTTTTGTACAATGAAACCCATCTTGGCCTACCTCAAACTATTTGCAATACAAATATACATGAGTGTGAAAATTATGGCCTCATTCAGACAAAGTATGTTTTGGGGACACCTGTTTTGGGTAGGGCTTATTATGGAAAACCATGCACCTTCATAGCTACTAGGTGATTTGAGAAGTGGCAATTTATGGTAAAACTTGATTTATCTATGATTTGAGAAGTGGCAATTTGTGGTAAAGACTCCATGAGTAAGTGCCACTATTTTTCGGAATTTTTTGCACATTAAATAACTCATTTAACTAGTTAATCCCATTTGTTGACTCTCTGTTGACCAGTCACTTGAGGGTAAAACTGAGTATGTTGCACTAGCCAGTATTAGCACTCAAGGTGAAAACTGAGCACACAAAAAATGCTAGTATATGACTCGAGGGTATACCTGAGTATATCTAAATTTCCAGGGTTAGACTCGAGAACGCGTGTTGCGATGCAGAAGTGGAAGACGTGCCATTGTTGACGCGTGTCGCGGTGCAGACGTGCAATAGTGGACGCGTAGGAAGCGGGTCGCATTTAGGACGCGTAAGCCCCTCTCTCCCTCCCTCTGCACATAGTACGTCTCATTCTCGCTCACGCACGAAACCACGCCTCTCACGTCCCATCAAATTCTCCAAATCGAAAAAACCCCAACCGCCGTACGCGCGCTACCCTGCCGGCGATGGAGAAGAAGAATGCGCCGGCGGCCGTCGCCTCCGAGCCCGTCGCATCCGAGCCCATCGCCGCCGAGCCCGTCGCCTCCGAGGGCGGCGCATCCAAGCGCGGCGCCTCCGTGAACTAGGCCTCTCTCTCGGCTGATGGACCACTTCACAAGATCGGCGAATGCTTACTAGCGAACGAGGAGTACGCGGACACCTACTCTGCTATGAGGCAAGTCTGTAGAAATTGGCGCTCAGGTTTACCTAAGCCCGACGTGCATCTGCACGAATGGATCATGCTAGACCACGCCCTTCCACGTGTCGCTGAGTTCACCTTCCTCCAACTCGGCACATCACGCTACGTCACCATAGATCTATCGGAAGTTCATGCAAGGTTCAAATTCCTCCATATCTATAGAGTTAATCTACCTTTTTATTTTCAATCTTAAACATCTTAGTGCTGAATGTTATCTTCATCAATATATTTTAGATACTACTTCGTCGGCTTTTGCCGTGGCGTCATCGTGCTTGCCCAGAAGAACCCGCCGCACAAGATACGGCTTCTGAACCCACTCACAAAGAAATCGAACACTATGTTTGAGGCGCAGATGTCATCTATTTTTCTGGATTCAGTCGCTGTAATCAAATCCTCGACTATGGTCTTCGTTGCCGCACATTACCCTCCGGAAATTGGTTGGGTCGATGAGAGCACTCCAACTAAGGATATATATGAAGATTGGGGAGAAGAAAGATTTTCGATCGAGAACCATTGTAGCTGCGGACAATTTTGAGTCCGGAAGAATAGTGTGCACCAATGTACAGTTGCAGCAGCGCGCGAGCACTGTCAAGATGGAGACACTAATTTCATTTCCAGAACTTGGAAATGAGAAGTTCTACCTTGTGAAGTCGGATGGTGATATGCTGCTTGTGTTGTTGGTCAACCTGGCTTTGGCGGGCAAACCATTGGTGTACCGTGTGGACACTCAGAGCCGCTCTCTCCATCCAGTCAGTAACATTGGCAGTAATGCCTTCTTCGTGAATTATATCCGGTGTATCTCCGTCGACACCAGAGTGCACCCAACACTTCGACCTGGCAGCATCTACTACATGGATTTGGGTTATATCAGAGAGTACTCTCATGATACAAAGGCCTGGGATGAGTGGCCACTACGTGTGGATAGAATAGAAAACTACAGTATGACAAATGAACACATGCCATACCGTTTGGAGGATGTATTGGCCGCACACTGCAGACGGAAGGAGTTCAATGAATATTTCCTTGGGTTAATGCACGAATGGAGCGACGAAGAAATATATGAGGAATGAAGAACAAATTCATTCATCCTGGGGTATCCTAATCTTCTTGTTGTCCACACATTGCGTGCGTCTTGTATTTTTTCAGCTTAGTTTGTCGTGAACATTAACAACGTTATTGGCTGCTTTTGGCTGCTGTATGCAGTTTATGTATTATAGTTAGTTTTCTGATTATGCTGCTGTGAATTTATCATATACTAGCTTCTAGATTTGCTACTAGATTTGCTGCCATATTGGGCAAACAATGAGGGCCAAAAGGCATAAATAATTGAAGAAAGACAGAAATAGAAGCTTCTCTAGATTTGATACTAATTTGGTGAAAAAGACAGAGAGAGAAAGAGGGAAAATGTGCTCTTAAAAATGCCAATTTGGGCCGAGAGAGACAAAACACAGCTCCTGCTCACGTGCAATCAAACGCTATCTCGTCCTGTCCCACGCAGTCCCTTTCTACCAGCCCCACGCGACGCGGGCCCACACAACGCGGCCCCACACGTCAGCACAGAATGGTCAACTTAACGGAAATCCTGCCGTCTGAGCTGCTTCTGCGGGTTTCAAACAAGAACTTGGGGAAAACTGAGGAAAAACTAAGAAGCTGGGGAAACCTGAGCACAACTAAGGAACCGAGGGCACGAAAATAGAAATCCCTATATTAAATATATGCAAACTAATAGACTGCACATATGTTTATGTGCATTTGTGATTAGTAGAAGTGATGTTGTTCAATACCAAGTACATAACACACACTCATTTGTAAAGAGGGTGTATGCACATGAAATGATGTAAATATTGTGGTGATCAATATAGTACCGTATTAGGATCCTCTCCTACTGTTTATGAAAAAAAATACATACATTTTCAACTTATTATTGAACCAACTATAACTTGCATGGAATATTGACCATTAAACCAATAAAGAATCATGACAACCGTTAAGTTTATACTCTAGAAGTTGTAATATATAATAGAAAGATATATTAAGATTTTTGTTAGGTCATACACGTTATAAATCTTTACCATTATTAAGCATACACTATATTATTTATGCGATTGTTGAAAATAAGTCAAGAAGGAAATATTTTTATAGAATAAACTTTTTAATTTTGCACAAGGAAAGCTTATTTGAAGAATCCATTACAATTGTATAATAAATCATGTTACACCTAACATTCAGCAACATTTTTGTGTGCTTAACTATGCAAATAAGTAATATAAATTATACTTGAATCAAATAATTTATCATGCAAAGAAATAATTTCTGAAATGTATAAAAGTTCTGTACAAATAATTATTATTTTAGTTTGTATCAGGTCCAATTTTTATTTTGCACCAGTAATATATGCTCTAGCATGGAACTACTAGGACACTGTGTGCCATCACCTTCGTCGGCCTACCCACGCCAAAATCAGTTGCCTTGAACCCAATGTTTCGCCAGGACGTGATGTGAAGAAGGTATGTACCAATTCGGCAATTTCAATATCACGCCCATGTCTGACTTGTCGGCATTCTTATCCTCCTTCTACTTATGCGGTACTCCACCACAATGGACGAGTACACTAACACGTCTAATGAAATTGGTGACCCCTCCGGCTCCGATAACGTACTTGTGGAAGATTGGCTCTTACTATGAGAGTCGTTGCTGCGAGCCATTTTTGAGGGAGAAAGAGCGAGTAATGGATAGTGCTCTTCGATTAGAGGGAAGGCCCCATTTTAAGGCGGTACGTAGTTCCAGGTCCCCAATTGTTAGATTACCTCATAAAATACCAGTCATATTTTTTCTCACCAGTAAGTAAGGGGAGTTCCACATGTGATGCATGTTAAATGTGTATGTGAATTTTGTAGTTTATTATATCATATTATAACTTATTTGCATGTTGTTATTAATTGTTGAAGCAATTTTGCATTGATATCTGGGGATTTTCCAATAATTTTTTTTATTTGGTTTATAACTCTCCGGGACATGAAACTCGTGTTTTGGGTATTTTTAAGTTTTAGGATCTGATATGGAGTCAAATTGGACAAGGATTTTTGCTAGAGCATTTTTTTATCGAGGGAGAAGACCCTGGGCTTTTGGAGCAGCATAGGGAGCCACGAAGACCAAGATAGCCTAGGTCGCATTCTCAGCATGTGGGACCACGCCACCTGGTCCAACTTGCGACTCGAGCGTCCACAACTGTCCATATTCTATGCAGGATCTCCGTCTTAACCTAAAACTGTCTATAAAAAGACACCTGAGCTGTTCTCAGAGTAGGAGGCGACGAAAACACATAAACCATGAAACAAAGCCATAATCTATGAAGAATGGAGGGGAAATTGCACCGGAGTAAATTTTCGATCGCATATCCAGCCTCTCCAACATCACCATCAGCGCCTCCAAGATGAGAAGGGAGTATTCCACCCCGAGACTATGGGTTTCTAGAAGTAGCTTGATCTATCTCTCTCGTGCTATGATTTTATTATATCCATGTGAGCTACCCAACATGATCATGGATATATTTTTTTAATTTCTATGTGTTGGATCTTGATCTTATGAAATTGCATTCGTTATTACCAGTTTGATGTATAAATAGATGCATATTTCTATCTCGTTCTAACTTACTTGTCTTGACCAAACTAGTATGCAAGGGTGTGTGTAGCGAAAAGTGTGCATTAGACGGAGTAACATGGTAGTGGTTATTGGAAGTGACATAAATCTAAGATCCCCTATGGTGTTTACCTTTCCTTTTGTTACCTCATCTAGTGACAGCAATGGATGATTCTCGTTTATTCGTGGTTTGATATTTGATATTCAAATATTATGTCAAAGTTCTTAAAGCTATGCTCTTTTTTGCATTAAATCTAGATAGCTTGGAGTTTTTACTTTCTAGAGGAGTGTTGCATCACCTTAATAATAGGACATGATGCACATATGAATGCTAATCAAACTATATATAAATATTCAATCACATATATATTATTATGTAAGTTGTTTTATGTGCACCATAATTTATGAGAGAGTAGTCAAGTGAAACTATGAACCTCTGTCCGTTTTTAATCATAAGAAACACCTTTTAATTTCCTTACTTTATTTTACAAATTTTTTCCACAATTAAATTCGAAAATACAAAAAACATTTATTACTTGCAAATCATACCAAAACCCCCAAAAATTCCTTTATTTTTTTACTTTCGTAGTTTGCATTTAGTTTCCTAGTTTACTTTTTTGTGGTTTTTATTATTAAGTGTATTTTACTTAACCGAAACCTTGTGCTTGATAACCAAAAGGTGGAGAGTTGGGGACACAAGGTATTTGTTTTTTTGCTTTTCAGGTTGATTGAAGAGGACGAGAAGAAAAACTACGAGTGGTTTCCTAAGAGTTTGATATAAACCCCGAGTCATGCTTGTGGGGAAAAGACGGTTGCTACATCACTCTGCACTTGGAGCCCCAACAAATTAGCACACACGTAGTTCAGTGTCATCAACAAGTCAGCGCGGGTCCCATTTGTGGGGTCCCACCGTAATACGGGTGACATGTGAAAGCGGGTCCAACCCATAAGAGGGGCACGTGTGAAAGTGGGTCCAACACGTAAGAGGGGTCACATGTGTTAGGGTCATAGTGCATAGACGGTCAAAAGGCTTGGACAGATGGAAACACTCCGTTTGGTGGTTTGCGAGGTTGATTTTGAGCAAAGACGGCAAAAGTGATGATAAATAGATGTTATGGGCAAAAGTGAGTAGCACATTCCTTAGTAGGGCATGGAACCAATTTTCCAAAAAGCAGATGCCGATCAACAAAGGACATTCTGAGCTAGTGTAAGACAAAGTATGTTTGGGGGAACCGGCACAACCCTCTAGGGGTGGCCTATCTCATATATATATATGGGGTGTATACAAGATACAATACAACTCTAATACCAATATGGTATGAACACATATACAGCTACGTTACATGTCTAACACCCTCCCTCAATCTTAGCCCCTCAAACTGTGGGAGAGGCAATGGCTTCGTGAAGATGTCTGCAAGTTGATCTTTAGAGGAGATGAACTTGATCCGTAGCTGTCGTCGTGCAACACGTTCCCTCACAAAATGATAATCCACCTCAATGTGTTTGGTCCTAGCATGAAATACTGGATTGGCTGAAAGATATGTAGCGCCAATATTATCACACCACAGGACCGGAGACTGTGACTGAGAGACCCGCAATTCGCGAAGCAAAGACTCGTACCCAAATGAGCTCAGCGGTGGCATTGGCAACAGCCTTGTATTCAGCCTCGGTACTACTACGAGATACGGTGGCTTGTTTCCGAGCACTCCGGGCGATCAGATTAGAGCCAAAGAATACAGCATAGCCCCCGTGGATCGCTTCGTCATCCGGACTACCAGCCCGAGTCCGCATCGAGTAGGCGAAAGGACCCCGGAAGGAGTCGGCCGGATATGAAGACCAAACGACAAGGTAGACTGCACATAGCGAAGAATGCGCTTAACCGCAGCCCAATGAGTGTCGCGTGGTGTATGGAGATACTGACAAACCCTGTTGACAGCATAAGAAATATCCGGTCGAGTAATGGTCAAATGCGAAGACCACCAACAATACTCCTGTACTCGGTAGCCTCATCGAAGTCAGCAAGGTACCATCAACCGCTGTAATCTTCTCAGTAGAGGACATAGGTGTAGCCGTGGGTTTACACTTAAGCATACCAGCTCGGCGCAAAATATCCAGGGAGTACTTCTTCTGAGTCATGAGCAAGCCAGAACCATGCGTCGCCACTTCCAAGCCAAGAAAGTAATGAAGAGTACCCAGGTCCTTGACAGCGAAATCTTTCCCAAGCGAAGCAATGAGAGCATCCGCAGCCAAGGTAGAGGAGCTGATTAAGATAATATCATCAACATAGACCAAAAAATACATAGTAACCTTGGTCGTCTGGAGAAGAAACGAGAGATGAATCAGCTGTAGAGGGCACAAAACCATGAGCACGAAGGGCTGAACCAAGACGAGCATGCCAAGCACGAGGCGCTTGCTTCGGACCATAGAGAGCTTTGGTGAGGCGACATATGTGAGAGGGTCGATCGGGATCAACAAAACCAGGAGGTCGGCGCATATAAACCTCTTCCTCGAGCAAACCATGAAGAAAGGCATTCTGGACATCAAGCTGACGAAGAGACCAACCTCGAGTAAGCGCAAGCGACAGAAGAAGGCGAATAGTAGTAGGTTTGACCACAGGGCTGAAGGTGTCTTCATAGTCAAGACCAAACCGCTGGCGAAATCCTCTAGCCACAAGTCGTGCTTTGTAGCGCTCAATGGATCCATCGGAATGCTTCTTCACTTTGAACACCCATTTGGAATCAATGATATTAACACGAGGTGGCGGAGGAACAAGGGTCCAGGTGTCGTTACGCAACAGGGCCTGATATTCCTGTTCCATAGCCTGTCGCCAATGCGGGATGCTCATGGCAGCTTGATATGTACGTGGCTCAGCAGATGGATCAGCAAGTGCAGCAGACATACAGGCAGCATACCCGGCGACAGGTCCCATCGGTGCGCTCCAAGGGTCGAAAGATACCACTGCGACTCGCGCGTATGAGGCCGCGGAACCGACGGAGCCACAGGTGCAGTGGATGTCGATGGAGGAGCCGGAGCAGGGCTGGGCGACGGCGAAGGACTAGGCGACGGTGACGGAGAGGCCGGGGGCAGCGACGGGCTGTGCGAAGCCGGCGAGGCTGGTGATGCGCGAGGCGACGCAGGGGCAGACGACGGCGGAGACTGCGTGGCCGCGCGGTCAGCCTCGGCACGAGCAGCAGTATCAAGGCCATGCTGATGATCGGCGCGAGGCGGGGACACTGGCGAGCGCGGGCGCCCAGGAGCCGGGGACGAGACGGGCGGGCGATCGTCGTGTGCATGGCGGGCACGAGCGTCGAGGCCATGCACGGGCACGTGATCGACGTCGGGCGAGGGGGAGCACGGGCGATCGCCATCAGGGGAAGCACGGCGTGCAGGGGCATCGAGGCCATGCACGTCAGTGTGTGGGATGGCAGCAGCATCAACTGGCGAATCCTCAAGGAGTTCCAAGCGAGCTCCACGACCAACACCTGCACCATGGTTAGGCAGCAACAAAGGAGAATATGCAACATCCTCAAATTGGTCAGCAGTGACAGAAGATGAATGCAGCGGTGTTATAGTGGACACTGGGAGGCTTGAAAAAGGAAAAGAATTCTCATCGAAAATAACATCCCGAGATATGTAGACACGATTCGTGGGAACATGAAGGCATTTGTACCCTTTGTGAAGAGCACTATAGCCAAGAAAAACACATTTTTTAGAGCGATACTCCAACTTACGTTTATTGTATGGGCGCAAGTGGGGCCAACACGCACAACCAAAGACCTTAAAGAAGGTGTAATCTGGCAGTTCGTTAAGAAGGAGCTCAAGTGGAGTTTTCATGTCTAACACACGAGTAGGAGTACGATTGATGAGAAAGCAAGCGGTAGAAAAAGCATCACTCCAGAATCTAAAGGGGACAGATGCATGGGCCAAAAGGGTAAGACCAGTTTCAACGATATGCCTATGCTTACGCTCAACGGAACCATTCTGCTGATGAGTATGAGGGCATGATAAACGATGAGAAATCCCAAGCTTCTGAAAGAAAGAGTTGAGGTTGCGATACTCGCCCCCCCAATCCGACTGAACATGAATTATTTTGTGCTTGAGAAGACGTTCAACATGCGTCTGAAATTGAGTGAAAATACTAAACACATCAGATTTGCGCTTAATAAGATAAAGCCAAGTAAAGCGACTATAAGCATCAATGAAACTGACATAATATCTGTGACCACTAACAGAGGTTTGAGCAGGACCCCATACATCTGAAAACACAAGTTCTAGAGGACTCTTAATTTCTCGAGTAGACTCAGAAAAAGGAAGTTGATGACTTTTGCCTTGCTGACAGGCATCACACACTGCTAAATCTTTATTGCTAGACAAGCTAGGTAACTCATGACGACTCAAGACATGGCGAACGATAGGAGTGGCAGGATGCCCAAGGCGAGCATGCCACTTGCGACGAAGAAACTCGACTCCACCGAACACACGGGGAGCTCCTGGAGGATCCACACGGTATAGTCCATGACACAGCTGCCCACTAAGAAGAACGTCCCTCGTAGCTCGGTCCTTAACAAAAAGATCAAACGGGTGAAACTCACAGAAAACATTATTATCATAGGTGAGCTTGGGAACGGAGAGTAAATTGCGTGTGACAGAGGGAACATGAAGAACATTGTTGAGATGAAGGTGTCTAGATGGATGACGAGTGAGAAGGGATGCTTGACCAATATGAGAGATATGCATACCTGCTCCATTTGCTGTGTGGACCTTGTCAGAGCCATGGTAGGTGTCGCGAGTGTGAAGCTTGTTCAGCTCACTGGTGAGGTGATCCGTAGCCCCGGTGTCCATGTACCAGGAAGAGTCAACGGAGTAGGACTGGGTCTGTCCTTGCTGGCCCGAAGGAGAGGGCCGATCGGCCATGGCGGCCTGGCGCGCATTGTTGCGCGTATCCTTGCCATCGTTCCCAATGCCAAGGAAACTCCGCTGAAAGCGGCGGTGGCACTTAGACGCAAGGTGACCATCACGGCCACAGAGCTGACAGGTGCGCTGGGTACGCCCGCCGCCATAGCCAGGGGACGATGCAGGGGCCGGAGGCGAGGGTGCAGGGGGCTTGCCCTGGGTGGGCGTCGACGGGTTGCGCGCACCGCCTTTGTGCGCGACATTCGCCGATGGGTCAGAGTGGGCGCCGCCACTCCGACGGCCAGGACGAGCCTCGATGCGCTGCTCGGTGCGGAGAAGCTTCGCATAAAGCGTGTGAGCGGGCATGGGCGTGGTGCGATCTTCCATCACTTCAACCAAGCCATCATACTCCTCATCGAGTCCGTTCACAATGTAGGAGTTGAACTCGGAATCGGAGAGGGGCTGACCGATGGAGGCAAGCGTGTCAGCGAGCCCACGCACTTTGTTGTAGTAGTCCTTGGCGCTCATATCCAGCTTCTCGCACTCGCCAAGTTCACGACGAAGAGAGTTAGCGCGCGCCTGGGATTGAGCAGAGAAGCTCGCCTCCAAAGTCTTCCAGGCCTCGCACGAGGTAGCGGCAAAAACCACCATCCCGGCGACGGACGGCGAGAGAGACCCCTGGATGGAGGAGAGGTTGGCTTGATCCTGCGCGGTCCACACACGGTGAGCCGGATTCACCACCGGACCGTGCACGCTGTCAATGAGCGCGGGAGGGCAGGGTAGGGTACCATCGACGTAACCCATCAAGTAGTGACTCCGGAGAAGCGGAAGAACCTGCGCACGCCAAAAAATATAATTGTCGGGCGTGAGCTTGATGGTGATATGATTGCCGAAGTGGTAGGGCGGCGGCAGCGTGGCGAGCACATCCATGGCAGGGGGCGCCGAGGGTGGCGGCACGAAGGCAGGCACCGGCGGCGCGACAGCCGTGGACGCAGCGGTGGCACCAGTCGTGGCAGATGGGGCCACAGCGGCAGCACCGGTCGAGGCGGTGTGCTGGACGAGCTGCTGCGAGGTGGAGATGGGCGCCGTGAGGAAGGAGCCGACGCTGACTGTCCCGATCGGAGACGTAGAGGCAGCGGCGGCGTGGTCAAGCGGCCTGTTGAGGAACATTCTCGAACACTTTATGCTCACCTACCAATACCAATATGGATTTTGGAAACGCATGAACAACTCTAATACCAATATGGTATGAACACATATACAGCTACGTTACATGTCTAACAGCTAGTGGCAATGAATTACGCATTGTAAATATTCCCAAGCAAATGGCACTTAGAAGTAAGTACAAAACAAATACACCTCAAAAATAAATTCAGCATCATAGTGCTGGATGTAAGAGTGTCTCTAAGTGATCCCTTGCACTACGACCCCAGCAGGACCGACGAAAATCAAGATCGGGGAAGGATTGAAGGTGGGAAGGGGTGCATGGACGAAGTTGGAGGCAGGTAGAGGAGAGGGACTTTTGCTCATCGATGTCCAAGTTGGATATTTTTTAGGGAGCGCAGACATGTCAATATTTGTTTACTCCTCTTACCGTTGTAAGAGATCGTGTGGTTAAAGGAGTAAAACCGAAATTTTAATTCTCTAACTGATTATAAGCGATCTGTTAGAGATGCTTTAAATTCTTTAAGATGTGTTTAGACAAATAAATCGGTTTTCTATGCGCAATGTTTAGAATGTCTAAGTAGACATCTCTCCTACACAAATGAGCAGCGATCGAAATTTCTAGGTTTAATTTTGCAAACTTTGATTGTATATATGCACTAAATGTAATTGAGGTGCATATCTGCTAATTCGTGGAGGAAGGCGCTGGCGTGTTCCTCCTTCACGCAGGTGGACAACACGTTGTACTCGTCCATGCACGGGATACACGCCGTGCATTTGGGCAGGTCTCTCTGCGGCGGCGAGTGTGCCATCACCCTCGTCGGCGTCCCCGCGCCAAAATCAGGTGTCTGAAGCCCAATGTTTCGCCAGGACGTGACACGAAGAAGGTCGTACCAGTCCGGCAACTGCAGCAGCTCGTCCATGTCCGACTGGCCGGGCACCCGATCCTTCGCGGCGTGGATCATCTTGACTAGGTCCATGATGTCGCCATTCGCCACCGTGCGGGCCGTCGCCGTGACCAGCCGCCACACGAGACAGTTGCCGTAGTATCCCTCTTCTGCCCCCGCGTACGTGCGCGCATTGGTAGGGAAGAAGAGCACGGTGAGCGCCTCCGGGTCGGAGGAGATTGCACGGGCCCGGCACCGCCACAGAACCGCGGCCACCGCCTCGAACACCGTGCACGGCTGGCCGGAGTTCATCGACGAGTATTTATCTTTGATGCGCCGTATCAAGCTTGATCGGATGGTGATGTCAAGCAAGGCCAGTTGAGTAGGCTGGAGGCTACCCAGGAGCTGCATAATCTTTGTGAAAACCGGAGGCGGGCTCAAGATGAGCGAATCGGGCTGCCTGACCGGGACGACGGACGGGGACGGCAGACCGCGAGAGAGCTCGCCGACCGCCAGCATGAACTGGCCCATCCCGACGCCATCGGCGACGGAGTGGTTCCAGGTTACACACAGGACGAACCCGCCGCAGGAGAAGACGGTCACCTGCATCAACACCAGCGGATCAGAGTATCTGCACCGGCCGTCGTAGAACACGCCGAGCTCCTCTTTCAGCGACGGATCGGTCAGACCCATGACGTCCTTGATGGCGCAGCTGGCGGACGCCGCGACGAATGACACGCCCTCGCCGGTGCATTTGATGATGACTTCGCCGGCGGTGGCTCCAGCGGCCAGCCGGCCGGCGATAGGGTAGTACTCGAGAAGAGCTCGCGACAGTCCCCTTTTAATGGTCTCCACGGGCTCGTGTAGTGGACGCTCAAACACGAAGAACGCCGTGGCAGGCCTGGAAACAAGATGCTTGTCGTAAGACGATAGATTGATGTCACCGGTCACCGTGACCGGTTCTAATGGCTGGACGAGCACCGGCGGCAACTTGCTGATCGCCACGGTGCTCATGCTGCTTCCTGCGAGTATATTGGGTTCTTCAGACTTCCTGCCTTTGCCGTGTATGTACGTATGTATCTACTAGGGGGTGGTATTGTCCAGGCTTCTGACATTCCGTTAAATAGAGGGAAAAGTCCACCTCGATCTTGTGTGTCAATCTAAAACAGAGTATTTCTTTCGCACATGTATCTAGCTAGAACGCGGCACGGTCCAAAGTCCCAGCCGCCCCGTGTGCTAATCCTGCGCACGCGCACGCGCCCGCGACTGGCAGCAGGCGACGATGTCAAAATTATCACCGTCAACCTAATATACTGAGAACTAACGTAATACTATCATATCTGCAGCGAAAACCTACCGGTAAAACCGAACGGAAAAATTCGGTATTCACAAAATTTGCTCAAATTTATAGAATTCTGACAAATTTTAACGAATTTATAAACTCTTTGAGAATTCTTGGGCAGTATTTTGGTCGGAATTTCAGGTATTTACGAGAACCGGTGATATATACTGGTGCCTAGCTGTATTTTTTCCGACCGAACAAAAACATGGGCGGTCGTGCTTTGGTGTTGCATCTGATCGGCCAGCGGCGGATCAAGATCCTGCGCTGTGGCACAACACCTCAGCCTGGGCGTTCTAGACCTCAAAGATTGCAAGCCTGCAACATGGCTGTGCAGCGTCTGTATCGTCGTCTCTGGTCGTGGCAGGGACCAGAAGATATGGATTTGTCTGTCATCCCAGATCTCAGTACTCGGTGGAGTTTGAATCAGCCTAGCTTGTGAAATAGGCTGGAAGATTGAACTGCGTGGCTCTCACAAGCATGCTGCAACTGATGAGTTTCGCAAGTTTATGTCGATGTCACCGCGGACTTCCCCATTCCCCTAGGGGGTGTGTTCCGGAATGCCTCCCATTTCCAAGAAACATTGCACTCCAGTTTGTTAATGCTTATTGCAACTCACTCGCGAGTGCAACATCGATATTCGTGGGGGCATTCCAATTCCAAGTTCCAAAAGTATTTTCCTCTAGCTCAGAAATGCACTATCTCGGCTTGCTGGTTCTTTTCTTTGCTCCTATGTACGTACCTACATGGGTTGATGTCAGGAGGATGTGCATATATACTAGGGGTATCAAGGAGTCTAATGAGAGTTCACAAAAAAAAGTTAGTCAGTGAATTAATGGCTATTTTTTAAAAGGTATGCAGTAGGGCAAGCTCCTATAGTAGTTTAAAAAAAACATCGACTTCTCTAACCTAGGGCTCACTTCTTGAATTAACGAATATTAGATATTGTATTCATAATATTGAATGTTACTACATTGCTTTGTAGCCATCCCTTGTTTTTCTCGCTTCTTTTTAGTAGCATCCCCTCCATGTCTTCGGTGTGCAAATGGTAGTGAAGGTCGTTGCTCGCCTTCTCTACCTAGCTCACCTTTCTCCCCAAGATCACAAGATGGACATTCTTTGGGTTGTACAGCGGTAACTAAAGCTATATTGACACGAAGGGGGAGGGGGTGGTGCATGGAGGAAAAAAAAGGTTCAAGGCTAGGGTGACCGTCGGCGTACATAGAAAAGGGGAGGAGGCTATGCCGAGGGGGTGTCGTCGGCGTAGCTGTGGTGCCGTGATGACACCTTCACGACCTAGTTTTGGTGGGCCGCATGCACATGCCTACACCGAGGGAAGCCGTCGGCGTAGCGTTTCCTACGCCGACGGCCCTATTGGCGGGCTAGCCTGGTCGGCCCATACGCAGACGGCCCCGACTTGAGCTGGCCGTCAGCGCCTTGCGCCATTCCTGTAGAGTGACAGTGAGTCGATGACCAAGGCGCACAAATACGTTCACTTCAGTGACAAGGTGGTATTTTACTCCTTTCAAATTAAAAATCAAGGCTTGGGCGGACCACTCAGGTTGGAAAGCATCGGGGCATACATCTAGCAACTAAGACAATGAGCACAAAGCGTCTGCTTGTCCAACATGATCGAGGTCCCAAGCCGTATTGCACAATTCTCCATCAAGACGGACCAACCTTGTTGTATATGAATTTTCTGTTCTAGTAAATTTATGAGAGCGGGGAGTAAGAAAGAGTGGTATCAAAGAGACCCCTAAAGTGAAGGTTCATGTTCAACTTATTCTTGATGGAACAAAGAGCTCAAAGTTGGGGGATGGTGTCGAGAATTTCACGGCGAGTGTAGGGGTAAATGGGCTATGCGGATCAGCTGGAGGTGATGAAATTTCTTCTGGTGGCTTTTCGTAGATGAGGGATACATAATTGTACTAAGTTGTTAACATTCATATCTAAAAATCATCTTATCAATAGTTCATGGAGGAGCTTTTCTACCACCTTTGGAAATAACCTCAGATGTTCCATTTCTGTTTAATTGAATGAATAAATTGCACATGGTACTGGTCCATTATGATTCTACTCACAGTTGGGCTACCGTCCTTCGCGTGAGCCTTGAATGCCTCAACACAGCCTACCGGGTAGAGGAGTACAGCCGGTGGAAATGTAGGGACTATTCTCTTTTTGTGCATGGATTGACCTTGTCTAGGAAAGAGATCAATCCACCATTCATTTCAGGCGGTCAAAATGTAGGGAACTCGTGCCTTGGTGTTGCTTCTGGTTGGTCAGCAGCAGATCAGTGTCAAGTTCCTAGACTGTGTCACAGCACTACAACGCGGGCGTTCTACAGGCCGTACAAGCGTCTACATCATCGTCCTGTAGCTAGGCGTGGCAGCGACCAAAAGATATACTAGATTTGTCTTCCATCCCAGAGCTCAGTACTCGGTGGAGTCTGAATCAGCGTGTCTGGTGTCATACCCTGGACTATTGAACTGCAGGGCTAACAGATGCATGATGCAGCTGAAGACTTTGGCAAGTTCAAGTCGATATCACCGCGGGCTCTTCCCTTCCCGTTGCAGGTGTGTTCCGGAATGCCTCACATTTCCAAGAAACATTGCACTCTCCGGTTTCTTAATTGCTACTCTCCTTATCGATCTAAAGACTCGCCTGGAACGTTGATATTTACGGGGGCATTCAAGTGCCAAAAGTATGTTCCTATACCTCTATCAGAATTGTTGTATTGTGTTCCGAAATCTGTTTACCTGTTGTACTATGGAAGGAGTCCTAACGGACTACGGCATACCAAACGTGCTAGACGTAGCACATCTACAACTCTATTTCGTGTCCACCAAGAAAGAGAGTTATTTGCCCCTATATATAGTCCAATGTAGTCATAGAATAGATGAGAGAGTTTCTCCATATTGATAGCACGTAGAGGGTCTGTCCTCTTGTGTATTGTACTACTCCTCCAATTATAGTGAGAGCGCCGCCGTGCGTTTCGTGGTTTTTCCCGTTTGGGTTTTCCACGTAAAATTCTGTGTTCTTGTTCTTGTTTGATCTACTTTTATTTGCGCGGTTTTATAACAAGTGGTATCAGAGCACAAGGTTTCGAGATCGATCCGCTGCCCCGGGATACTTTCCGCTGCGCTCCTGGGGCAGCACCGCGCATCGTCGTTTGGATCAACATCCACAGTTTTACACAGCCGCAGCTTCACCAGGTTTGTGTTTCGTGAGATCCGATCTACAAGATCGATACAGCTTCAGCGGCGGCGGCCCATGCGTTGGCTTTGGCGATTCTTTCTTCCGCAACGATTTGGCGAATCGCTGTTGCATCAAGCCGCCGTATCCTGCTGTTTTTCGTCAGTGTGCATGTCCGGTACAATTTTTGATCCACCGCTATATCCTGTTCTCTAGTCGGTATCAATCCCGTGCGAGAATCTGCGCGTGTATCATCGTGGAGTACCATGTCGTTTCTGAAGCACACATAGAGGAAGCAGCACATCAGATCCAGCGAGTCCCGAGGCAAGGTATGCATTATTGCAACTTCACGTGAAGTCTTTGAAGACTACTAGTTCAGTTTTTGCTCTCTGATTGCTCCATCCAGCCCGAGACACTATCAGGTGCTATCTTTCCTTACTTTTTGCTCTGCAATTTGGTTCTACAAAGAATTTTTCTGTGGCTTGTACTACTTTGTGATCACAGTTTCATCTACTTATGGTTATCATGAAGTACGATATTCAGCTGTTGTATTATGACACAAGGTTTTCCCTATGGCAAGTCGAGATGCGAGCGTTGTTGGCGCAAGCCGATTATGAGGATGTATTGGATAGTTTTGGAATTGGACTGACGAGGAGAAATTAAAGGATTCCCGTGCCACCTATGTTCGATGTCTTGCCGCTGGTATGATCATCGTTTTTGATAGTTTTCAGTTCAAGGTGGAGTTCGGTGAATTGTAACCTGCCAGGAGATATTATGGATGCAATGTTGCTGCGATTATATGAAGAACACAATTCAGATATCAGAAAAAAATTATGGAGGAGGTAATTCTTAGGCCTGTTGGTAGCCAGCATTATACTCTTTGCTCTCCGAGTTTTTGCTGTTATGCATGTGAAGGTTTTGGTTTGTTACTTAAGTTCGTGATGAGGATTATTTAAGGTGCAAGTGGAGATTGTTTTCTGCTAGATACTACAACATTTAGTACTGTAAGTTTTAGTGCAATTCAGTTGTCTATGCTCTTTCAAGAGGGGTCTATTGCAGAGTTGATGCTCCATTGCATATTGAGGTTCCTTCATCCGACAGTTGTTCTACAAAGATAGTTTTTGACCATGTCATGGATTTTCATTAGCCATTACAGATCGGCAGTTTTTGGTGTACGTGATGTCCTTCGTACCAGATGCTCTTGCATGAGTTGTTTGCCGAGGTTTGTGCTTTCAGTTTTGTAGCACGTTCAGATTTCATGAGATGAGTTCTTCACAATGTTATGTACGAAGATGTTGTACTATGAGCTATGCGCTCGTTCGGGCACCACAGGAGATATGATGACTTATGTCATTTGATGTTTGAGCAGTTTCAATTTTTCTTTGAGGTCAGTGGCACAGACTCAGACTTTTGCTGGGGTTTTACATGATACCCAGGTTCATAGGTCTGCTTTGTTGACAGTTGTGTTGTTTTTCTGGACGATCCAAGATTGATTTGCTCAATTTGACTTCATGAGAAGTTTATTAGTCCTATGGACGTTTCAAGGCACAAGGTTTCCTTGTGATGATTTTAGTTGAGGAGTTGAATGCTATCTATGACTGTTGCAAGAGATTTCGGCTCAAGGTGGAGTTTGTTGTATTGTGTTCCGAAATCTGTTTACCTGTTGTACTATGGAAGGAGTCCTAACGGACTACGGCATACCAAACGTGCTAGACGTAGCACATCTACAACTCTATTTCGTGTCCACCAAGAAAGAGAGTTATTTGCCCCTATATATAGTCCAATGTAGTCATAGAATAGATGAGAGAGTTTCTCCATATTGATAGCACGTAGAGGGTCTGTCCTCTTGTGTATTGTACTACTCCTCCAATTATAGTGAGAGCGCCGCCGTGCGTTTCGTGGTTTTTCCCGTTTGGGTTTTCCACGTAAAATTCTGTGTTCTTGTTCTTGTTTGATCTACTTTTATTTGCGCGGTTTTATAACAAGAATCGCACTATCGGTTCCCTGGTTGTTTGCATAGCTCATGTGTACCTACATTGGTCGATGTGAGGAGGATGGATATATCAAGGAGAGGAGCTAGTCTGGTGAGTTTGCACGGACAACAGTCACGCATTAATTCACAATTTTAGTTCGGGATGAGTTGTTTTCTTTTTGCTTTTTGTTTGTGCACATAAACCTTTTTTCTGCCATCACCCTAAATAAAAAGGTGAATTAATGGCTTTTAGATATTGTATTCCTGATGTTAAATATAAGGTGGGCTCTTAAATTTTGTTGGTCAACGACTTCAACTATGATTTGCAGTTATAATAATACACTATAAAGTTCGATTAGTTTATGAGTTGTACTACTAGGCACAATTACTTGCTGGCTTTTTCCCTAAAAATATAGGCGTGCGCTAGCTAGGCATCACCGGCTGATCCATGGGCCCGTACGAGCTGGGCTGACAGTCGGTAGATGCGGTCAGACGTGATCGTCCGATCTCCCCGTACGTACACACGAGTGACAGATCATTTTCGTGGACATGCACCACATCAGCCTCGGTGTGACATCAACATCGCTTTCGTATATAGGTGCGGACCCACACAAAAAAGTGATGCTTGCAGAGCAAAAGGGTTTTCTGCAGAAGACCACGTTCCTTATTGCATGCGACGTGAGCCCAACTAGACTCTCTACATGCATGCTAGCCCTTAGCTCTAGCAAATTCATTATCTCCAAGCAAAATTAATGTACACATAAATAATGTCCATATGGACCAATACAACAAAAACAATTAAAAATCCAACTTAAACAATGCAACAATATTTTTGAAGATGTACAATAAAAATCATAAATTTAACGTTTATAACATGAATGCAATATTAGCAACGAAAACTTAAAGACATTGTTTAAATTGCAACATCACAATAAAAGTTGGGTCAACGCTAGGCTAAAACCAGCTGTAAATATGCACATTATCGGCCGCATCTCGGAGCCGCATGATACACTTAAGTGATCTAATCGTGTGCATCTGCTCTTGTAACAAATTTCTTTTTTGCATGTAACAATTTTTTGGTGTATGTAACATCCATCTGCAACATTTTCCCCCAAAAAATTAAAAACTTGCGACATATGAGAAAAAATATTGTATCACTTTAAACATGCCCATGTAGCAACACAAAATATAGTATGTAGCAAATCCCTATTTGTTGGAGAAAAATCTAAAATTAAGTTAAAGTCTACAACAAAAATAACCAACACAACAAAAAATTTGCTTAGCCCATACAATATTATGAGAACACACATGTAACATTTAAGCAATTTCTCTGTAACATATACACCAACAATCATTGTAGCACTTTGCTCATTCTTACACATAAAAAATATGTACTCATGTAGGAGATCGTAGCGTCATATGCCAACATTGACGAAAATTACCCAAAACTTGGCCTTCCCCAACGAGACCATGGAGGCATTGTCATGGACGGATTCATGGTGATGTGGGCTTGCTCGATCATGGCTGGCATGGGGCAAGTTAAAGGACCTTCCTATGGTGACGCCTTTGGAGTCGTTCGATGCAGTTAAGTGAACAAATCCTATTTGTCTGATCATGTAACATAAAAAAAATTATATTTATGATTTTTTCAGAATATGTAACACCAGTATCCAACATTTTTACCCAGACTCTCTCAAAGTCGCAAAATTATGGTGCAAAAAAGTTTCGCCAATGGGGCAACATAATCTCGAATGTAACATTTACAAAAATATGACATTGTTTTGCAATATTTCTCTGCAATATATCCAATATTTTTGCCTAACTCATCCAACATTAGAAAAATAACAACGTCCAATAAAAAAAGCAAAACCATTTTTTTCAGTATTGTTGTAGACTAAAAGCTAGAATGTAGACTACTTGAGAATAAATTTTGAGACTAGAATATAGACTATTTCAGAACGGATGGAGTATTTGTCAAGCAACTAATCAAAATGTGTAAACAAAATTACATGCACTAGGTTATATCCAAAAAATTATCTTATCAATGACTAAATTGTGCATGGTACTGATCCATTAGAGCAAGTATAATAAAGTCTAGTCAGCAGGCTGTAAAAAATTTAAATATTACATTTGTGTTTAGTTGGATGATACAGATTAGGAGAGAAACTAAGTGTGCTTTAATACAAGAGTTAACTCTAGCACGGCTCATATGCATTTTGTGAGAGTGGGAACTGAGCCATGTATTACTCCCTCTGTTTTTTATTTTTTGTGTTTTACCTTTTTTTTAAGTCACGCCTTATCATGTTTGACTAAAATTGTAGAGAAAAATATCAAAACCTATAATACCAAATGTTGCGGACTGGTGGGATGTGACCATCATCGGTACTTTGCCATGGCAGCCCGCAAGGACACCTCCTCGGCAATTATGCTCATGGCTTGGTGGTGGTGGCTATGGAAGCGGTACAACGCAGTCATCTTTGGCGGCACGTAGCCTGACCTAGATGTCTTGCTGGACACGATAAAGGCGGAAGGTCGAGTCGTGAGTGGCATTAGGAGCTTCTAGTCTCTAAGGACCTAGAGTATAGACTATAGAGTATCGCATTGTACACGGGTGTGGACTGTGGTCTCTAGGCTTGTATCAAACTCTTTCTATCAATGAATTGAAACACAAAACTTTTACGTTTTCTTAAAAAAATACAAGACCCCAGCAACATGAAGATCATTATGAAGCAAAACTTCACAGCGTGTATCATCTGAGTGTAGCTCAACCACGCGATTATGCCAACTATTCAATTGATGCAGCGTTACATACTTGCCGAAAAAAGTGTTGCTCACGGGATTACATCAGTAAGAATATGAACTCTCTGCCATATCTAGAAAGTGAATTATGGGTCGTATTGCAAGTTAGTTGCTGAGATCTCGTGGAAACTTCACATTTTATCATGGAAAAAGGGAAATCTGCAATGGATAGGCAGTTCAGTTGTACAGTTTCGCCATAGCCGGGTTAGAGCATCTCCAGTCGCGTCCCCCAAATCGTCCCTAAAATCGCGCCGGATTGAGCGTTTGGGGACGTGTTTTGTTCGTGCCGCCTTTGGGGGACGTCGCTCCCCAGCCGCGTCCCCCAAACACCGCCCCCAAATGAATATTGGTGCACGAAAATAAAGGTTTTCATTCAATTTTGATTATATATTACAAAGTTTGAATGAAAACGGCTAGATTTCATCTAAACCTAGACTACTGACCGCTCGGCGGTGCGTTCGACGGCCCCGCCCCGTCGTCGCCTCCCCTACGCCGCAGCTCCTCCTGCGCACGCCTCCTCTCCTAGCGTTCGGCGGTGGCCAGACGGTGCCGCTCCCGCCCTCCCCTGCTGGGCCGCCTGGAGGGAGAGCTCGACGGCGCGACGAATCTGCGCCTCTTCGCGGGCACGGGCGTCGTCCTGGAGCTTCTTCTCCGACTCGAAGGACTCGACGAGCGCGCATTGCTGATCGGCCGTCTCGTCCGGGTGCGTCCCGTCGTCGTCGGACCACTCGAACTCGTCGTCGTCGTTGTCCTCCACCTCGGTCTCCTCCGCCTCGGCCTCCTCCTCCTCCATTGGCGCCTCCTCCTCCACATCCGGTGGCGCCTCCATCATCGCCGCCGCCAACACGGCGTCCTCCGCCCGCTAACTCGTCCGCCCGCCTCCCCCATAACGCCCTCGGCGCCGCCTCCCGCTGATGACGCTCCTCCGCCGCCAGGCTGCTGCGCGCGCTCGATCGACTCCCGCCGCCGGCGCTCTATCGACTCCCGCCGTTCACGGTGCGGCGCCTCCCGCTCACCGCGGCCGGCGCCGGCGCTCGTCGGCCCACCGCTGCTCCATACCCGCCCGGTACCGGCACCGTCGCGCCTCCTGTCTCGTCGAGGCGTCAGACGCCGCAACGGTGGCGTCCTGCTGCTCTGCCACGCTGCTGCCGCCGCGGCCTCGCCAGCAGCGGGGCCACGGGCGCGAACGCCGCCGGATCCGCCGCCTGCACCGCCTCCCGGCTGGCTGGCGGGCCTGCTGCTCGCATCGCCTCCCGCCGGCTGGCGGCGGTGTGCACGCCATCGCTCTTCCCGGGCCGCTGCCGAGGGGTCGGTGTCGACCTGCGTTTCGGGACTGCAAGTGGAGGGACGGCGGTGGAGGGAAGTGGCCGGCGCCGGGGCGGTTCGCCATTGCTACTGGTGGTGGAGGAGACGGCGGTGGAGCGACGAGGGCTGTGTTTGTTGCCGGCGGGGTGTGGTGGCTACCGTTGAGCCGGGAGACCTTTTATAGACGCCGGCGTCGGGAAGAAAGCGCGGGAACAGGCGAGAAGAGGCGGGAAGATCGCGCGGGAACGGGCGGTGGCGTGCGAACGCTGGCGACGCGTGGAGGCTGCGCAGCACTGACGAGACGTCTCGCCTGCCCCTCCGTCGCCATTAAGGCAAAGATGCCGCCATGTGTCACTGCGCGCGAATAACTTCGGCCGCGAGGTAGGCGACGGTTAGGTTAAAATTAAGTGTGCCGCTGACGGGTCGTCCCCGCCACTCCCCGCTTCGCTTTTCGTTGTGTCCGGCGTGCCCGGTGCGTCCCCTGTGGGACGGGGACGGGCTCGGGGCGCCGGACACCGTATGGGGGCGCGCCGGACAAAAATGGGTTTTGGGGGACGCGGCTGGAACGATTTTTTTGTCCGGCGCGCCCCAAATCCCTTTGGGGGACGCTTTGGGGGACGCGGCTGAAGATGCTCTTAGGCAACTATATACCCACTCACGTAGTCCCTTTCCCTATCTGGAGCTATAGAGTGTAGGGCTTTGGTTTTGAGCTCCATGTCTAGGGTCATGGCAAGGAAACATCTTGATGTGCAAGAGGACCACAGTAGGAACGTTCGACGAAAAGGGGGAGAGGACCGGAGTGTGAGGCGCTTATAAGCAAGGGGTGAAGGTGTTGGGTGAGAAATCTCGCGAGGAGACGACCTGGCTACACTTCTCGTCAACCTTTGGTCTTTGAAATTTGTTCTAACATAGAAGTGTATGCGGGCTACAAAACCATATTGTTCCAATTAGACAAGAATCGGCTTATCTATCCTTCCACCTCTTCCCTAGTATCCTCCCCCTTATACCACAAGCACTCTTACAACAACATCCACATTCAGTTTGCCTACATCGTGTGCACACTCTACAGAGGTAGCCTGCCGGATTCCTCCACAAAGAACACATCCTATTCCCTTCAGAGCTTTCATGCTAGGCAATGTACTAACCGGATCAACAAGTGAGTTTACCACCACAGCGGATGTGTTCCTCGATGCCTCATATTCGCATTCCAAACTGGATGGACACGTCCAAATACTGTAGTCCACATTGTTCTCCCTAGGTTCACAACTTCATCCAAATAGAAAACGTCAATGTTGGCAAGAGGTTGAGATTTAAAGTAAAGAACATCTATGGCAGTGGAGTTCCTCCTTTTTAAGAGGAACAATAACATACTGGTAAGGTTGAAAAGGCAAGTACGTTATACATATCAACCCTGATTTATGACCATATCTTCTTTAGTAAAAAGGAATAGCTCACATCTTAACATACAAACGTGCACTTCGACTGAGTCAGACCATTCATGTTCCCTGCACCCAACCAAAGCATGTATAAAGAGATATCTCCTGAATGGCATAGGAGAAGGAAGAGAGATCAGTGAGGGAATTCGCAGTGCTTGTTTGCTTGTGTGGATTGTGTGTATCTGCCTTGTGCTGCCTCATAAACCAAAATGATCACGACATGATATAAACATCACAAGACACCAGCTACACTAAAATCATTATAAAGCAAACTGCATGGACACCCCGTCGGAGTGTGGCAAATCATGCGAACGGGTTGAGTATTGCTGCAACGATACATACTTGCAAAATAACACATTCGGACATATTTACAAAATGAGAGTGTTCCTTGTCTTGCAAGTTAGCTGCCCAGGTCTGACAGAAACTTCACACTTAATCATGGAAAAGGCGGAACCTACAAAGCACAGGCAGATGTTCAGTTGACACTGCAGGTCACAATGTCCACAGAACAAAATTATGCTAGGGTCAGAGGAGAGGAAACACATACCTTTCAAACTCTAGCTTCTGGACGACAATTCCATTCAGCACAAGCTCCGAGTCGAATATTTCCAAACCTGCAACAATGGCAAAAAATTGTAGAATTGATTAGTAAATTCGAGAGATGGAGAAAGCACGGAAGAAAGAACTTTAGGGACAGGAGATGTGGCGCAAGTGTACTGGTAAATACCATTTTTAACAAACGGTAGACAGATGCTGCGGTCTTGTTCACAAGAGATTACAAAGACTCCTTCAAAACTCCTATTCTTCATCATAGACACTGTAATTTTCTCCAAAGGCTGACAAACCGCACAAAAGCATGTTAAGAGATGGTGTATGGAATTTCTTAAATTGTATCCATGAGACTGCGGTGAAAAATCAAACTGAAATTTAGTTTTGTTCTCAAAAGGCAACACAAGTGCACATCAAGAAGAACTAAGGAAAATAGAATGTAACACAGGTCACAAGGAAATTTTACAATACAAGGAACATGACTTGGCAGCGTTTCATCACATCCAAGTCATGCTACGGCTGCTTTGGCTCCCTCGCATACCTTACCTCAGAGACTTATGTTCAGTTTGCATTACAATCACAAGGTCTCTCAATTTTGGGTGCAATTTACATAGGAACATGCAAAATTCATTTATTAGCATTAGTATTAACTGCTAAGCAACTAGAAACTTGGACAATTCATCACACCCAAAAGTAAGTATATATATTCAGAACATTAAACCTCACACTGGAAGACAGTTGAGAAGTTGAAACGCGGGAAATGAATGCAACAAAGGATATATACTATATACTGCCGAGGACAGCACGATACAGACTGCAACCAAGCAATTGGATGCAATCGTAGATGAGGAGGAAAGCAAATTGCATACCTTGCCACCAGCTGCCACTATTAAAATCTTCAAAAGCTCCTTGCTAGGCTTTGCATTTGGCGTGATTAGTACTCTTCTACCCTAAAATGAATTTTGAGAAAGTCAGTAAATATAAAGATCATGAACATGGTAGTAATGTTTCAAAGACTATATACCACACATGTTTAACAATGATCAAGATTATATAATTGTCCTCTGCTACTATTTATTTTCCCTTTTTGATTATAACACTCACTGCTAATAGTTAGACACTAACCTCTAACAATGGGTTTTTGCAGGCTCGGCTTAGGGAGACAGGCATGCTGAAGTGTAGCTCTTTCTCCTTCTTTGTATCTCTCATTATGTATTTTTTCTCATCAATGAAGCACCTTGCTCCATCACAGCATTCAAGCCATGATGGTGTGACTACAGGTATACCCATGGCCATTGCTTCTAGCATGTTTCTTGTACGAGCAAACTTTTTAGCAACAAAATGTGTAGCCTCTGAAATAGTTGTTACCACTGGCAATCTAAAGTGTGCCAATATCTGCCAATGTCCAAAAAGTCGGAGAATCAGAAACATCAAGATATGTTCAGTTACGTGTGTATAGAATATGCAGATAATGAAATGAAACTACCTTTGTCTGGTCTTTGATGGTTTCACTGTCCATGCTTTGACTGAAAAGAACACGGACTGAGGACATGCTTCTCTTTCTTCGCCTGCCTGATGGCAAAACTGGAGATACCTCATTCCCAAAAAGACTAGCAAGCTCTCTGGAACCTGGTGATTGCAGCAGGCCTCTCTTCGGTACCTTCTTTGATTTATGTGTCCTAGATTGGGACTCTGTGCTACTTAGCTCTCTCAGTGGTGCTCTATTCTTCGAAGTAGAGTCATGGTCTTTCTGTTGAGATGTGGATTGTTTTTCTATTCCAGTACTAAAAGTTCCTTCAAACTGATTGAAGTCTGAAGTTTCTTTCTGAATTCCTCTGGCCTTGCTACGAGTTGCTATAATTCGCACAGAAACATCGGGAGAGTTAGCAGCTGATGCTTTCAGATTAGCAAAGGAAGACTGGTGGATCATTTTCATGCCTTTTATGGTATCCTGGTCTCTTGATGGTTTGGCTGCTGATAACTTTGCAACTTGTGCAGTTTTGGCTCCCTCTGCAGTTGATCTGGTAGCTTTACTGAACTCAACTTTTGTGCTTCCTGAGGTAAACATGGATGTTCTCTTTCTTTTAGGATGGATTGTAGCATCTTTACCAAGTAAACAAGGAATCTTTGAGTCATTTGCACCAGATCCCATGGTTACTTCTGACACCTCATAATTTATGGCTGCTTTTACAACCCCACTCTCGATCCCTGTCTTCGCTTTCCCTGTCATATGTTTTGTATTCTTCCTGGTTTTTGACTTACTGGGATGGTTCGTCAAAGGGATTGAACTTTCGCCATTTGTCATTTCTATGTCATCTACCTTGAGGCGCGTAAGCTGTGATGTCATTCCCTCTGAGCTCTGACGTAAACAGGCTAGCATTTGGTTCTGAACTGGCGAATTTACTGGACATAATGAATCCACTTTGTTTTCTTTCCCCAGAGAATTTTTCAGGTGTTCATGCTCCATGACATTGTAACTGACAGGTGATGCATTGAACAATGCTTCCATAGCTTCAGCTGCCATTTGAGTATTAGGCCCAATATCATATGCTTCATATAAATCATCGGTAACAGCTGCTGGTTCTGGTTTCTTCAGGCAGTTCATGCCCAAGTCCTCATCAATGCATTCTAGCATTGCCCCAGCCCTTGTACCTGATCCATAGCCACCACATCTCTGGGAGTCAAAATATGAAATTCTGTTTTTGACATGAGCTATTGCATTTTCCCTCAAAATGTTACTGGCTATGCCAGCATCATGGTTGGGGGTATCAAACCAGTCAAAAATACCTGCCTTCTCAAGTGTCAAACTGTGATCAGCCCTTTTTGCCAAGCACTGAGCTACTTTTGAGCCTAAAGTGGAAACTGACTTTGTTGCACTTACCGGCTCAACTGTTATTGTCTGAAAAGCCTCTGTATCATCATCTTCTATCAGCATGTCCACAATATCAATGGCACTAGCCTGTGATGCATCTCCTGGCTCTTGCGAATTAAGGTAGTCTAACCTGGGACGTTCTCTTGCAGCAGCCATTATGCTTGTGCTGCTATGGCTGACATATACAAGCAAGCACCTGCTATGGATTTATAAACTATGAAAGTGTTAGGCATTGTTACCAACACTGTATTTGTCAGATTCAATTGATTGGAATTGTAATAAAACGTTTAGGATGCCAAAGTACCCAACCAATACAGAGACCCCCAAATGTGAATACTACAGCAGAACTGACTGAATGGAAATAATACATCGAGGATGCCAATTTCTATAGACACACCGGCATGGACGTACAGAGATTTTAACAAATAATACAAAATGAGCCGTGCTCACTTGTCCATGGATGTGGAGAATGAAGACAGTGCAGGCAACGGCAAACAGAATCTCACAATAAACAGACTTAATTTGAGTAAGGCTGACCAGTGATTTATAGCCACCGTCATGGAACCAAAAACATGAGATTCAGACCAGACAGTGTTCACACAAATAAAATGCATATCATATTTTACATCTAGAATGTGGATTTCAGATAATTTCCGCTGCCACTAAGATCCTTTAAAACATGCAGCACATGACAATAAGCCTATTCATATCCTCAAATGGAAATCAGTATATGAGCATCAGCACCATGTGCGCCATTTCCTCTATAATACAGAGACGGGTTTTCCCCACAAAGTAGACTAAGCGTAAAGACTAAACCGCACTACCATCTAGCCTGAAATTTCAGTCTGACAGTGATAGGAAAACATCACACACCTTCACCGTGATTCAAGTCGGCAACAAGAAATTTCTCTACGACGGCAGTAAGCACGTGAAGACTACGCAGATCGCTCTTGGCTACGCATCAGATTTCACCACGGAATCGTCAGGGTTGATGCCTAGTATGTACGGTACGGTGCCTAACTGATCGTTTCTACTTATTTCACGGGGGGCGGATCTAGATGGTGCGCACCCAGATACCGTGAAGGCAGGTGGAGTTCAAGTAACTGCGGGATGAATGAAGGGCTTGTACCTCGGAACCCGATAGCCGGCAAGGCGGCAACTGGGACGGGGCGGAGACGGCAGCACGAACGCGGCGTCCCGGCGAGGCAGAAGGGAAAGGGCGATGGCGGCGACGCGCGTGGTAGGCGAGGGCGTGCGGGGATGGGGGCGGGGCGTCGGTGGTGGTGGTGGCGGCAGCGGCGGGGGTGGATGTGGGGAGCGGGAGCGGGAGAGTGGGGAGGAAGAAAGCCCGCGCTCGGGAGGGAAGTGTGCTGGGGAAGCCAAACATCCCGCCGCAAATTTGATCTCCTTGCCCCCTTTTTTTTATCGAAAAAAGATCAGGCTGAAAACGATTCGTGAATATATTTTTTTCACACTTTGATAATTTGCCACACTTTATTTTGCAACATCCTATGTCACTGAACATGTGATGGTCAACGTGGCCAATACTCAAATTTTAAAGAGAAGTTTGGTAAATGTGCAAAAGAAACTCTAAACGAATGGTGGGATTTCTGGAACGAGATAAATCTATATCGTGCTATCTCTATTCCAAAATGTATTGCTATCTTATTTTTCTTGTTACTATAATGTTTCTAAGTTTGATCATGTGAACACAAACATTGATCTAATATTAGTATATTTATCATGAACAATATTATTTCGATATTTGCATGCTAGGCATATTTACGAGTAAACTATCTCCCTTCTAAAACCAAACTGGCTTGCGTCGCCTAACCGTGACATGACGACGACCAATAAGAGTCCATCAGTGCCTCTAGCTCACAAGGATTGCCTGATTGGGGCATTGACGCATCCCTTGCTACCGCAAGTGATGAAAGATGGTCTGGAGAGAGAGAGATAGGGGAGGGAGGGAGAGGGAGACGAGGAGAGGAAGAGAGAATGAGGAATTATGATGGTAAAAGGGATTGGAAGGGCAGTAGAAAGAATGGTCGATATAGAAATGTGGAAGGGATGCCCTATTTTTAATGCATGATAATAAAATTAGGGACATTATTCGCATGGCACTAGAAAGAATAACGGGCTACAGTGCTATGCATGTTGGAGTCCTTCAGAATGGCTTCCCAACCGTAGTAAAAAAAGTTGCAATATACAACCAGTTTTAAAAGGCGTCCGTGGATGATGGGAATGGGTCCTCGTTACGAGATGACATGTGATCCAAAGAGTGGAGGTCATTGTCAACATTTGCATACTCCCCAACCAGCCCAAAAAATCGGTAGCTCTTCTCATAAATTTTTGCACTGGAAAAGAGAAAATGTACTATAAGTGGGGACTTAGCTAGGATCCTACTTGACACCTTAAGATAGAGACTTGACCGTGTTACTAGGTGTATGATACCATTCAGTGATTTGAATCATATATCTATAAGTTTCAAAGGAATTTTTAGAGCAAAGATACATCGTTCGATAATCCATGCACTCACTACTAACCAAAATATAAATATCATATATCTAGTTGTTATAAACGCGATAATCAAATAGTGAAGAATGGAAAGGAAATCACAGCGGAGACACAATATTTAACGTGGAAAACCCCTCCAGCACAAAGGGGGAAAACCACGAGCGTCAGCCAATAAAACTTCGATATATCGGAGAGTATTTTCAAACGCCGTGGGTTATCTTATATTTTGATAAACCCTAGCAGGCAAGAGGTATAAACGACCGGTGGAGACGATCTATACCGGGGGCTTCCCCCTCCCTCCCGGGCGTCCCTACAGGGCACGGTGTATGGGCTAACTTTAGACTCCACTACGCTTTGGTCCAAGCCTACCCGGCGGCAGGCTTCACTCCGCTCGTCAGAAGTTAGCCTCCTTTTTATATGAATTTGGATCACAACATAACACTAGGTTCTCTTGCATAGTAGAACGACATCTCATTATCCTAGCACATTGCAGTGAAAGTCGTTGAGAGCAACGATTGCGATGGGGCAAGAAGAAAAGTTGCATTCCCTACTCTTAACATGTTTGTGGTGTCTAAGAAAGTAAAATTTCTAAGAAATGTTTTAAATTTGGCAATAAATTCTACGGTGATCTGTATATGCATGCAATTTTTCATTTTTATGATGTTTAATTCTATTTACTTAAAATTAGTGCTAATTAAACCTTATACTTAGCACCACAAGATGAAAAAAATTAGCTCATGTCTTTCAAATTTGTTTGGTTTGATATCAAAATTATATCCTTCCAATACTGATTCATGTTCTTCTCTTTCTCTCCTAAATGGAAAACTTTTTTACCAAATTGGGAAAAAAATAATCATCATCAAGGACAATTTCATAGTTATATGTTATCGACCCTTTTATCATTCTTTCAATCATCCAGTAAGTGGCTAATCTAGCTCATATGTTGAGCTCCAAGTGAAAAAAGTATCTATAGAGTCAAGACTACCACACCACCAACCTCCACTTTAATATTTTCGATATCTATGCACATCAAATCTTACATACATGAATAATGTCCCCCTCTTATATATATAAATATACCACTTTATGTTCAATATCATAGCTCGGTCGTCTCACTCTATCTCAATGTGTTGGTAACATCAGCTCATTTCGTCAAAAAATAGGAGTAGTCAATAAACAAATCAACAAGGAAGAAATATCACGAAAGATATAAGAACACTTTGGAATATGATACATCGGGAGTAGCGGTGGAGAAAAGATCACACAACGTTGTGTACTTCTTCCATGTGTTGTAACAGAATCTGGCCATGCCGGTCTCTTTCAAGTGGAATGCAACGTGGGGAATTCATTGAAAATATCTTTTTCACATAAGAGAGCCCTCCAGACAGCGGGAGTTTTCCCCCAAACTATATATTTTTTATTTTAGAAACTGGTTTGGGAGAAGGAACATTCTCGAGTCCGTCACACAGTTTATCATTATCCGAAATTTTATTTGCTTGTATGACGACAACTATAGTATACACATAATATTTTAGGGAAAAAAACTCGGATTTTTTTTACAATGCAACAACCGACTGACGTGTATTATAAATTGGACAACTCTTTTATTCCCCTGGGCGATTCACGCGTTTCTAGCATGACATGCGTCCCCGTATTTTCAATGGATCATCCAGTATTGTCAATTACCGTATGGTTAATATACCATGGCATCTTATTCTCACATTTTCTATATTTCTCGTAATGGACATGTCACGGCTCCGCTGGCTTGTTCTTTTGAGAAAACAAAGAGTAGACAGCAGTATCAAACGGAACTGCAGAAAGTATGGCAAAACAAATAATCATCAGCAAGGACAATTTCATAGTTAATGGGTCAAATAAATCATAGTTATATGTTATCGACCCTTTTACCATTTTTTCAATCATCTAGTAAGTGACTAATCTAGCTGATATGTTGAGCTCCACATGAAAAAGGTATCTATAAAGTCAAGTCTACCATACCACCAACCTCCACTTGAATATTTTTCCGACATCTATGCACAACAAATCTTACATACATGAATAATGTTCCCCTTTTATATATATACCACTTTATGTTCAATATCATAGCTCGGTCGTCTCACTCTATCTCAGTATGTTGGCAACATTAGCTCATTTCGTCAAAAAGTAGGGGGTAGTCAAGAAACATATCAACAAGGAAAAATATCACTTTGGAATATGAGACATCGGGAGTAGCGGTGGAGCAAAGATCCCACAACTGCATAAGACCGCTAGGAAGTCTTATGGTGGTCTCAAGCTTTGGGCAGAAAGATTGAGATAGTTTCATAGAGCTCTTGATCTTTTCTTTCTCTCTATTTTAGACGTTTGGTCTCTTAGCTAGCCTTTTATTGCTTATCTCTAGCAACAGCCTTTTGTAAATTACTTTTTATGGAAAATTATAAATATACACAGTGGGGAAACCCACTGTTCAGCCTCAAAGCAAAAAAGATCCCACAACCTTGTGTACTTCTTCCATGTGTTGTAACAGAATATAGCCCTGCCAGTCTCTTTTAAGTGGAATGGAAACACGGGTGGGAATCCCCCTCCCCTGATGTCCCGAGAAAACTCAATTAAATTGAAATATTTTTCCACGCAAGAGAGCCCTACAAACAGCGGGAGTTTTCCTCAAACTATTTCCGATACCCTTTCATTTATTTTACTACTCCCTCCATCCTAAGATGTATAGCCTAAGCTTTAGCCAAAAGTCAACATCTTCTAAGTTTGATTTATACGAAAAGATATGGATATCTACAATATCAAATGTGCATTTTGAGAAACTATACTTTCTGGTGAATCTATTGATACTGATTTGCCATTGTGAATGTTTATATTTTACGTATAAATTTGGTCGAACTTAAAATATGTTGACTTTTGACTAAACCTTAGGTGTCTTATTTTGGAAGGGGGGAGTACTAGCTAAAAAACATGTTTCATAAATTGTTTTCAGCGCGATAATATAATCTGTGTACAACAAAAAAGAAAATTTGATAATTTTCCACACTTTATTCACAACCTATATACTGACATATATAAATGAGCTCGGCGCCTCGGCGGTGGCGAGGGGAGCGGCTTCCTCCAGTGGACTAGCCATGTAGCCACGCCGACAGTCTCGGGTTCATCTTGGTCCATGGGCCAGGGCGGGCATGTGGGGCTAGGGTGTTTTTGCAGCAGCGTGGCAATGCTAGTTGTTACTGTTGCCGGGCACCGTGGTGGTGCCAACGGCCGAGGCCCCGGCGGCAGATGTGGGTGTAAGACCCTGATCTGACTGGTGGTTGTGGCGTCGTGATACCAGTGGTGGGCACAACCTTCTGCCACTTTGGTGTTCCTCTCCTCTGCACAGGGGTGGCTAAAGCTGGCGGCTTTCATCCTCTTCCCCTACATGCTCTGGCTACTTCGAGGTGGTGGTGTATGATCGGGGCGAAAGCCCTGCTCGGCGGAGTCTGATGCTGAATACGACGACGCCTGCGGGGGTCGTTACCTTCTTGGAGGCGTGTTCATGGCTTTCACCTTGCCTTCCCTCTCCTCAGAGGACCGGGGAAACCGTAGGTCTGGTACACTTGGACTAGACGGCAGTGGTGCCACGATGTCGTTATCTTCTTAAAGACGTCTGATACGTCTCCGACGTATCGATAATTTCTTATGTTCCATGCCACATTATTAATGATATCTACATGTTATATGCACATTTTATGTCATATTTATGCATTTTCTGGAACTAACCTATTAACAAGATGCCGAAGTGCCAGTTCCTGTTTTACTGCTGTTTTTGGTTTCGAAATCCTAGTAACGAAATATTCTCGGAATTGGACGAAATCAACGCCCGGGTTCCTATTTTGCCCGGAAGCATCCGAGACACCGAGAGTCGCCAGAGGGGGGCCACACAGGCCCCAGATGATAGGCCGGCGCGGCCCAGGCCCTGGCCGCGCTGCCTTATGGTGTCGTCGCCCCGTTGACCCTCCGACTCCGCCTCTTCGCCTATATAAAGGTCCCAGACCTAAAACCTTGATACGAAAAAGCCACGGTACGAGAAACCTTCCAGAGCCGTCGCCATCGTGAAGCCAAGATCTGGGGGACAGGAGTCTGATGACCCACAAGTATAGGGGTGTATCGTAGTATCTTCGATAAGTAAGAATGTCGATCCCAACGAGGAGCAGAAGGTGTTGACAGGCAGTTTTGATGAAGGATTCACTGTAAATGCTCACTGACAAGTATTCGGGGGTTTTGATGTAACAGATGAATAAAGTACAAGTAAGTAAAATGCGAGAGAAATAATTGCAGCGAGTGGCCCAATCCTTTTTAGCACAAAGGACAAGCCGGTTTGTTTACTTATAATGACCAAATGTTCTCGAGGACACACGGGATTTTAGTCTAGTGCTTTCGCTACATACAGTTGATTAATCTTCATTGTTTTGATAAGTGTTGTGTGGGTGAACCTGTGCTAATGTACCGCCCTTCCTAGGAATAATACATACTTGTGATTATACCCCTTGCAAGCATCCGCAACTACAAGAAAGTAATTAAGATAAATCTAACCACGGCCTTAAACTACGAGATCCTGCGATCCCTCCTGCATCGATATACCAACGGGGTTTAGGTTTCTGTCACTCCGGCAACCCCGCAATTGGCAAACGAGTACAAGATGCATTCCCCTAGGCCCATAAATGGTGAAGTGTCGTGTAGTCGACGTTCACACGACACCACTAGAAGAATAACACCACAACTTAAATATCATAACATTGAATATTACTCAACCATAGTTCACTACTAACAATTAGACTTCACCCATGTCCTCAAGACCTAAACGAACTACTCACGAGATATCATATGGAACATGATCAGAGGTGATATGATGATGAATAACAATCTGAACATAGACCTTGGTTCAATGGTTTCACTCAATAGCATCAATAACAAGTATAAATCAGTACCGGGAGAGTTTCCCCTATCAAACAATCAAGATCAAACCCAAATTGCTACAGCGGTGACGATGTCCAGCGGTGGAGATGGTGGTGATGATGGTGGAGATGATGATGATGGTGATGGAGATGATGTCCAGCTCGATGGCGATGACGATGGCGTCGATTTCCCCCTCCGGGAGGGAATTTCCCGGCGGATTCCTGCCCGCCGGAGAGCTCTTTCTCTCTCGGTGTTCTCCGCCCCGCGAGGCGGGCTGTAACCCTTCGTGAGGATTCCTCTGTGGCTTAGGTCTTCGGGACGAAGGGTTTCGCGAAGAAAAGGAGGCGAAAGAGGCCGAGGGGGCCCCACACCACATGGTGGCGCGGCCGGAGCCATGGGCCGCGCCACCCTATGGTGTGGGCCCACCCTGGGTCCAGCTGGCTCCCCCTTCGGCTTCCTCCGTCATACTGGAAAAATAGGATTTTTGGTAAAACTTCCTTCCACAGTTGATCTTCCGAAATATTGCATCCTGACGGTGCTTTTTCCAGCGAGAATCTCGGCTCCGGTGCTCGATCTCCAAATAATCATGAAACATGCAAAATAGATGAAATAACATAAGTATTGTGTCCCAATATGAAATATATCAATGAATAACGACAAATTATGATATAAAATAGTGATGCAAATTGGACGTATCAACTCCCCCAAGCTTAGACTTCGCTTGTCCCCAAGCGAAGCGAACTCGATAAACGGGACCACATGTTTATGGAGTGAAGAGTCGATAAATAAAATACGGACAAGAAGCATCATATTCATCCACACAGGATATTATAGTAAACAACTTCCTCATATAACTCAACTTGAAACAAGTATAAGGTAATCACAAATAAAGGTGCATAAGAAATCATAATTGGTGATGGCAAACTTTGTTCTTGGTCAGAGAACATTTAACAAATTATACTTATCTATTGAGCAGCGCTCTCATATTAAAACTTATGGTAAACTTGCATACTCAATCATATTAATCATTGATGACTTTCAAAACTATATTCATTCAAGGTAAAACTTGTACTAAACAAGAAAGAGTAAAGACATGATGAAGCAAATCACAATATAATAGTTTGATCACAACAACTCAAATGCTTGCTTGAGATGGAGGGAAATAGGTTTATCGACTCAACACAAAGTAGAAGACGAGGCCCTTCGCAGAGGGAAGCGGGGACTAAATCATGTGCTAGAGCTTTTCAGTTTTGAAATCATATAAAGAGAATAAAAGTAAAGTTTTGAGAGGTGTTTGTTGTTGTCAACGGTCGGTAGCGGGTACTCTAACCCCCTTGCCAAACGAGACCTCCAAAGAGCGGCTCCCATGAAGGACGTTATCTCTACCGGCAAGGTAGATCATCCCTCTTCTCTTTTGTTTACACATGTATTTTAGTTTATTTAAGGATGACACTCCCCCCAACCTTTGCTTACACAAGCCATGGCTAACCGAATCCTCGGGTGCCTTCCAACAATCTCATACCATGGAGGAGTGTCTATTGCAAAATTAAGTTGCTTACTGATGAATCAGGGCAAAACATGTGAAGAGAATTATTAATGAAAGTTGATTAATTGGGGCTGGGAACCCCGTTTCCAGCTCTTATTGCAAAATTATAGGATAAGTGGATGAAGCCACTAGTCCTTTAGTGGAGGCTGCCTAACAAGACTGAAAGATAAAACACCACATACTTGCTCATGAGCTATAAAACATTGACACGAATAAAGAGTAATAAGTTTTGAATTGTTTAAAGGTAGCACATGAAGTATTTACTTGGAATGGCATAAAATACCATGCAGTAGGTAGATATGGTGGACACAAATGGCATAGGTTTGGGTTCGAGGTTTGGATGCACGAGAAGTATTCCCTCTCGGTACGGGTCTTTGGCTAGCAAGGTTAATTAGCAAGCATAGGAGTTGAGGGAAACAAACAAATATACATGTGATAGAAACAATCATGCATCTTACTTGTAAGCACAAACAGTTTTAACTCTAGAATACTAAGCAAAGAGCTGATAAGAAAGATAATAACATCTTCTACATGTATTTCCTCTATTCTCCTTGAACTCAAAGTGTTGTTGCTATTGACCATTGCTAAGTTTGCCAAAACCAAATAGATTTACTCAATGCTCCCAAAGTGGTACCAATACTAAAATCAAGATCAATCATATAGTAGAAATTGCAAACTAAAATAAGATGTGCAATATGTAAATAATAAGACTTCTCATTAATATTGCATAACGATAACTCACACCAAGGGATACATAGACAAACTAAAGGAGAGATACTTCCACACTGCAACCCATCTTATACGATAACTTCCCTACTCATGATATGACACTACTTGATAGTAAAAAGTAAAAGGTAATGATGATGTGATACCGCGGCACTCCCCAAGCTTGGAACAAACCAAGGGGATGCCAATACCGATGATGAATTACTCCTTTGGCGATGGTGGTGATGAATTCCTGACAAGCTTCTCAATAAGCTCCTGAAGCTCATCAATCCTGTATATGAGGTTGCGAATCATCTCCGAATTGTGCTCGACGCGGTTAAGAAGTCTGTCCGACGATGAGTCCCAACTCTTGGAGTTATTTCCCCAACCTTCAGCTTCGGGCTCCGTCTTTCCTGCATTGTTAGAACGATCTATATCCCAATTGCTAGGCAGTGCTGCCTTGGGAGTCCTTGCAATTTGATTATTGTAGATTAGATTGTGGAAAGGATGGTGAATGCACGAAGAAGATGTCCTTGGAGCTAGGTAATGGCGGGGAAGTCCTCCTCGGTCCTAATCCGTGCGCTCTTCTTGGCGTTGAGCGAGTTTGTCACCACTCCGATGCTTGCAATGGTGGTGCGTGGGTGCTCTTGCGGAACTTCTTCGACTTCTTCTTCATCCTCCTTTGCTTCTTCCTTGACGCTCTTGTCCTCTTCTCTCCACTCACGATCTTGATTATCTTCATCCGGAAACTCCTTGCCCTTGTTCTTGGAGACCATGGTGCTCCTAGATTGAAAACGAGATCTGGCGAAGCATGACTCGAAACAAAACACGTCGAGAAAGCGATATACGGACCTCCGAGGGTCCGGGGAATTTTATAATAAAAATTTTCAGAACAAACGGAAAGTACCGGGTCGAACCGGAGTCGGAAAGGGGCGACGAGGCGGCCAGACCATAGGTCGGCGCGGCCAGGCTGGGGCCCGCGCCGGCCTGTGGTGCCACGCCCTCGTGCGTCCTTTCCACTCCGTTTCGATCTCGTAATTTTTCATATTTTCCAAAAACAGCAAAAATAATATTCGGAAAGTAAATCGCGAACATTTCATTACCAGTACTGTTACCTATTCAAAGTCGAGTTCTGGCGGACTGTCAATTTGTCCTTTGATGAAAGCCTCCGGTGTTTCCACTCGAATAATATCAACATCAACATTATAAGAATCACCTGAGATATAATGCTTGAGTCTTTGTCCATTCACCACTTGCGTAGCATTGCCTTGGAGAGAGCTAATTTTAATTGCTCTGAACAATACACCTCCTCAACAACATATGGTCCTTCCCATTTCGAGAGTAATTTCCACTGCAAAGAATGCGAGACGAGACCGATACAATAGGACTTTATCCCCAATATTAAATTCTCTTTTGATGATCCTTCTATCATGCCATTTTTTAACTTTTTCTTTAAAGAGTTTAGCATTTTCATAAGCTTCACTTCTCCATTCATCTAGAGAACTTAATTGTAGCAACCTCTTATCACCAGGCAAGTTTAGGATCTTTATTTAATTCTCTAACGGCCAGATAAGCTTTGTGTTCTAGTTCTAAAGGTAGATGACAAGCTTTTCAGTAAACCATTTTATAAGGTGACATTCCCATGGGGTTTTTGTAAGCAGTTCTATAAGCCCATAGTGCATCCTTCAATTTACTAGCCCAATTCTTTCTAGATTTATTAACGGTCTTTCCCAAAATAGATTTAATTTCTCTATTTGATAATTCTACTTGACCACTAGTTTGAGGGTGATAAGCGGAAGCAATTCTATGATTAATACCATACCTAGCAAGAGTCTTTCTAAAACCTCCATGACTAAAATGAGAACCTCCATCGAGTCATAATATATCTAGGAACTCCAAATCTAGGAAAAATAATATCTAAAAGCATTTTTAAAGAGGTCTCACCATCGGCACTTTTTGTAGGTATGGCTTCCACCCATTTAGTAACATAATCGACAGACAACAAGTATATGCGTGTTACCTTCGAAGAGGGAAAAGGTCCCATGAAGTCAAATCCCCAACAATCAAATGGTTCAATAACAAGAGTATAATTCATAGGCATTTCATTGCGTACGGAGATATTACCAACCCTTTGACATTCATCACAAGATAAAATAAACTTCCTTGCATCTTTGAAGAGAGTTGGCCAATAAAAACCTGATTGTAGAACCTTCGCGCGGTTCTATCTCCGGCGTGATGTCCTCCATAAGCACTTGCCATGACATTTACTCAATATCTCTTGTTGTTCATATTCGGGAACACACCTTCGCATAATACCATCCACTCCTTCTTTATATAAGTGTGGGTCATCCCAGAAATAATGCCTCAAGTCATAAAAGAATTTCCTCCTCTGCTGAGTTGAAAAGGTTGGAGGCAAGTACTTGGAAACAATAAAGTTAGCATAATCGGCATACCAAGGACTGTCTCGCGAGCTCACCTTTATTACAGCCAATTGTTCATTTGGAAAACTATCATTAACGAGAACGGGATCATAAGCAATATTTTCCAATCTAGACAAATTATCGGCAACGGGATTATCGGCACCTTTCCTATCTACAATATGTAAATCAAATTCTTGCAAAAGAAGTACCCATCTAATAAGCCTCGGCTTAGCATCTTTCTTTGTCATAAGGTATCTAATTGCGGCATGATCGGTATGAATTGTAACTTTTGAATCAACAATATAAGATCTAAATTTATCACAAGCAAAGACTACAACCAACAATTCTTTTTCGAGTAGTAGCATAATTTCTTTGAGCAGACATCAAGAGTTTTACTAGCATAATGAATAACATTTAATTTTTTATCTACTCGCTTGTCCAAGAACAGCGCCTACAGACAAAATCACTAGCATCACACATAATTTCAAAAGGTAAGTTCCAATCGGGAGGTTGATGTCTACGTTCCCACTCCTTTCCGTAGACGAGTGTTGGGCCCCCAAGAGCGAGAGGTTTGTAGAACAGGCGGCAAGTTTTCCCTTAAGTGGATCACCCAAGGTTTATCGAACTCGGGGAGGAAGAGGTCAAAGATATCCCTCTCATGCAACCACCGCAACCACAAAGCAAGAAGTCTCTTGTGTCCCCAACACACCTAATAGGTGCACTAGTTCGGCGAAGAGATAGTGAAATACGGGTGGTATGAATAAGTATGAGCAGTAGCAACGGTGCCGAAGAAAATAGACTTGCTGGCGTGTAGTTGATGGTGGTAGTATTGCGGCG
>NC_061513.1:32222429-32241258 GCF_022539505.1 Lolium rigidum | reverse complement strand
CCAACAAGAAACTTTATTTTCTTTATTATTAGGTATAGATTAAGTTGCTTGTTGTGCGATAATCATGTTTCTGGGGACGCCATCAATTACCCTTTGTTGAATATCATGTGAGTTGCTATGCATGTCCGTCTTGTCTGAAGTAAGAGAGATCTACCACCTTAATGGTTGGAGCATGCATATTGTTAGAGAAGAACATTGGGCCGCTAACTAAAGCCATGATTCATGGTGGAAGTTTCAGTTTTGGACATATATCCTCAATCTCATATGAGAATAATAATTGTTGCCACATGCTTATGCATTAAAGAGGAGTCCATTATCTGTTGTCCATGTTGTCCCGGTATGGATGTCTAAATTGAGAATAATCAAAAGCGAGAAATCCAAAATGCGAGCTTTCTCCTTAGACCTTTGTACAGGCGGCATGGAGGTACCCCATTGTGACACTTGGTTAAAACATGTGCATTGCAAAGATCCGGTAGTCCAAGCTAATTAGGACAAGGTGCGGGCACTATTAGTATACTATGCATGAGACTTGTAACTTGTAAGATATAATTTACATAACTCATATGCTTTATTACTACCGTTGACAAAATTATTTCATGTTTTCAAAATAAAAGCTCTAGCACAAATATAGCAATCGATGCTTTCCTCTTTGAAGGACCATTCTTTTTACTTTTATGTTGAGTCAGTTCACCTATCTCTCTCCACCTCAAAAAGCAAACACTTGTGTGAACTGTGCATTGATTCCTACATACTTGCATATTGTACTTGTTATATTACTCTATGTTGACAATTATCCATGAGATATACATGTTACAAGTTGAAAGCAACCGCTGAAACTTAATCTTCCTTTGTGTTGCTTCAATACCTTTACTTTGATTTATTGCTTTATGAGTTAACTCTTATGCAAGACTTATTGATGCTTGTCTTGAAGTACTATTCATGAAAAGTCTTTGCTTTATGATTCGTTTGTTTACTCATGTCATTACCATTGTTTTGATCGCTGCATTCATTACATATGTTTACAAATAGTATGATCAAGGTTATGATGGCATGTCACTTCAGAAATTATCTTTGTTATCGTTTTACCTGCTCGGGACGAGCGGAACTAAGCTTGGGGATGCTGATACGCCTCCGACGTATCGATAATTTCTTATGTTCCATGCCATATTATTGATGATACCTACATGTTTTATGCACACTTTATGTCATATTCGTGCATTTTCTGGAACTAACCTATTAACAAGATGCCGAAGTGTCGGTTGATGTTTTCTCGCTGTTTTTGGTTTCGGAAATCCTAGTAACGAAATATTCTCGGAATTGGACGAAATCAATACCCGGGGTCCTATTTTGCCACGAACCTTCCGGAAGACCGAAAGGGATACGAAGTGGGGCGACGAGGCGCCGCCACCATAGGGCCGTGCGGCCGGAGGGGGCCCGCGCCGCCCTATGGTGTGGGCCCCTCGTCGGCCCTCCGACTCCGCCCTTCCGCCTACTTAAAGCCTCCGTCGCGAAACCCCGATGCGAAAAAACCACGATACGGAAAACCTTACCGAGACACCGCCGCCGCCAATCCCATCTCGGGGGATTCCGGAGATCTCCTCCGGCACCCTGCCGGAGAGGGGATTCATCTCCCGGAGGACTCTACACCGCCATGGTCGCCTCCGGAGTGATGAGTGAGTAGTTCACCCCTGGACTATGGGTCCATAGCAGTAGCTAGATGGTTGTCTTCTCCTCATTGTGCTTCATTGTTGGATCTTGTGAGCTGCCTAACATGATCAAGATCATCTATCCGTAATACTCTATGTTGTGTTTGTCGGGATCCGATGGATAGAGAATACCATGTTATGTTAATTATCAAGTTATTACATATGTGTTGTTTATGATCTTGCATGCTCTCCGTTATTAGTAGAGGCTCGGCCAAGTTTTTGCTCTTAACTCCAAGAGGGAGTATTTATGCTCGATAGTGGGTTCATGCCCGCATTGACACTGGGACGGTGACATAAAGTTCTAAGGTTGTGTTGTGCTCGTTGCCACTAGGGATAAAACATTGATGCTATGTCTAAGGATGTAGTTGTTGATTACATTACGCACCATACTTAATGCAATTGTCTCGTTGCTTTGCAACTTAATACTGGAAGGGGTTCGGATGATAACCTGAAGGTGGACTTTTTAGGCATAGATGCGGTTGGATGGCGGTCTATGTACTTTGTCGTAATGCCCAATTAAATCTCACTATACTTATCATGACATGTATGTGCATTGTTATGCTCTCTCTATTTGTCAATTGCCCGACTCGTAATTTGTTCACCCAACATGCTTTTATCTTATGGGAGAGACACCTCTAGTGAACTGTGGACCCCGGTCCATTCTTTTATACTAAAATACAAATCTGCCGCAATACTTGTTTTACTCGTTTTCTCTGCAAACAATCATCTTCCACACAATACGGTTAATCCTTTGTTACAGCAAGCCGGTGAGATTGACAACCTCACTTGTTTCGTTGGGGCAAAGTAGTTTGGTTGTGTTGTGCAGGTTCCACGTTGGCGCCGGAATCTCCGGTGTTGCGCCGCACTACATCCCGCCGCCATCAACCTTCAACGTGCTTCTTGGCTCCTCCTGGTTCGATAAACCTTGGTTTCTTTCTGAGGGAAAACTTGCTGCTGTGCGCATCATACCTTCCTCTTGGGGTTCCCAACGAACGTGTGAGTTACACGCCATCACGCCGCTTTACCAGACAGCGATATAGAGAATAGTTTCTTCCTAACTTCATCCATAGAGATACCTGCACACTTGAATAACCCGCATAATTCATGCAAAAACAGTAAATGATCTCCAGGATGGACAGCTCCATCCCCTTCATAGCGGTTATCCATAACATCTTCAATAATTTTCATAGGTATTTTATATGAAACACTTTCAGCAGGTGGATTTAAAATATCAGAAGCATCATTAGAGTTATCGCATATGGGAGATAAAGCATTATCATAGCAAAATATTTCTTCCAAAGCTGAGGAGCAAAAAAGATTATTTTTATATAAACTAGCTTCCCCAAGCTTAGACTTTTCCATAGCATTAGCAGTAATTGCATTCATACTAATAACATTGCTACTATCATGCAGATAAGGTTCCATAGGTTTTTTAATTTTCGCATCAAACAATTCATATCTTAACTCAGGAAATAGATTAAAAAGCTCATTGTTGTTTTCCATTATGCCTAACTAGTGAAAAATAAAAACAAGAAACAAAAAGATGCAATTGCAGGATCTAAAGGAAATAGCTTCGAGCACACACACAACGGCAACAGAAAAGTACTTAGTTACCTGGGACCGGAGTATGAGAGCCTTTTACCTTTCCTCCCCGGCAACGGCGCTAGAAAAGTGTTTGATGTCTACGGGTGCTTCTATTCTTGTAGACAATGTTGGGCCTCCAAGAGCAGAGGTTTGTAGAACAGCAGCAAGTTTCCCTTAAGTGGATCACCCAAGGTTTATCGAACTCAGGGAGGAAGAGGTCAAAGATATCCCTCTCAAGCAACCCTGCAATCACGATACAAGAAGTCTCTTGTGTCCCCAACACACCTAATACACTTGTCGGATGTATAGGTGCACTAGTTCGGCGAAGAGATAGTGAAATACAAGTAGTATGGATGTATATGAGTGGTAATAACAATCTGAATAAAATATGGCAGCGAGTAAACATGCAACGTAACAAGTAAACAAACGGAGTTTCGATGCTTAGAAACAAGGCCTAGGGATCATACTTTCACTAGTGGACACTCTCAACATTGCAATCATAATTGAATATAAATATAAGCACTTCACTATGCTATTCTGAATTACTCTCCGGCAAGATAACGAACACTAATTCATCATGTAGGCAAACCTTAAAGATGTATTCCCAAGTACTAATAAACACCCCACGCTGTCACCGTGAGCATTCATAGGAGGTACTAACACACCACAATTTCATAGAGACATCCAACTCAAATCATAACTCGGTGAATAAGTATTCTCGTGAAATATAGCCTAAGAGACCCACACGGTGCACACACTCGTCACCATTACACACGTGGGACAAGGAGTCTCCGGAGATCACATAAGTAAAATCCACTTGAATAGCATAACGACATCTAGATTACAAACTCATCATATGGATCTCAATCATGTAAAGCAGCTCATGAGATCATTGTATTGAAGTACATGGGAGAGAGATTAACCACATAGCTACCGGTACAGCCCTTAGCCTCGGTGGAGAACTACTCCCTCCTCATCATAGGAGACAGCGATGGCGATGAAGATGGAGGTGGTGTCGATGGAGATGACTCCGGGGGCAATTCCCCGTCCCGGCAGGGTGCCGGAACAGAGACTTCTATCCCCCGAAACGGAGTTTCGCGATGGTGGCGACGTCCCTGGAGTCTTTCTGGAGTTTCGTCAATCGGTGTCGAAGTTTTAGGTCACAAGGGCTTATATGGGCGAAGAGGCGGAGTCGGAAGGGCGCCAGGGCTCCCTCCCCATAGGGTGGGGTGACCACCCTCCAGGCCGCGCCGGCTTGTGGGGAGGAGGCCCTGGGCCTCCTCTGGCCTGGCCCTTCTGGCTCCGTGAGTCTTCCGGCGAAATAGAATTTTCGTGATTTTTCTGGATTTTTCCGAGCACTTTGGTTTGGGCCTTTTCTGCAATAAACAGAAACTGGCACTGTGGCATCTTGTTAATAGGTTAGTCCAATAAATGCCATAATATGATATAAAGTGCATATAAAACATGTGAGTATTGTCATTAAACTAGCATGGAACATAAGAAATTATAGATACGTTTGAGACGTATCAACCAACATCTTGGCCAACATTAGAGGCCGGGGTGCTCTATCAGACGAGTACATGGAGGCCACCCAATGGGATGAGGATGAGGGTGACGATGATGGCTCGGAGATGGAAGCGGTTGACGTTGATATGGGCACCACGATCACGACCAAGAAGAAGGGGGCCAAGGCATTCGATGGAGCACACTCTAGGATCTTTGCCTCACGGACGCATGGAGGGCCGTCAGCCTCGACCATATCACCGATTCCCCATAGGCGTGGGGAACGTATTGGTCGAGGATCTACCATCATTCAACGAACGTGGTCATGAACCACAACGAAAGTGCAATGCCACATTGGTGGGGTGTCTTACAACCGTTGGTCAACAAGTTACATGGCTTACTTACGACGATTGAAAAGAGGCAAGAGAGTGGAAAGCATTGGCAAATCATGTAAGATCATGCCTTCTCATTTAGATGTCATGTAATGGTTTGCTTACATTGTCTAATGTTGTTTCTATTTTGTAGTTTAAGGATGCTATGTTCATGTGCAAAGGCAAATGATTTCCTCTTATGCATGTCTTTACCAAGCTTAATAATTGCACCAAGTGGGAGAAGACTCAGCTCGCCCTCAACAACAACACAAAGGTCATTGATATGGAGGGGGTCAGCGCCACCCTCAGCTGCCTCTGTTGGGCATCCAATTGGCAACAAGAAAGCCAAGGCCGAGAGAAATGGTTTTGTATCGTTGGCCGTCATGGGAGCATCCGTTGACATGCTCATCTCCAAAGTAACCGCCCAAGCTGCCCTCATCCATGCCATGACCGAGTCATCGCAAAGACGCCGTGACCAAGATGAAGGAAGATCCAAGATCTTGACGGCCGACACTGACGAGGGATTAACTCGTCAATGCCTACAAGTTGTAGACTTGTGTTTTCGTTGAGAGTAGAGGAGCAAGTAGATCTCGAAGGTTCAGACGGACAAAGGCATCCGGCGATACAAATTACAGTGGCTAGGTTACACAATGATTCGATCCTTTCTCTGCCCTCGACTTCCCCTTTATATAGGAGGCGAAGCCGAGACTTTCCGTGTCGTACAAGTACAAGTTTGCTGGGCCGCGTTGGGCCTTTCCTATATTGATACAAGTTTCCTACAACAACTCTATTTTCCTAATTCGAGCTTCTATAACTTTGCGGGCCTCCAAATCTTCGAGTCCATGGGCCTTGTGCTCCAAGAATAAACCAGGGGTATATATGCGACATGCCCCTTAGGCATGCCTATGTCAGACACTTCCTTCATGGATGATGATGCCAAGGAGTGGTACAAGATGGCCCGATCTTGCATCATGAATGAGATCATGGCATCATCGGTGGTAGAGCAGTCCACGTTGGCCATGCAGCTGCCACCGGCAACACAACTCCCACCTCCGACGCCTAACCAGCCAACATCGGCTATCATCGACGACCCGCTGGTCTCCTCCATTTGATTCTCTCTCCCCGGTTTGTAATATGATTTGCTAGACTTGGTCTCATTTTGGTAGCCAGCGTGTGTCCGGTGAATTTGATTTTGAGACCTTGCATTTGAATGTGGGGGCCTTTGTGGCCTAATTTGAACTATGATTTGCTTTCCTATATTTTTTTTGTAAGTTCTGATCAATGGGGGATCAATTTGGAGGACGCCGGTTTAGGGAGATGGCCCCAAAAAGGTGCAGCTTTGCCGATGCTCCCCAAATGCTCAATTGGGCGCTCTTGCCGGCCTCCATTTGGGGGCGCCGGCAGGGATGCTTTAACGATGTGATCTACCAAAGGCTACTGCTTGAGAATAATTGTCGCCAGATCGAGTACCTAAAATAACTAGGTGTGTTGCACTACAAAAAAAAATTGGGAGGGAAAGTCATTTGGCATCTAGGTGGGTTGCACTATTTTTTTGTAGGAAACTCTGCTCCATGATTTTATTACTTTCCAACAATAACTACATTGTTTAAAAGTTTGTAAAGAATAAAATTAGGAGTTCATCGACCCAATTACACCCCTATTCCAACATATTTCTGCCCATTACTTAGCACACGTTATGCGGCCCAAATGCAATGTTTAAAAAGCGTAGCAAGATTCTCTAGCATTGTTATTTTTTCTCTAAATTTTCTGAACTTTATCAGCCAAAAAAAAAACAAAAAAAGACGTCCAATGCAAATTAGATAGGACAAGAACAGAATGAGGCTTCGCTTCCCTTTTCCAAAAAGAAGATGGGAACTGAATCTAAGGACACACGCTGCCACCTTGCACTCTAGAAACCTCCATTCGGAGATTTGATAGAACTGTACATTGTAAATAAATTACCATGATATTTAATGACAAGAAAAATAGACACATACATATATAAACATATCATGTACATTGCTTTGCACAAACTATATCATAGATGAATCTGCTTGTGTGTTTTTGTTATGTTTATAGCAAAATCAGTTCAATAAACAATCATAATTTGAAAATATATGTATCCAAGCATTCGTACTTGCAATGATAGGTAAAATAAAATACTACATGTTGCTAAATAAAATAAACATATCAATTAGATTGTAAGGTGAAATAATTGTGAGCAGCAAAAAAGTTTGGTATAAATGGTAATGAACTTATTTTATTCCACTCGAGTTGTCCAAGGTTTTGGTAATAAATTGGATGTATAATTTAACGATTAATCGAACTATGTCATGTATCTCCCATGAGAACAATAAATGGTACTATGGTGGGGTTTGACATCTTGTTTATAAATTCCTTTTGTGCACCTAACAAATATTGTGAATTTTTGCAAAAAATTCAATAAAATCTTCACTAATTTGGGCCAAATTAATGCAAGTGCACACCTTCCACAATGCACTCAATATAAGTTGGTAAGTTGATTTATTTTAAATTTTCCATGTGGTTCTTATTTCTCCCCTTTCTAAGATCGCTAGATTTGCGTAAACCCATCAAAAAATTAATGAATTTTCTGCCAACTTTACAATACACGGGAAAACCTTAAATTATTAGATGAAACATATGTCCCACTCTAACAAGAATAGCCCCTAAAACTCTAGAACTATGATTATCAACGTGGTTCTCTTTAACCTTGAATCTCTCTACTCCAACTGTTGCCTACCAAAACCCACCGGCGAGCAGCGACGGGCAACACCGTAGAGCCGGGAGGCTCCCAGGACTCGGTGGATCCTGGTCCCTCGGGCAGCGGCCCGCAATGCCCTGGCACATGTCCTGGCGTTTGCGAGGGCGTGCCACCTGACCTATACCTGGTCAGGAAGGTGATGGATTGCTTCGACTAGTTTCCTGCATGGCAAACACGTAAACATTAAATACGAGCCCCGATCGGCTCTTAGGTTGCCTCGTGGATCGGCTCGAAGAGCCGATTGCCCCATGGTTCATGTTAGATTTACAAAGACATGGGGATCCTGCTTTATCGATATCAAGCTAAACTAATCTATGATAGTCTAGGGTTTTCACCGCATAACCGGAACATCCTACGCGTAGTTGAGCCTAGCAGATACGTAAGATGATGGAAAACCAGCCCTAAAGAGGCCTAAAAACCAACATGAAGTTGATCCCCGGAACAATCCCTCTAGGGCTTAATAAACCACACCTTACGCACTACCGGATCGTTCAACCCGTTTATAAGGCCTAACCATGCGGATATCAAACCAATCCTTGAAGAACAAGGAACAACTATAACGGATTAGATCTACTAAATAAAGAACAAGCAAGATGCTGCCCTTACACCTAAGATAGGTGTAAGGGCAGCTAGATATCGAGGAGTAGCGTAGCTAAGCCAGTACATCGTGAAAGTATCGACGTCAGCCCCAAAACATCTAAGATAAGGGTGTTGCTCGCCGTCAAAAAGGCTTCAGCACGAGCAACACCAATAACGAATAAACGGATACTGCCTAGATCGCAAGATGCGATCTAGGCAGCATGTTGCTTACCCGGGAGAAACCCTCGAAACAAGGGGTGGCGATGCGCCTAGATTGATTTGTTGTGAACGTGATCGTCCTCCTTCTCAATAACCCTAGATACATATTTATAGTCCGTGGACTTTCTATCTGAGGAATAATCCTAGCTGCGTACGACTAAAGTCTATCTCTTAATTCTAAATCTACCATAATATACAGATACACGGGCAATCTAGCCCAAATTCTCGCACAAGGCCGTGTCAGAGACACTTCGTTCGGATGTCCTTTAAGCCCTTCTTCGATCACGGCCCATCTTCAGACTTGGTTAAATTCTGGTGATAACACATGCCCCCCTGGTTTTGGCAATGATAATTTCAAAATCACTCTGTTTTTCTTTGTAAGGTCACGTCGTGGCAGAGCGGAACCGTCGCAGTATCCTTCATCATGATGCCTTGCCTTCTCAACTTCCCTGCACGATTTGACAGTTCTTTGACACCACTTCCTCGGAAACCGCTGTAACATTAACTCTCCACTATATCCCTTTATTCAACCGCGCCGAGCAGTTCGCCTCTTCATCCTCTTGCTCCGTACTAGCCGTCGGCAAAAAAAACCCTTCCTCTGTAGCCATGTCTTCCTCCTCCTCCTCATCTGCCTCGTCGGGTCTCTCCTCCTCATCTTCTTCCTCCCGTGAGCCCACGCCGGAGTGGGACTCGCTGGCGGTGTACGACCCCCGCGCCCCAGAGAAGTGGGACATCGAGGACCATGATTCCTCCATCTGGTCCGAGGACGACAAGTCCTTGACCGATGGAGAAGACGACTTCCAGTTCCTCGTCGACGGGGAGCTGGAGGAGGAGAGCGAGGATGACCTCTTCTCCTGGGACGACTTCACCTCCTCCGACGAGGAGGAGGAAGAGGAGGACGACGATTCCTCCGACGAATACCCGCCGGGTCGGACGACGACGATGACGACGACGACGAAGAGGAAGAGGCCCCATCGAGGGCTACGGGAGCAGCGACGAGGAGCCCGCCGGCAGCAGTGCCGGTGGCAGCGACGATGGCGACGACGAGGGTAGCGACGGCCCTTAGATTAGGGACTACTAGCATAGGCCTAGTAGTAGTAATCGGCTTTTGTTCTTCCTTCCTTGAGCAATCGGCTGATCTCTGTAAAAGCCCCTTTTATTAATGAAGAAAATATTTCTAAGCCGATTTTGCTTTCTTATCAATTTTGTCGATTGTCAAAGCAAGTCAACGCGCCAAGAGCCGATGGCAGCGCATCGGCCTTTGCCATAAAACGCGAGTAAGGCCAACTCAGTTGCCTATTCAAACGGTAACCTGCAACTTATCCGAAAGAGCAACACTCAGATCCCCAAATCGCCGCTCGGACAGATCCAACTCACGGCCACGCGAACCTCAGATCTTAATCGCGCAGGCTCATCTCCGCAGCGAACCCAATGGCGGAATCATCCAACGCCAACGCTACGGTCTCCGGCCTGAAGGTAATCCTCAACCGCTCCTCGCTGTCCGAACATAGTGCTAGAATTAACAACAAACATCTGAATTAATGTCTCATTCCGTCATTAATTTCTAGGTATCGAACATTCGCTGCCGCATCCTTCTCTTCCAAACTCTCTTTGTCTTGGCCCTCGTTCTACCGAGAGTCCTGCCCACTTGATTTCATGCGAGGCCAATAGAATTCCTTTCGTGAACCAGAACCTAGATCTAACTTCTTGAGCCGACTGCTTACGAGCCTGCCTAATCCTCCTGAAGATTGGGTTTCATGGTACAATAGAATATCCAAAACTCACCAAGCCACCTGGGAAATAGCAGGAATAGCCGATGCTTTAGCTTTATCACTGTCTCCCCTTGAGAAACATGAAAACCTTCTGAAAACCATCGGCTACTTTTGGTCTGATGCTTTGAATTGCTTCATGTTTGGCCATGGCCCCATGACACCAACCTTACTAGACGTGGCCATGATCACTGGTCTAGACATTGCTCCCCCAAGCCCCTCTGCTTTCAGGCTACCAAAGGTCCCTTTCACACTCTCTTCCAAAACAGAATGCACAAAGTGGGGTGCTTATCTTCGACGCCACATGAAAATCAAAGGCCCTGTAACAGAGAAAGAACACACGGCCTTCCTGAATTTCTGGTTGGAACACTTCATATTCTGTGGTCCTTCACTTGCTCCAACCAAGAACTACCTTTCTTTGGCCTATGAACTTGCCAGAGGCACTCAGCTTGGCATTGGCAAACTGTTTCTTGGAGAGGTCTATAGATATCTCCAGCTAATGTCTGTTAAACTGTTCTCCCAAAAGACAGTCAAAACAGGAGGTCCCTGGTGGTTTATTCAGCTATGGGCTCAGCTGTACTTCCAAAACCAGACCCCAAACTTTCCACCTTTGGCTACTTGCACCTTCCCAGATACTAATGGGAAGCAGATCCGATGCACTAGCTACGGCCAAGCTCTATATAGCCTTCCAGGCAGCAAACTGACCCTCAGGGAAGCATCAGAGTGGTTCAGAACTTTCTACCAAGGCCTGGACAATCCTCTCTTCTTTCCTTATACGGAGTCTGAAAACTTTGAAAATCCAGTCTCCTTCAGGCTAGATAGTTTTGCCGATGACGCCAGCACTCGGCAATTGTATTCCATCATGATCCGTCCCTGCTTCCTTCCAGATGGTATGAGCACCTCAAACAGGATCATCAAACCTGGTTATGAGTCTTATCAGCCGGTCGTGGCAGCCAGGCAACTTGGTCTTGGACAAGTATCTCCCCATTTCTTTCTGCACCACCTGACAGAGAGTAGAGCTGAGCTGCCTGATGTCCTCACTAGCCAGAGGTGTTATTCCTTCTTTGATGCTCTAGCCATCCCAATTCCTCACAACCTCTCTTTTACCTTATCAACCGATGGTTTTGAGACTTAGTGGTCAATGTGGAAGACTCATGCCTTCAGGAGAGCTCTGGGACCATTGCTGAAGCAACTTGATGCTGAATATGATATCCCTGTAGAACAGGTACCACTACTCACAAATTATCTTGAAGTGGCTTACAATGATTTCCTTTTATAACCTTGCTCTGTCTCCTTGCAGCAACAAGACGGTCAAGAACCTGTAGATGATGACAGCTTGATACGCGTACAGCACGCGTCCGTTGGGAACCCCAAGAGGAAGGTGTGATGCGTACAGCGGCAAGTTTTCCCTCAGAAAGAAACCAAGGTTTATCGAACCAGGAGGAGCCAAGAAGCACGTTGAAGGTTGATGGCAGCGGGATGTAGTGCGGCGCAACACCGGGGATTCCGGCGCCAACGTGGAACCTGCACAACACAACCAAAGTACTTTGCCCCAACGAAACGGTGAGGTTGTCAATCTCACCGGCTTGCTGTAACAAAGGATTAGATGTATAGTGTGGATGATGATTGTTTGCGAGAAAACGAGTAAAGAAAGTATTGCGATAGATTGTATTCGATGTAAAAGAATGGACCGGGGTCCACAGTTCACTAGAGGTGTCTCTCCCATAAGATAAATAGCATGTTGGGTGAACAAATTACGGTCGGGCAATTGACAAATAAAGAGGGCATGACAATGCACATACATGATATGATGAGTATTGTGAGATTTAATTGGGCATTACGACAAAGTACATAGACCGCTATCCGGCATGCATCTATGCCTAAAAAGTCCACCTTCGAGGTTATCATCCGAACCCCTTCCGGTATTAAGTTGCAAAACAACGGACAATTTTATTAAGTATGGTGCGTAATGTAATCAATAACTACATCCTCGGACATAGCATCAATGTTTTATCCCTAGTGGCAACAAGCACATCCACAACCTTAGAACTTTCCGTCACCTGTCCCGCATTTAATGGAGGCATGAACCCACTATCGAGCATAAATACTCCCTCTTGGAGTTAAGAGTAAAAACTTGGCCAGAGCCTCTACTAATAACGGAGAGCATGCAAGATCATAAACAACACATAGGTAATAGATTGATAATCAACATAACATAGTATTCTCTATCCATCGGATCCCGACAAACACAACATATAGCATTACGGATAGATGATCTTGATCATGTTAGGCAGCTCACAAGATCCGACAATGAAGCACATAAGGAGAAGACAACCATCTAGCTACTGCTATGGACCCATAGTCCAGGGGTGAACTACTCACTCATCACTCCGGAGGCGACCATGGCGGTGAAGAGTCCTCCGGGAGATGATTCCCCTCTCCGGCGAGGTGCCGGAGGCGATCTCCGAATCCCCGAGATGGGATTGGCGGCGGCGGCGTCTCCGGAAGGTTTTCCGTATCGTGGCTCTCGATGCGGGGGTTTCGCGACGAAGGCTTTAAGTAGGCGGAAGGGCAACGCGGGGGCCACACGAGGGCCCCACACACCGTGGCCGCGCGGCCAAGACCTGGGCCGCGCCGCCCTGTTGTGGCGGCGCCTCGTGGCCCCACTTCCTTTCCCCTCGGTCTTCCGGAAGCTTCGTGCAAAAGTAGGACCACGGGCGTTGACTTCGTCCAATTCCGAGAATATTTCCTTACTAGGATTTCTGAAACCAAAAACAGCAGAAAACAGCAACTAGCTCTTCGGCATCTCGTTAATAGGTTAGTACCGGAAAATGCATAAATACGACATATAATGTGTACAAAACATGTAGATATCATCAATAATGTGGCATGGAACATAAGAAATTATCGATACGTCGGAGACGTATCAGCATCCCCAAGCTTAGTTCCCGCTCGTCCCGAGCGGGTAAACGATAACAAAGATAATTTCTGGAGTGACATGCCATCATAACCTTGATCATATTATTGTAAGCATATGTAATGAATGCAGCGATCAAAACAATGGTAATGACATGAGTAAACAAATGAATCATAAAGCAAAGACTTTTCATGAATAGTACTTCAAGACAAGCATCAATAAGTCTTGCATAAGAGTTAACTCATAAAGCAATAAATCGAAGTAAAGGTATTGAAGCAACACAAAGGAAGATTAAGTTTCAGCGGTTGCTTTCAACTTGTAACATGTATATCTCATGGATATTGTCAATGTAAAGTAATATAACAAGTGCAATATGCAAGTATGTAGGAATTAATGCACAGTTCACACAAGTGTTTGCTTCTTGAGGTGGAGAGAGATAGGTGAACTGACTCAACATAAAAGTAAAAGAAAGGTCCTTCAAAGAGGAAAGCATCGATTGCTATATTTGTGCTAGAGCTTTTATTTTGAAAATAAGAAACAATTTTGTCAACGGTAGTAATAAAGCATATGTGTTATGTAAATTATATCTTACAAGTTGCAAGCCTCATGCATAGTATACTAATAGTGCCCGCACCTTGTCCTAATTAGCTTGGGTTAACACTGATTATCATTGCATAGCATATGTTTCAACCAAGTGTCACAAAGGGGTACCTCTATGCCGCCTGTACAAAGGTCTAAGGAGAAAGCTCGCATTGGATTTCTCGCTTTTGATTATTCTCAACTTAGACATCCATACCGGGACAACATAGACAACAGATAATGGACTCCTCTTTAATGCATAAGAATTTAACAACAGTTATTATTCTCATAAGAGATTGAGGATTAGTTGTCCAAATTGAAACTTCCACCATGAATCATGGCTTTAGTTAGCGGCCCAATGTTCTTCTCTAACAGTATGCATACTCAAACCATTTGATTGTGAAAACCGCCCTTACTTCAGACAAGACGAACATGCATAGCAACTCACATGATATTCAACAAAGGTAAAAGAGTTGATGGCGTCCCCGGAAAACATGGTTATCGCACAACAAGCAACTTAATAAGAGATAAAGTGCATAAGTACATATTCAATACCACAATAGTTTTTAAGCTATTTGTCCCATGAGCTATATATTGCAAAGGTAAAGAATGGAAATTTGAAAGGTAGCACTCAAGCAATTTACTTTGGAATGGCGGAGAAATACCATGTAGTAGGTAGGTATGATGGACACAAATGGCATAGTGGTTGGCTCAAGGATTTTGGATGCATGAGAAGTATTCCCTCTCGATACAAGGCTTAGGCTAGCAAGGTTATTTGAAACAAACACAAGGATGAACCGGTGCAGCAAAACTCACATAAAATACATATTGTAAACATTATAAGACTCTACACCGTCTTCCTTGTTGTTCAAAACTCAATACTAGAAATTATCTAGACTTTAGAGAGACCAAATATGCAAACCAAATTTTAGCGAGCTCTATGTATTTCTTCATTAATGGGTGCAAACTATATGATGCAAGAGCTTAAACATGAGCACAACAATTGCCAAGTATCAAATTATTCAAGACATTTTAGAATTACTACATGTAGCATTTCCCGATTCCAACCATATAACAATTTAACGAAGAAGATTCAACCTTCGCCATGAATACTATGAGTAAAGCCTAAGGACATATTTGTCCATATGCAACAACGGAGCGTGTCTCTCTCCCACACAATGAATGCTAGGATCCATTTTATTCAAACAAAAACAAAAACAAAAACAAACCGACGCTCCAAGCAAAACACATAAGATGTGATGGAATAAAAATATAGTTTCGGGGAGGAACCTGATAATGTTGTCGATGAAGAAGGGGATGCCTTGGGCATCCCCAAGCTTAGACGCTTGAGTCTTCTTAAAATATGCAGGGGTGAACCACCGGGGCATCCCCAAGCTTAGAGCTTTCACTCTCCTTGATCATATTGTATCATCTCCTCTCTTGATCCTTGAAAACTTCCTCCACACCAAACTCGAAATAACTCATTAGAGGGTTAGTGCATAATAAAAATTCACATGTTCAGAGGTGACACAATCATTCTTAATACTTCTGGACATTGCATAAAGCTACTGGACATTAATGGAACAAAGAAATTCATCCACCATAGCAAAAGAGGCAATGCGAGATAAAAGGCAGAATCTGTCAAAACAGAACAGTCCGTAAATATGGATTTTATTGAGGCACCATACTTTCTCAAATGAAAATGCTCAAATTGAATGAAAGTTACGTACATATCTGAGTATCACGCACGTAAATTGGCATATTTTTCTGATCTACCTACAGAGAGGCAGGTCGAAATTCGTGACAGCAAAGAAATCATTACTCGCGCAGTAATCCAAATCTAGTATGAACCTTACTATCAACGACTTTACTTGGCACAACAATGCACAAAACTAAGATAAGGAGAGGTTGCTACAGTAGTAAACAACTTCCAAGACTCAAATATAAAATAAAAGTACTGTAGTAAAAACATGGGTTGTCTCCCATAAGCGCTTTTCTTTAACGCCTTTCAGCTAGGCGCCGAAAGTGTATATCAAGTGTTATCAAGAGACGAAGTATCAACATCATAATTTGTTATAATAATAGAATCAAAAGGTAACTTCATTCTCTTTCTAGGGAAGTGTTCCATACCTTTCTTGAGAGGAAATTGATATTTAATATTACCTTCCTTCATATCAATGATAGCTCCAACAGTTCGAAGAAAAGGTCTTCCCAATATAATCGGACAAGATGCATTGCATTCAATATCCAAGACAACAAAATCAACGGGGACAAGGTTATTGTTAACGGTAATGCGAACATTATCAACTCTCCCCAAAGGTTTCTTTGTAGCATTATCAACAAGATTAACATCCAAATAACAATTTTTCAATGGTGGCAAGTCAAGCATATCATAAATTTTCTTAGGCATAACGGAAATACTTGCACCAAGATCACATAAGGCATTACAATCAAAGTCATTGACCTTCATCTTAATGATGGGCTCCCAACCATCCTCTAGCTTCCTAGGAATAGAAGTTTCAAGTTTTAGTTTCTCCTCTCTAGCTTTTATGAGAGCATTTGTAATATGTTTTGTGAAAGACAAGTTTATAGCACTAGCATTAGGACTCTTAGAAAGTTTTTGTAAGAACTTTATAACTTCAGAGATGTGGCAATCATCAAAATCCAAACCATTATAATCTAAAGCAATGGGATCATCATCCCCAATGTTGGAAAAAAAATTCAGCAGTTTTATCACGAGCGACTTAGCGGTTTTAGCAGTTTCCGGCAGTTTTGCAGGCTTTGCATTAGAAGTGGAAACATTGCCAACACCAATTCTTCTACCATTATTAGTAGGAGGTGCAGCAACATGTGGAGCATTAGCATTGCTAGTGGTGGTAATAGTCCAAACTTTAGCTACATTATTCTCTTTAGCTAGTTTTTCATTTTCTTCTCTTTCCCACCTAGCATGCAATTCGGCCATTAATCTTATATTCTCATTAATTCTAACTTGGATGGCATTTGCTGTAGTAACAATTTTATTTTCAATATCCTTATTAGGCATAATTTTCGATTTCAAAAGATCAACATCAGAGGCAAGACTATCAACCTTAGAAGCGAGAATATCAATTTTATTGAGCTTTTCCTCAACAGATTTGTTAAAAGCGGTTTGTGTACTAATAAATTCTTTAAGCATAGCTTCAAGTCCAGGGGGTGTGTTCCTATTATTGTTGTAAGAATTCCCATAAGAATTACCATAACCGTTACAATTATTATAAGGATATGGCCTATAGTTATTACTAGAATTGTTCCGATAAGCATTGTTGTTGAAATTATTATTTTTAATGAAGTTCACATCAACATGTTCTTCTTGGGCAACCAATGAAGCTAAAGGAACATTATTAGGATCAACATTAGTCCTATCATTCACAAGCATAGACATAATAGCATCAATCTTATCACTCAAGGAAGAGGTTTCTTCGACAGAATTTACCTTCTTACCTTGTGGAGCTCTTTCCGTGTGCCATTCAGAGTAATTAATCATCATATTATCAAGGAGCTTTGTTGCTTCACCAAGAGTGATGGACATAAAGGTACCTCCAGCAGGTGAATCCCATAGGTTCCGCGAAGAAAAGTTCAGTCCTGCATAAAAGGTTTGGATGATCATCCAAGTAGTCAGTCCATGGGTTGGGCAATTTTTAACCAAAGATTTCATTCTTTCCCATGCTTGAGCAACATGTTCATTATCTAATTGCTTGAAATTCATTATGCTACTTCTCAAAGATATAATTTTAGCAGGGGGATAATATCTACCAATAAAAGCATCCTTGCATTTAGTACATGAATCAATACTATTCTTAGGCGAGAGATAGCAACCAATCTTTAGCTCTTCCTCTTAATGAGAAAGGAAACAATTTTAATTTTATAATGTCACCATCTACATCTTTATACTTTTGCATTTCACACAATTCAACAAAATTATTGAGATGGGCAGCAAGCATCATCAGAACTAACACCAGAAAATTGCTCTCGCATAACAAGATTCAGTAGAGCAGGTTTAATTTCAAAGAATTCTACTGTAGTAGCAGGTGGAGCAATAGGTGTGCATAAGAAATCATTATTATTTGTGGTTGTGAAGTCACACAACTTAGTATTTTCAGGAGTGGCCATTTTAGCAGTAGTAAATAAAGCAAACTAGATAAAGTAAATGCAAGTAAACTAATTTTTTTGTGTTTTTGATATAGAGTGCAAGACAGTAAATAAAGTAAAGCTAGCAACTAATTTTTTTTGTGTTTTGATATAATGCAGCAAACAAAGTAGTAAATAAAATAAAGCAAGACAAAAACAAAGTAAAGAGATTGGATTGTGGAGACTCCCCTTGCGGCGTGTCTTGATCTCCCCGGCAACGGCGCCAGAAAATATGCTTGATACGGGTACAGCACGCGTCCGTTGGGAACCCCAAGAGGAAGGTGTGATGCGTACAGCGGCAAGTTTTCCCTCAGAAAGAAACCAAGGTTTATCGAACTAGGAGGAGCCAAGAAGCACGTTGAAGGTTGATGGCAGCGGGATGTAGTGCGGCGTAACACCAGGGATTCCGGCGCCAACGTGGAACCTGCACAACACAACCAAAGTACTTTGCCCCAACGAAACAGTGAGGTTGTCAATCTCACCGGCTTGCTGTAACAAAGGATTAGATGTATAGTGTGGATGATGATTGTTTGCAGAAAACAGTAAAGAAAGTATTGCAGTAGATTGTATTCGATGTAAAAGAATGGACCGGGTCCACAGTTCACTAGAGGTGTCTCTCCCATAAGATAAATAGCATGTTGGGTGAACAAATT
>NC_061513.1:32138157-32222329 GCF_022539505.1 Lolium rigidum | reverse complement strand
GAGAGTGAAAGCTCTAAGCTTGGGGATGCCCCGGTGGTTCACCCCTGCATATTCTGAGAAGACTCAAGCGTCTAAGCTTGGGGATGCCTTGGGCATCCCCTTCTTCATCGACAACTTATCTGGTTCCTTCTCTTGAAACTATATTTTTATTCGGTCACATCTTATGTACTTTACTTGGAGCGTCTTTGTGCTTTTATTCTTGTTTTTGTTTTGTTATTTTCATTGTCTGAATAAATACATGCTTGTGTGGGAGAGAGACACGCTCCGCTGGTTCATATGAACACTTGTGTTCTTCGCTTTATCTTTTGGTGTTCATGGCAAAGGTTAAAAGCTGCTTCGTTCATTTTTATATGGTTGGAAACGGAAAATGCTACATGTAGTAATTGGTAGAATGTCTTGAATAATTTGATACTTGGCAATTGTTGTGCTCATGTTTAAGCTCTTGCATCATATACTTTGCACCTATTAATGAAGAAATACATAGAGCTTGCTAAAATTTGGTTTGCATAATTGGTCTCTCTAAAGTCTAGATAATTTCTAGTATTGAGTTTGAACAACAAGGAAGACGGTGTAGAGTCTTATAATGTTTATAATATGTCTTTTATGTGAGTTTTGCTGCACCGTTCACCCTTGTGTTTGTTTCAAATAACCTTGCTAGCCTAAACCTTGTATCGAGAGGGAATACTTCTCATGCATCCAAAATACTTGAGCCAACCACTATGCCATTTGTGTCCACCATACCTACCTACTACATGGTATTTATCCGCCATTCCAAAGTAAATTGCTTGAGTGCTACCTTTAAAATTCCATCATTCACCTTTGCAATATATAGCTCATGGGACAAATAGCTTAAAAACTATTGTGGTATTGAATATGTACTTATGCACTTTATCTCTTATTAAGTTGCTTGTTGTGCGATAACCATGTTTACGGGGACGCCATCAATTACCCTTTGTTGAATATGATGTGAGTTGCTATGCATGTCCGTCTTGTCTGAAGTAAGAGAGATCTACCACGTTAATGGTTGGAGCATGCATATTGTTAGAGAAGAACATTGGGCCGCTAACTAAAGCCATGATTCATGGTGGAAGTTTCAGTTTTGGACATATATCCTCAATCTCATATGAGAATAATAATCGTTGCCACATGCTTATGCATTAAAGAGGAGTCCATTATCTGTTGTCCATGTTGTCCCGGTATGGATGTCTAAGTTGAGAATAATCAAAAGCGAGAAATCCAAAATGCGAGCTTTCTCCTTAGACCTTTGTACAGGTGGCATGGAGGTACCCCATTGTGACACTTGGTTAAAACATGTGCATTGCAAAGATCCGGTAGTCCAAGCTAATTAGGACAAGGTGCGGGCACTATTAGTATACTATGCATGAGGCTTGCAACTTGTAAGATATAATTTACATAACTCATATGCTTTATTACTACCGTTGACAAAATTGTTTCATGTTTTCAAAATAAAAGCTCTAGCACAAATATAGCAATCGATGCTTTCCTCTTTGAAGGACCATTCTTTTACTTTTATGTTGAGTCAGTTCACCTATTTCTCTCCACCTCAAGAAGCAAACACTTGTGTGAACTGTGCATTGATTCTTACATACTTGCTTATTGCACTTTTTATATAGCTTTGCATTGACAACTATCCATGAGATATACATGTTACAAGTTGAAAGCAACCGCTGAAACTTAATCTTCCTTTGTGTTGCTTCAATGTCTTTACTTTAAATTATTGCTTTATGAGTTAACTTTTATGCAAGACTTATTGATGCCTGTCTTGAAAGTGCTATTCATGAAAAGTCATTGCTTTATGATTCAGTTGTTTACTCATGTCATTACCATTGTTTTGATCGCTGCATTCATTACATATGTTTACAATATGATCAAGTTTATGATGGCATGTCACTCCGGAAATTATCTTTGTTTATCGTTTACCTGCTCGGGACGAGCGAGAACTAAGCTTGGGGATGCTGATACGTCTCCGACGTATCGATAATTTCTTATGTTCCATGCCACATTATTGATGATATCTACATGTTATATGCACATTTTATGTCATATTTATGCGTTTTCGGAACTAACCTATTGACGAGATGCCGAAGGGCCGGTTCTGTTTTCTGCTGTTTTTGGTTTCGGAAATCCTAGTAACGAAATATTCTCGGAATTGGACGAAATCAACGCCCGGGTTCCTATTTTGCCCGGAAGCATCCAGAACACCCGAGAGCCGCCGGAGGGGGCCACAGGGCCCCCAGATGACAGGGTGGCGCGGCCCACCCCCTGGCCGCGTGGCCCTATGGTGTCGTCGCCCCTTCGACCTTCTGACGCCGCCTCTTTGCCTATATAAAGGTCCCAGACCTAAAACCTCGATACGAAAAAGCCACGGTACGAGAAACCTTCCAGAGCCGCCGCCATCGCGAAGCCAAGATCTGGGGGACAGGAGTCTCGTTCCGGCACGCCGCCGGGCGGGGAAGTGCCCCGGAAGGCTCCTCCATCGACACCACCGCCATCTTCATCAACGCTGCTGTCTCCCATGAGGAGGGAGTAGTTCTCCATCGAGGCTCGGGGCTGTACCGGTAGCTATGTGGTTAATCTCTCTCCTATGTGCTTCAATACAATAATCTCATGAGCTGCCTTACATGATTGAGATTCATATGATGATGCTTGTAATCTAGATGTCATTATGCTAGTCAAGTGAGTTTTACTTATGTGATCTCCGGAGACTCCTTGTCCCACGTGTGTAAAGGTGACGAGTGTGTGCACCGTGTGGGTCTCTTAGGCTATATTTCACGGAATACTTATTCACCGTTATGAATGGCGTAGTGAAGTGCTTATTTATATCTCTTTATGATTGCAATGTGTTTTGTATCACAATTTATCTATGTGCTACTCTAGTGATGTTATTAAAGTAGTTTTATTCCTCCCTGCACGGTGTAATGGTGACAGTGTGTGCATCCGTGTTAGTACTTGGCGTAGGCTATGATTGTGATCTCTTGTAGATTATGAAGTTAACTATTGCTATGATGGTATTGATGTGATCTATTCCTCCTACATAGTGTGAAGGTGACAGTGTGCATGTCTGTGTTAGTACTTGGTTTAGTCGTGTTGATCTTTCATGCACTCTAAGGTTATTTAAATATGAACATTGAATTGTGGAGCTTGTTAACTCCGGCATTGAGGGTTCGTGTAATCCTACGCAATGTGTTCATCATCCAACAAAAGAGTGTAGAGTATGCATTTATCTATTCTGTTATGTGATCAAAGTTGAGAGTGTCCACTAGTGAAAGTCTATTCCCTAGGCCTTGTTCCTAAATATCGCTATCGCTGCTTGTTTACTCGTTTCTATCGCGTTACTACTCGCTACCATATTACTACCATCAACTACACGCCGGCAAGCTATTTTCACGGCGCCGTTACTACTGCTCATATTCATTCATACCACCCGTATTTCACTATCTCTTCGCCGAACTAGTGCACCTATTAGGTGTGTTGGGGACACAAGAGACTTCTTGCTTTGTGGTTGCGGGGTTGCATGAGAGGGATATCTTTGACCTCTTCCTCCCCGAGTTCGATAAACCTTGGGTGATCCACTTAAGGGAAACTTGCTGCTGTTCTACAAACCTCTCGCTCTTGGAGGCCCAACACCGTCTACAAGAATAGAAGCTCCCGTAGACATCAAGCTATTTTCACGGCGCCGTTGCCGGGGAGGAAAGGTAAAAGGTACTCACACTCCAGATCTCGGCTACTAAGCTATTTTCGCCGTTGTAAGTACTCGAAGCTATTTCCTTTAGATCCTGCAATTGCATCTTTTTGTTTCTTGTTTACACTAGTTAAGCATAATGGACACCAATGAGCTTCTTATTCTATTTCCTGATTTAAGACATGGATGGTTTGATGCGAAAATTAAAAAACCTATGGAACCTTATTTGCATGCTAGTAGTAATATTAGTATGAACGCTTTGAACACCATGGTTGCTAATGATATGGAAAATTCTAAGCTTGGGGAAGCTGGCTTTGATGAGCATGATATTTTTAGTCCCCCAAGCATTGAGGAGAAAATTTTCTTTGATGATACTTTGCCTCCTATTTATGATGATTATAATGATAGTGGTCTTTTGTTGCCACCTACTATGGAGAGTAAATTTTGTTGTGATCATACTATGCCTCCTACACTTGATGAGAATAATAATGATAGCTACTTTGTTGAATTTGCTCCCACTACAACTAATAAAATTGATTATGCTTATGTGGAGAGTAATAATTTTATGCATGAGACTCATGATAAGAATGCTTTATGTGATAGTTATATTGCTGAGTTTGCTCATGTTGCTACTGAAAGTTATTATGAGAGAGGAAAATATGGTTGTAGAAATTTTCATGTTACTAAAACACCTCTCTATGTGCTGAAATTTTTGAAGCTACACTTGTTTTATCTTCCTATGCTTGTCACTTTGAAGGTACTCAGAGTTGTACCTTTTCTTGTAGTGGATGGTAATATGGCGACTTTAGGATCGCGAGTTTTACCCATGATGGAGAATTTGCAGCGAACAATATCAATCCAAGTGAACTTCCAAATAAAGCTATGCTCCCGACAACGGCGCCAGAAAACAGTCTTGATAACCCACAAGTATAGGGGATCGCAGCAGTCTTCGCGGGTAGTAAAACCCAATTTATTGATTCGACACAAGGGGAGACAAAGAATACTTGAAAGCCTTAACAGCGGAGTTGTCAATTCAGCTGCACTGGAAACAGACTTGCTCGCAAGAGTTTATCGAGTAGTAACAGCTTTATAGCGATAGCGTGAGTGAAATAACATCAGCAGAGTAACAGAGACAGCAGTAGTGATTATAGTAAACAGCAGGATTAAAATATCGTAGGCACGGGGATGGATAACGGGCGTTGCATGGATGAGAGAAACTCATGTAACAATCAAGCGGGGCATTTGCGGATAATAATAAAACGATGTCTAAGTACAAAGCAATCAATAGGCATGTGTTCCAATTATAGTCGTACGTGCTCGCAATGAGAAACTTGCACAACATCTTTTGTCCTACCAGCCGGTGGCAGCCGGGCCTCAAGGGAATCTACTGGATATTAAGGTACTCCTTTTAATAGAGTACCGGAGCAAAGCATTAACACTCCGTGAACACATGTGATCCTCACATTACTACCATTCCCTCCGGTTGTCCCGATTTCTGTCACTTCGGGGCCATTGGTTCCGGACAGCGACATGTGTATACAACTTGCAGGTAAGACCATAAACAATGAATATCATGATGAAATAATAACATGTTCAGATCTGAGATCATGGCACTCGGGCCCTAGTGACAAGCATTAAGCATAACAAGTTGCAACAATATCATCAAAGTACCAATTACGGACACTAGGCACTATGCCCTAACAATCTTACACTATTACATGACCAATCTCATCCAATCCCTACCATCCCCTTCAGCCTACAGCGGGGGAATTACTCACACATGGATGGGGGAAACATGGCTGGTCGATGGAGAGGCGTCGGTGGTGATGATGGCGATGATCTCCTCCAATTCCCCGTCCCGGCGGAGTGCCGAACGGAGACTTCGGCTCCCGAGACGGAGTTTCGCGATGTGGCGGCGTTACGGAGGGTTTACGGCGACTTCGACTTCTTTCCGTGCGTTTTAGGTCGAAGGCGATAAGTAGTCCGAAGGAGGGCGTCGGAGGCCGGCCGAGGGGGCCACACGCTAGGGCCGCGCGCCCCCTCCGGGCCGCGCCGCCCTAGGGTGTGGGGCCCTCGGGCCTCCACCTGACTTGCCCTTCTGGCTCCGTGAGTCTTCTGGGAAAATAGTGCCTTCTGTATAAATTCCGAGGATTTTCCTGAAAGTTGGATTTCTGCACAAAAACGAGACACCAGAACAGTTCTGCTGAAAACAACGTTAGTCCGTGTTAGTTGCATCCAAAATACACAAATTAGGGGCAAAACAATAGAAAAAGTGTTCGGGAAAGTAGATACGTTTTGGACGTATCACCTCCCAAGTTTCTTCTATTGTTTCTGGAAATAAATCAAGTTATGTGGAGGAGCCCCTCATCAAGCCTCTCCCCGCTAAAGAAGGGAACGAGGAGAAGGGAAAGAAGAAGAAGAGGGGAAATAAAAGGAAAGAGGTAACGGCATATCCCCGCGTGTATGAGATAACGATAGGTAACCGTAAGTATGTTGCTCCTAATGATTATTATGATAATGAATCTGAGTACAATGATCTTCCTATGCCCTTTACCTACATTAGTGATCATGATTTGAAAGAGCACACTACTTTTGATAATGGAAATCTCTCGGGAAACTAATTCTGAAAATAATGATGTTAATAATTGCCATAGTATCGATACTATCCATGCTTCCTCCCATAATGATATAGAAAGCTCTAAGCTTGGGGATGAGGTGTTTGAAAATCCTTTTGCTACTGATCATTATATGTTTGATACATCTCCTTCTAGTAACAACGATGGTATGGTCACAAATGAACATACTGTGAAAGATAACTATTCTATTTCTTATGATGACACTATGCCTCCAATCTTTGATGATTATTATAAAGAATGCTATGATATAGGTTATAACTACCCTTATGAAACTTGTCATAGTTATGATTGGATTGCTAAAAACAATCCCCTTAGTATGCAACTTGTTTACCATGTTCAAATTCTTGATAATAATCTTGCTCCAATTACTATTAATGAGAAGAACTCTTCTTATGCCAAAATTAATGATACTTTTATGCATATGAATCATGATAAGAATGTTTTAAGTGATGGGTATATTTTGGATTTCATCAATGATGCTACTGAAAGTTATTATGAGAGAGGGAAACACGGTTATATGCATCTTAATAATATTAAATTTCCCCTCTCTATGTTGAGAATCTTGAAGTTACTCGTGTTTTATCTTCCTATGCTTGTCACTTTGCTCCTCATGAATTTATTTGTGTACAAGATTCCTTCCCATAGGAAGTGGGTTAGGCTTAAATTTGTTTTGAATTTGCTTCTTGATGCTCTCTTTTGCTTCAAATTTTATTTCTTGTGAGTGCATCATTAAAATTGCTGAGCCCATCTTAATGGCTATAAAGAAAGCACTTCTTGGGAGATAACCCATGTTTTTATTTTACTACAGTACTTTTGTTTTATATTTGTGTCTTGGAAGTTGTTACTAATGTAGCAACCTCTCCTTATCTTTATTTTATTGCATTGTTGTGCCAAGTAAAGTCTTTGATAGTAAGGTTGATACTAGATTTGGATTACTGCGCAGAAACAGATTTCTTGCTGTCACAAATTTGGGTATGATTCTCTCGTAGGTAACTCAGAAAAATCTGCCAATTTACGTGAGTGATCCTCGGATATGTACGCAACTTTCATTTAATTTGAGCATTTTCATCCGAGCAAGTCTGGTGCCTCTACAAAATTCGTTTTTACGGATTGTTCTGTTTTGACAGATTCTGCCTTTTATTTCGCATTGCCTCTTTTGCTGTGTTGGATGGATTTCTTTGTTCCATTAACTTCCAGTAGCTTTGAGAAATGTCCAGAAGTGTTAAGAATGATTGTGTCACCTCCGAACATGTGAATTTTTAATTATGCACTAACCCTCTAATGAGTTTGTTTCGAGTTTGGTGTGGAGGAAGTTTTCAAGGGTCAAGAGAGGAGGATGATACAATATGATCAAGAAGAGTGAAAAGTCTAAGCTTGGGGATGCCCCCGTGGTTCATCCCTGCATATTTCAAGAAGACTCAAGCATCTAAGCTTGGGGATGTCCAAGGCATCCCCTTCTTCATCGACAAATTATCAGATTTCTTCTCTTGAAACTATATTTTTATTCGGTCACATCTTATGTACTTTACTTGGAGCGTATGTGTGCTTTTATTTTCATTTTGTTATTTTCATTCTCTGAATAAATGCTTGTGTGGGAGAGATACACGCTCCGCTGGTTCATATGAACACATGTGTTCTTAGCTTTTAATGTTCATGGCGAAGGTTGAAACTGCTTCGTTAATTGTTATATGGTTGGAAACAGAAAATGCTGCATGTGGTAATTGGTATAATGTCTTGAATAATTTGATACTTGGCAATGGTTGTGCTCATATAGATCATGTTTAAGCTCTTGCATCATGTACTTTGCACCTATTAGTGAAGAACAACATAGAGCTTGTTAAAATTTGGTTTGCATGACTGTTCTCTAGAGTCTAGATATTTTCTGGTTAAGGTGTTTGAACAACAAGGAGACGATGTAAAGTCTTATAATGCTTGCAATATGTTCATATGTGAGTCTTGCTGCACCGTTTTATACTTGAGTTTGCTTCAAATAACCTTGCTAGCCTAGCCTTGTATTGAGAGGAATTCTTCTCGTGCATCCAAATCCTTGAGCCAATAACTATGCCATTTGTGTCCACCATACCTACCTACCACATGGTATTTCTCTGCCATTCCAAAGTAAATTACTTGAGTGCTACCTTTAAAATTTCTATTCCTTTGTCTTTGCAATATATAGCTCATGGGACAAATAGCCTTAAAAACTATTGTGGTGAAGAATATGTACTTATGTGTCTTATTTCTTAATAAGTTGCTTGTTGAGCGGTAACCATGTTTCGGGGACGCCATCAACTTTTACCTTTGTTGAATATCATGTGAGTTGCTATGCATGTTCGTCTTGTCTGAAGTAAGGGAGATTTTCATGATTAAATGGTTTGAGTATGCATACTGTTAGAGAAGAACATTGGGCCGCTAACTAAAGCCATGATTCATGGTGGAAGTTTCAGTTTGGACAATTAATCCTCAATCTCTTATGAGAATTTTAACTATTGTTGAATGCTTATGCATTAAAGAGGAGTCCATTATCTGTTGTCTATGTTGTCCCGGTATGGATGTCTAAGTTGAGAATAATCAAAAGCGAGAATTCCAATGCGAGCTTTCTCCTTAGACCTTTGTACAGGCGGCATAGAGGTACCCCTTTGTGACACTTGGTTAAAACATATGCTATGCAATGATAATCCATGTTAATCCAAGCTAATTAGGACAAGGTGCGAGCACTATTGGTATACTATGCATGAGGCTTGCAACTTATAGGATATCTTATACATAACACATATGCTTTATTACTACCGTTGACAAAATTGCTTCTATGTTTTCAAAATGAAAAGCTCTAGCACAAATATAGTAATCAATGCTTCCCTCTGCGAAGGGCCATTCTTCTACTTTATGTTGAGTCAGTTTACCTATTCTTTCTATCTTAGAAGCAAACACTTGTATCAATCTGTGTGCATTGATTCTTACATGTTTACCTATTGCACTTGTTATATTACTTTGTGTTGACAATTATCCATGAGATAAATATGTTGAAGTTGAAAGCAACCGCTGAAACTTATATCTTCCTTTGTGTTGCTCCAATGCCTTTTACTTTGAATTTATTGCTTTATGAGTTAACTCTTATGCAAGTCTTATTGATGCTTGTCTTGAAAGTATTATTCATGAAAAGTCTTTGCTATATGATTCAGTTGTTTATTCATTATCTTCACCATTGCTTCGAATCGCTGCATTCATCTCATATGCTTTACAATAGTATTGATCAAAATTATGATAGCATGTCACTTCAGAAATTATCTTTGTTATCGTTTACCTACTCGAGGGCGAGTAGGAACTAAGCTTGGGGATGCTTGATACGTCTCAAACGTATCTATAATTTCTTATGTTCCATGCTAGTTTTATGACAATACTCACATGTTTTATATGCACTTTATATCATATTATGGCATTTATTGGACTAACCTATTAACAAGATGTCACAGTGCCAGTTTCTTTTTATTATGTCTGTTTATTGCAGAAAAGGCCCAAAAACCAAAGTGCTCGGAAAAATCCAGAAATATCACGAAAATTCTATTTCGCCGGAAGACTCACGGAGCCAGAAGGGCCAGGCCAGAGGAGGCCCAGGGCCTCCTCCCCACAAGCCGGCACGGCCTGGAGGGTGGTCACCCCACCCTATGGGGAGGGAGCCCTGGCGCCCTTCCGACTCCGCCTCTTCGCCCATATAAGCCCTTGTGACCTAAAACTTCGACACCGATTGACGAAACTCCAGAAAGACTCCAGGGACGCCGCCACCATCGCGAAACTCCGTTTCGGGGGACAGAAGTCTCTGTTCCGGCACCCTGCCGGGACGGGGAATTGCCCCCGGAGTCATCTCCATCGACACCACCTCCATCTTCATCGCCATCGCTGTCTCCTATGATGAGGAGGGAGTAGTTCTCCACCGAGGCTAAGGGATGTACCGATAGCTATGTGGTTAATCTCTCTCCCATGTAGTTCAATACAATGATCTCATGAGCTGCTTTACATGATTGAGATCCATATGATGAGTTTGTAATCTAGATGTCGTTATGCTATTCAAGTGGATTTTACTTATGTGATCTCCGGAGACTCCTTGTCCCACGTGTGTAATGGTGACAGTGTGTGCACCGTGTGGGTCTCTTAGGCTATATTTCACAGAATACTTATTCACTGAGTTATGATTTGAGTTGGATGTCTCTATGAAATTGTGGTGTGTTAGTACCTCCTATGAATGCTCACAGTGACAGCGTGGGGTGTTTATTAGTACTTGGGAATACATCTTTAAGGTTTGCCTACATGATGAATTAGTGTTCATTATCTTGCCAGAGAGTAATTCAGAATAGCACAGTGAAGTGCTTATATTTATATTCAATTATGATTGCAATGTTGAGAGTGTCCACTAGTGAAAGTATGATCCCTAGGCCTTGTTTCTAAGCATCGAAACTCCGTTTGTTTACTGTTCTGTTGCATGTTTACTCGCTGCCATATTTTATTTAGATTGTTATTACCACTCATATACATCCATACTACTTGTATTTCACTATCTCTTCGCCGAACTAGTGCACCTATACATCTGACAAGTGTATTAGGTGTGTTGGGGACACAAGAGACTTCTTGTATCGTGATTGCAGGGTTGCTTGAGAGGGATATCTTTGACCTCTTCCTCCCTGAGTTCGATAAACCTTGGGTGATCCACTTAAGGGAAACTTGCTGCTGTTCTACAAACCTCTGCTCTTGGAGGCCCAACATTGTCTACAAGAATAGAAGCACCCGTAGACATCACTGGTGCCCTCAGCCTACCATACGAAAAAAACAATTTTTTCATACCCACACATCGTCCAAGTGAAACCCACACGCGGCCAAGTGAACCCAAATCTTCCAACGGCCAGCCAATGGAAATGAAACAACTTTCCGTGCCTCATCGACATTGTAGTGAGAGTCGGCCATATCATCTAATACATGTTGACTGTTTGTGCCATTGTCACTGTACCGGCCACCGCCGACGAACAAAGTGCGGCTGGCGTTACTGATACCCGCATCGGGGTCATCCCAGAAGAAGACGGATGCCATGCGCATCATCGGTGAAATCGAGGAGAAGGACTTGTTCAGGTCGAGGCCGAGCTCCGGGCGACGCACACGAGGCGTAGGAGTAGCTGTCGTTGGCGAGAACACGACATCATCACCGTGCGCGACCTCACTATCGTTGATCTCGATGAGAAGCGGTGCTGCGCCGGATGCGGGACGAAGCCCTCGCCGAAGAAGGTCGGCGATGCAGGTGAGGTTTTCCGCATAGCGCGCGCACTGTGTTGCGTCCCCGCGGCCGCTTCTTGGACTCCGGTTTAGGTGTGCGCGCTTTTTCGGTTTTTTTTTTGTTCTTCTCTGGTTCGGTCATTTTTCTATCGGTTTTGTTTTTTGTTTTTTATTTTTTCCTTTTTTGAACATTTTTTAATTCAGTTTTTTCTTTTTTCGTGTTTCTTCTTTCTCTGAATATTTTTATATTTTTAAAATATGAATAAAAAAATTGGACAAATTTTGTTTCGGAACAAAAAAAAATTGAGCAATTTTGTGTAAAACATTTTTTGATTCTGAACTTTTTTTTGCCAAAAATCCTGAAAATTTTCAAATATGATTTAAAAAAAATAAAAAAGAAAGAAACCTGGAGAAGAGGCTTTTTACCTGGGCCGGCCCATCAGGGGAGCAGACCCTACATGCATGCAGGATTAACTCCCGCACTGCAATGTATAGGCGCGCCCCCCTTTAGGCCCCATTTGCTCCACTCCTACGCGTAAGGCCCAAAACTGCAGATGCTAAAGAGGCGGAATATGTCTAGTTATCCTTTTTCTCCTATTGCTCAAGGGTTGCATGTTGGAGTAGAGAGATTCAAGGTTAGAGACAACCACTTTGATAAGCATAGTTCTAAAGTTTTATGGGCTCTTCTTGTTGTTAGATTGGGACATATGTCTCATCTAACAATTTAAGATTTCTCGTGTATTGTAAAGGTGGGTGGCAGGGAGGACGACGCCTCAAGGGGCTAGGAATTTTGCATGTTGGGGTAGAGAGATTCAAGGTTAAAGACAACCACGTAGATAAGTATAGTTCTAGAGTTTTAAGGGCTCTTCTTGTTGTTAGACTGGGACATATATGTCTCATCTAACAATTTAAGGTTTTCTCATGTATTGTAAAGGTGATAGAAAACTCTTCCATTTTTTTGAAGGATTTCCGTAGATCTGATGATCTTAGAAAGGGGAGAAATAATAACCACATGGAAAATTTTAAATTAAGCAACTTGCATTAAATTGGCCGAAATTATTGAAGCTTTTATTTAAAGTTTTGCAAAATTCACAATATTTGTTATGAGCAAAACAATAATACATACACGAGATGTTAAACCCTGGTATAACATTATATTGTTGTCATAGGAGATACATTGCATGCTTCCATTAAGCATTAAATTGTATCTCTATTCTATTACCGAACCTTGGATGACTCTACTGGAGTGAAATAAGTTCATTACCCATTTATACCAAATATTTTTGCTACTCCTTATTATTTCACCTAACATAATGATATTTCTCCACAGCATACAATATAATTAATATGTTTATTTTATTTAGCAACATGTAATATAAAACACAAAGTTTATCTATCGTTGCAAATATGAAACGCTTGTATACATATATCTTAAAATTATGATTGTTTATTGAACTGATTTTTCTATAAACATAACAAAAGCACAAAGGCAGATTCATCTACAGTATAATTTGTGCAAAGCAATGTACATAGTATGTTTAGCTATGTATCTATTTTTTTTCATTAAATATCATGGTAATTTCTTTACAATGTACAGTCGAACAAATCTTTGAATAGGGGTGTTGCTATACTGCAACATGACAACAAGTCGTGTGTCCTTAGATTTAGTTCTCATCTTTTTTCCGGAAAGGGAAGGGAAGCCCCGGTCTGTGATTCAATTGAAGCACACATCCTCATTCAGTTCTTGTCCTAGCTGCTCTTCCTCACCATGGTGGTCAGTTGAGGTTTAACGTTAACACAAAAAGCCAACGCAACCCGCCTAGTTATTCTTAGTTTTTTTTTAGATAACACCTAGTTATTCTATGTATCCGATCTGACGGCAATTATTGTTGCCAAATGTCAGCAAGAAGCGGACCTTTGGTAGAACAGGCCGTTAGACACATTTATCTTCCACACCCAGAAAATACAATATGATGGCGCCGGTATTATTTTTATTTTTACATCATTTGTTCAATTCTAAATTTTATCACGAGAACTCAGAAGGTGTCTCCAGGACAAGCTACTTGGTGAGCGAGTAGACGGAGAGCATGACAATGGCCACGACGCAAAGGCTCGCCAGCAAGAGCGCGACGCAGGAGATGTCAGCCAGGTTGAAGAATTTCTTGAAGCTTGAGTCCAAGAACTCCCCGAGTAACCGCTGGGCCTCCACCGTGAGACCCAGGCCCGCCGCCCCTCCAGCGGCGATCAGAACCGCGCACACCTTAAAATTCATTCATCCACATGCCGGAGTACACAAAATCAGTGTACACATATATACATGGGGTCGACGTGTAAATGTGTAATAGTAGGAATAACGATACTCACAACGTCGGCGCAGATGAGGAGCACGGTGCCGCCCTCGGTGCCGCCGATCATCTTCTTCCTCACGGCGAGGTTGATCGCTACGAAGGAGATGGCCAGCAGACTGTACGCGCAGCCGATGACTCCCACGGCCAGCACGAGCCTGATCATTGGTCAAGAGAGATACTCTATTATTATAGTTATAACTTACATCGATTTCATGGGACTGGGTGTATTCGATATCGATCGTGCACAGGAAGAGAAGCTAATTGAGCTTGGTGGCTGATCTTTTGTATGTGTACCGGTAGGCATGGACGTTCTTGAAGGTGGTGTCGGGCTCGTCGAAGAAGGTGTCGTCGGCCCGGACCTTGGCGGTGGCGATGATGACGACGGAGGCGATGAGGAAGAGAAGCGAGAGGATCCGGAGGGCTAGGGTCGCCACGGGCAGGGCACGACGCGAGGAGGCCATTCTCGAAATCAGCAGCTCAGCACAATGGTGTGGTAGATCGAGCGAGTTGCTGCAGTCGACAGTGGTGATCTGATTTGGTTCTACTCCTCGGAAGGGATATATATGAAGGGCTTGGTCGTGGCCTGCAGGGTGCAGTATGCCGATGCAAAGTCACTCGTACGCGCGTGCTGATCTCGTCGCACTACAGCTAATTTCTTGCTTTGATCGTCCAAGAAGAGCCGTGCGCCCGGCCGTGTACGGATGTATGTACTTGTCTGGATATTGGAACGCTGGACAATTGGACATGGTCGTAACCCGTGACAAAAATAATTGGATTATTTGAAGGCCGGTGTTAGCTCGGTCCAAGCCAAGGCATGTAGGACAGTGAAAATGATAGATGATTAATTGGAGATCAAAGCTGAGGCGAACGTACAGAGATGGTCTGCTCTGGCTCTGGCTCTGGCTTTGGCTTGACTAGAGGCGAAAAACCTAGGGAAGACCGTCCGGAAGATAGTCCTAGCCTCCTGGGATCTTCTGGAGAAAAATTCCATCACGAGTAAATCCTCTCAATTCAAGGAGCGGTTCTTGCTTTGCGAGTTTCCAACCGGATGCTATGATCCTCCCACTTAGTGAGATAGAAAGGAGTTAGTGTGAGACAGCGCTCCTCTTTAGCTTGCCGGCAGAAGCTCAGAGTCTAGTCACTTTCTTATTCGTTTGCATAATTTCTTCATGCATGCACATGCCATTCCAAGCATATAACGTTCATTTGTTGAGAGATGGTCTATATTAATGTTCTCATCTTTTGCTGAGTCTTCGGACTCACCCCTCATGGCTTTGTTTCAGGTACCCCACAGTGTTATTCTGCAAGTGATGGAAGTGCGTAGCTTCCATGGATGTCCGCTCACTAATTTCACCACCTTTCCATTCACTGGTTATATCATGACAACTCATATGCTTTGGTTTTTAATTTATCATATTTAGGTCTTGCTTGATGTGTATGAATCATGTTTTTTTGTTTTGCCATGGCTGCTGTGTTTGCTCTCCAAGGTGGGTTGTAGTTTTCTGATTCCCACCATGTATATTTGAGTTCTTGAACCGTTGTTTCATGTTTCCCACTAATACTTCCTTGGAGGAAAAAAATCCTTCAAGCAAGTTTGAGATAAACATGGTATTGCTATAAGAACTTTGACACGATTGACTACCAGTTTTTGTGCTAGACCAACAACCTTGATCTCATGTCCACTCACTAGGCCTCCTTTAGTGATTTTGCAACCTAACAACACATCTGTTATATCACTAGTTGAATGACTGTGCATTGCCACGGTTACATATGCAAATATATTGCAATTGTAAATTTGTTCGTGTGAAGAAAATATCTATATAGTACTCCCTGTGTCCTACCGTATAATGTGGCAGAGACTTAATAGTACTGCCTCCATCCCATTATATAAACACATTATACTTCATATATAGTACTCCATCCATCCCATTGTAGAAGGTGTATGTGATTTTATTTTCCCCGAATTCTAAGTTGCATTAGCTATTTTTCTCATTATTTCGGATTATACACTTATACCGCGCCTATATGTAGCACTATCATCATTTCTATGTAAAATTCATTTGCTAAATAAAAGGATTTGTAGTCGCCCTGATTAGTTCTCTAAAAAAGATATGTTCATAGATTTTACCAACGGATGTAACATCATGGAATAGTACCCTACTTATATTTTGTTGTTCTTTTTTATTTTGCATCGTGACAACATCATGCCACCATCACATTGCGTGTTTAAATTACCCTATTTGGCTTTATGAAAGTTTTTTATATATGTTTAATATAAAACCCTTCACTCCACTCTCATGTTTTTTCTTCTGAAATTGAAAACAAATAAAAGGTTTTTGAAGGGTGTGGGAGACCAAACCGTTGCACCCAACACCCCCAACTCTTCCTATCTTTTCGGCCCACCTTTGAGCAAAGCCTACACAAGCCGGTTCCCCTCCTAAGCCTAATCCTTTTCCCAGGGAGGTCATGTACACCACCATTAGCGGCGTGTACAGAGGCACCATGAACCGGGGACAAGCGTGCCGAGCACCCCGCACGCCATGTTACCCTGGCCTAACTGCCATTTTTCCGTATCATTTTCAATTTTACGTTTTCTGTTTTTTTCCTTTTCTCCTTCTTTTTTGTTATTAAAATAAAAAATATTTAAAACATTTGCATATTTTTCAAAATTTGGGCATTTTTCCAAATAAATGATTTTTAGTAGTTGACTATTTTCGAAAAATTAAATACTTTTCAAACAAGTTAAATCTGAACACTTTTAAAAAATCAACAGTTTCTTGAAATCTGGACCCTTTTCAAAGTGTGGTATTTTTAAATTATGAACATTTTTCGAATCTACGATACTTTTTGAATCTGATTTTTTAAAATCAAACATTTAAAAAACTGGAAGTTTTTAGAAACTAATTCTTTTCACTTGAAATGTTTTTTTCTAAAATTTGAACGACTCTAAATATATGAAGATTTTCTTCAAATCAAGACACTTATCAAAATCTGAATATTTTCAAATTATAAGCATTTTTTATTCTAAATATATTTTTAAAACTTAAAAAACTAAACATTTAAAAATGAATATCTTAAATCTGAAATATTTTGAAAATCTTAACATTTGTAAAATATAAACATTTTTAGAAAGTAAAGGGAAAAAAGGAAAGCAATAAATGACAACTGAAAAGATTAAAAAAATCAGCCAAAAAAACAAAACCAGGTGATTAAAATGCAATCATAAAACCAACTGTTCATAGTCGACAACGTTAAAAACCAAACAGTTTCTTGAAATCTGGACCCTTTCCAAAGTGTGGTATTTTCAAATTCTAAATATTTTTCGAATCTAAATTATTTTTAAAATCTATTTTCATAAAATTGAACATTTAAAATGGAAGTTTTTTATAAACTAATTTTTTTTAAACTTGAAATATTTTTAAAAATTTGAACAATTTTTAAAATAGGATGATTTTCTTCAAAGCTGGACACTTATCAAAATCTGAATATTTTCAAATTCTATGCATTTTTTATTCTAAAATATTTTTCAAATCTGAAATTTTCTAAAAATAAACATTTTAAAAGAAATAAAAACTGAATTTTTTAAATCTGAAATATTTTGAAAATCTTAACATTTGTAAAATATAATTTTTTAAAGAAAATAAAGGGAAAAAAGGAAAGCAAAAATGACAGCTAAAAAGGTAAAGAAAATCGCCCAGAAACACAAAACCAGGTGATTAAAATGCAATCATAAAAACCAACAGCTCAAAAAACCGTAAAAATAGAAACTCAAACAATTAAAACGCTAAAACAAAAAACAATTCATAGAAAACCTCTTAGCAAAAACAGAAAACCGCTGCCAGAAATAGAAAACCGCTGCCAGAAATAGAAAACCGCCAGCTAAAAAGTCGACCTAAATCGGGAAGAAGTAGAAACAACGAATACATCCCCGAAAATGGGCTACGCCCACTACAGTGTCACTAGCGTTAACTGGTATGCGTCGCAATCCTTATACACCACAACGGGCGGTGTATAGGATCCACCCTTTGTAGTGCCTCTCTCCCCACCAACTCCACCGCCACACACAACACACCATGTACAATACGCTCACGGGTGAACGCACACACCCCATCCCATCCTAGCGATGCTTTCCCAAGCGCTCACCGTTGCTCTCCTATCGATGCCACGCCCTGTCGCCTGGTTCCTTAGACTGTCGATTCTCACAAAACAACAACGCCATGAGCTCCTCGTTCCACGTCCCACGGCCCTCGAGATCCTATAGACAGGCCACCACCCATAGCTCCATGCGATAGGCCCGAACCGCGCGTCTCGTGGCACTGCTCATCTCTAGGTCAAACTCCATGAATGATGCATATCGTGCCCTCGTCCCTCCCTCTAGCGTCTTCAACGCCCCTGTCAGGTTCCCTGGCGTGACCTGCTTCACCACCACCATGCTGCCCTTGGATCCATCCCCGTTGTCCTGGATCCATCCCCGCCACCGCTCAAGGGCTCGATCCTATGTCGCCGCGGTGATCTCTTTTATATGGTGATGGGAGTAGGGTAGCATGCTCTACCTTGATTTATTTTTTCCTTCGCTCTTTGGTTTGTTTGTTTCACGAGATATGCGCTTTCTTTTTTTTTACTTCTCTCTGCGCTCTTGTTCATTTTACTTTCAGATGATACGAGTTCTTTGCCAGCATGGAGAGACAACGAAACGTTGCTCGGTCCCGCAGCTTCGACCCGGTTTTTTTAACGTACTAAGTAAACTTTTTGACGTACGCAGTTTTTAACTCTGTATTTTTACCAACCGACACCACCGATTATAATTTATAGTAAAAATATAGATGAGTATCACTATATTTTGGTAAAGGTACTCGGGAGTCATGAGAAACAATTCATAGTCGACGGCGAGGGAATCTAGTTTATTCAGTTTAAGAGCTAAGTGCTTAACATTACCAAAATCTAGCATTAGACCACTAATTGCCTAACCCATCTAAAGGTATAATTCATGCACCCCCATGGGGCACTCACGATGATGTCAGTTTAGTTACCGTTAGATTAAACCATCAGAGCAAACCCTCACCGTTTGATCATGGTAACTCTTTTTTACCCCTGTGAACAGTATTTTTTCATTTTACTTGTGCACAGCGATCTGCTCACTGATTGTTGGGACCGGACAAGTTTAGGCCTACTTGATAGTCTCACTTTGATTGTTTTTGTGGGGTGTGTCACGGGCTCAAATGGAGGTGAAGGGCCAACCAATCCCTTGCCCTGCTGCCACCCACCAATCCCCGCCCGTAGGGGTCAACCAATCCCCTTGATCTCCCTCTCTCCCAATCCCTCAAACCATAGCCGCCACCGCCCAGCGCCCGCCCCTGCCCTCCTCCTACCTCCGCGTCCTATGTCCGCTGTCGTCCTCGCATTGTCCTTCTCCTCCCCACCACGGCGTCGTCGTCTTCCTCGCTCCGTGCCGCGCCCCAGGAGAAGCAGCTGGTGTCTTGCAGAACAGCGTAGATCGACCGATCAGTGCAGCCGCGCCGCCACCGTTGCGGGCCATGCCCTCACCGGGAGGAACAGCTGGTAGCCGGCGAGAGCAGAAAAGCCTTCTCCTACCTCCGCCGATCGGCGTCATGCCGTCGCCGGGAGGAGCAGCGCAGGTCGGCGGAGCGGTGTTGTGTGTCGCACCAACGCTGCTTGCCGTGCCATCGCCGAGAAGAGCGGCTGGTGGCATCTCTGGCCAGCTGCCACGCGCTTGGGACTCCATTGTCCATACAAAGGTAGCCCATGTGTCACAATCCACGTAATGGATGCACAACTGGTTGTTGTTTGGGCGATTACTGGCATGCGGCTCGCCTATGTTGTTTGGGCTGAGATGAACACTGTTGGATTCAATGCTGGATCAGGTGAGCTTCGGATTGCTAGGTCCCTGTCGGTTATTGCTTTCAAATTGTCAAGTTATTCAACTTTTTTTTGTACACCTCATTACTTCGGGGAAATGGAGTTGTTGACAAAAAATATTATGATCTGCACTATTTTTGCTAGGGATGAAATTATTTGTGTTGTGTCCGTGTATGGTGAGGGGTGATCAGACTGACATGGCCCTTTAAGTTGGATTTATTGTTTTGTAGAATACATGTATGTATGATGAGAGTGGTTTACTCCTGCAGCTTATTGCATCTATTTGCAAAAATAAATAAATAAATAAATAGATCGTTACCATTTTCATGAATCTGTTCTGAGTAATAATGTTGTACTTACACATACGCATAGCTATTGCCGATACATAAATGATGTTGCATAAGGAAGATTTAGGAAGTAGGAAAATTTAGCCTACGAGAAAATAGATGTTCATTAGCTGGTTAGTTTGGTCAGCTTGGGTGCACGAAGGCTAAGTTTTCAGCCCCATCCTTCCCCTTTTTCGTTTAATGTTCATCAGTTTTATTCTTTCTGATTCATCTACTAATTTGGATATATGTTTAGGTCAGGTTTCACTTTTCAGCAAGTTAATCTAGAGTCATGTCTGCATCATGAAATTTGTATTGACATTCTTGACTTTCTTTTTAATTAGCTATAATTAGGTAATAGGCCATGAATAGGAGGTGCAGACTGCGTATGGAATAATTACATAGCACAAAAAAATAAGGGCACTATTATGTTGAGGTACAAACATTTGCACGAATTTTCTTTACATTTTGATATTTTGTCTCTTTTATTCATTCATATAATGGAATATTGATTATATGAGATACTGCTACATGAGTATATGCTCAAAATAATGTTCTTGAGGGACTGTCCTATGCATTATATGATTTTCATCTCACTCTCTCCTAATGTGCTCAATGAAGATAACCTTGTTCCTACAGTCGCTTGGGAAGGGGAGTAAGACCGTGGCTTACGGGGTAAAAGGCCAGAGAAACGTTGTTGTTGAGGCTGCTCCCAGTTCAGAGATCTTCCATGGCGATGCAGGGGAATTCCAGTGCCCACACAAGCTCCTCCATTTGGTGATATTAGACAGTGAGTGTTCTCCACCTATGCTCTACGACATATTAGTTATACCGGGTGCAGGGGCGGGGACACATATTAATTACGTGAGGCATCTGTGGGTTAGGAAATAAAACCTATGCCATATTAATTATGTGAGGTATCTACTGGTTAGGATGTAAAATTAATTCTCCGGCATATAAGTTATGTGAGGCAACTGATTTTTTTTTTTTGCCTTTGTGTTGTTATCACTTGGTTCTGCCAATTGCAATAGGCCCTACATTGGGCGTTATAAGGTTACTTTTATTGAATATTGCTTGGTTGAATCCAAAATTCAGCAATTAAACTTGTTTCCCTAAAAGATGGTATTTGAATTTCTAATAAAAGCATTGATAAAAATCCTATCTAATATGGCTGCTAGACGAGAGACGGTTAGGAAATCAGCCCATAGTCTAAATTTAATAAAAGGAGGCTGCTATGAATATCTCCAGTAAATTGGTATGTCACTTTCCTAATTAAAGTATGCAAGCTCAAATATTTGTTTTTTTCTACTACTGAGTTTCTTCAAAGAGTATCAGGTTCTCTCTCTCAAACATATGGGAAAATCTCATCTTTGTTTGTGCAGACCCGTTTTTGTCTATGCTTAAAAAGTGCTTGATAGAAGTCCTAGCTAATATGGTTGTATTTACTATTTAAGGAGAATACAATGGCCTAGCTGGTGACCTTTGGAGATGTAAGTTGAATGTGAATGCAAAATACATTGCATATTCTGTAAGGTTGTTTACAAAATATGCATTTATTTGTATAGTGGCAATGCATTGCATACTTCATCGCGTAGAGCGACTTTATTATATGCATATATCTGTATCGGGCAAGAACATATGGTTCAGACATTGGATGGAAACAATGGTGCTTTCACTCCTCTATTTTGTCGGTGTCAAATAGATGCTTCCTTATTCATGTTTTACAGAAGTGGTAGGCTTTACACATAATTGGCTACATGACTTGTTCATTGATGGATCTTTATTTTTTCTGTTCTAGGGAAACAACATGTCTGGAGAAATCCCCCGAGAATGTGTTGTTTTATTCATGGAAAGGCTTTAGGAGGGAAATGTTTATGAGATAAAGAAGTTTTCGCTGGGACCAAAGAAATACAACTACAAAAATCTTCTGAGAATGTATTGGGTATTCTGTGTGAGAAAAAACCTAAGTTAGAACTTTTTTTTCGGGCTACTGGATGGCGACACATTAATAGATTAGCAAATGGATAGGCTGTCTTTGTGTTACATTTTTTATGGTTGATTCATGTGTCGACCTTACCTTTTCCATGAGTCTAATTTTAAATCTTTTGTAAACTGGTACGGTACGTTTGGTTAAATAAAGATAGCTGTGTGCATCTATTGATGCAGAGGCTGGAGCGATGCTCCCATATCTAAAACAAATGTTCTCAGCATTTATGTGCGTGTACTCTTTGGCAGACACCGGTAAGTTACAATTAGGAATTCATTTGAGCTCCTATCCCCTTCAATAAAATTAGCTTTTCGGGTTAATAACATTTTACATTTACCGCTGATAAATTTTGAGCTAAAGATGTGAATAACGGGTGTAGATTTGATAAATTTTGAGCTAAAAAAATCACTAAAATATTCTAAATGAAATTTAGGTTTTTGGGTAAATAACTTTTCACATTTACCGTTGATACATAACGGGCAAAAATCGCTAAAATATTCTAAATGAATGTAGATTTTCAGGTCGATAATTTTTTTAATTTACCGTTGATAAACAACGGGTAGAGGGTTGATAAATTTTAATCTAAATAAGTCGACAAAATATTCTAAATAAAATTTAGATTTTCGTGTTGATAACTATTCACATTTACCGTTGATAAATAACGGGTATATGGGTTGATAAATTGTGAACTAAAAAGTCGCTAAAATATTTGACATAAAATTAGTTTGTCGGGTCAATAAATTTTAATTTACAGTTGCTAAACAACGAGCAAAGGGTTGATAAATTTTGAGCTAAAAAGGCAACAAAATATTGTAAATAAAATATTGGATTTCAGGTCAATAACTATTCACATTTACTATTGATAAATAACTGTTCATGTTAACAAATTCGTATGTATGATAAACATTAGGTAAAGGCCTCAAGAAACATTGAAGAGTGGAGTGAAAGGATTTAGAGGGGGGAAATATTCTGCCTCTGATCTCTCTCACATGACCAAGATCAGCACTAGTTCCTTTGATGATCTACTCCGCTACAGGGAACACCAAGATAAGTAGATAACGAAGGGCGGATTCGTTCTTGTTCAAGATTAAGTGCTTATCAAAGCTTCTGTGCCCCTGTGGCGATTGTGGCGTTTTTGCCGGTGACTGGCGGATGCCGTTCAACTCTTCCTCCCGATTCATTCTCAAACTGCTCTGATTCCTCTCATCTTCACAGATTTCTTTCCTAATCGTTTGGTCTCCACTTTGCATCCCAATTTCAAGGCTCAGAAACACCTGCAAGAAACACCTGCAAGTAGTTCCGTATAGCTCTTTTCCTCCGTGGCGAATGGGGATTTTGCCGTCTCCCTCATCTTGATGCTTTCCCTTCGATTTCTCCCCAGGTCTGATCCCCCTTCCAACTAATCTTCAACTCTATTTCCTGATCCATTGATCTATCTATCCATATTGATCAATTTTGAAAGATCGAGATGTCGCCTAGAGGAGGGGGGGGGGGGGGGTGAATAGGCAATTAAAAACTCTTGCGGATTTGTCTTATAAGAATGCGGAATTAAACTATCGTTTAGTTTACAAGCACAAACCCTAAATATGCTAAGCTCAACTAAGTGTAACAATAGCAACTAGAGCTAGGCAAGATAGGCACAAGATATATGTAGCACAAGTGATAGCAAGATATATATACTTCAAGCACGATGGCTATCACAAGGAAAGAGAGCTCGGGTATAGAAATAACCGAGGCACGCGGAGACGAGGATGTATTCCCGTGTTCCCTTGCTTTGCAACAAGGTACGTCACGTTTGGAGGAGTGGAGGTCCCACGAAGGATTCCCCGCGCCACGAAGGCTCACCCTATTCTCCGAACCACACCCACTAAGGATAATGGCCCTTTCCTTATGGTTAGCTTTTCCTCCGCTCCGGAGATGGCAAGCTCCACAACGACTTCACAAGCTCCACGAAGGAGAAGCCCGGGCCCCTTCACAATCTTCCACGAAGAGATCACCGGGACACCAACCAAGCCAACTAGGAGGTCACCCTCCAAGAGTAACAAGCTCGCGGTCTCTCACTCGAACAAATCGTGGTGGAGAGCTCAACACTATGCAATGATGCAAAGCAAGAACACCGGAGGTGTTCAAGTCCTTCACACTCAAATCCCACCAAAGCAACGAATGCTAGGATGAGATTGGAGAGGAAGAACAAGGGGAAAGTCAACCAAAGACTCCAAGATCTAGATCCCAAGAGATTCCCTCACTTAGAGGAGAAATGGATTGGTGGAAGTGTAGATCTAGATCTCTCTCTTAGATCCCTCAAGAATGAGCAAGAATCATGGGGGGAACAAGAGAGAGAGCAAGTTCTTCAAAGGCAACAATGGAGGTGAGAGAATAGAAGAACTAACTCAGCCCAAGGTGGAAGAAGGGCTATTTATAGCCCAAGAGCAAATATAACCGTTGGGGAAAAGTTGGGCTGAGTCAACCATCGAGGAAGCCGGTCAACCGGGCCTAGGGCCGGGCCGTCCGGTCCAGGGCCCGGTCAGACCGGACCACAGACCGGACCAGCCGGTCCAAACCGGGCGGCAGACCGGACCTCGACCGGGGACACTTTGCGTCTTCCAGGAACTCATCCGGTTGGCGCCCGGTTGGCGACCGGTTGGCGACCGGTCGACCGGACGGCACGCCGAGCCCGCCGGTTGGTAGGTCGGCTGACCGGGCGGCAGGCCGGAGCTAGTCCGGCGCACGGGCCGGTCCGACCGGGTCCCAGACCGGGTGAGCAGGAAAACATGTTTATACAAAAACTGTGATAACTTTTGTGTCCGGACCCCGATTGACATGAAACCAATTTTGTTGGAAAGATAACGACGAATAGAACCCCAACAAAACCAATATGGAGACTCCTCACAGAACATTTTTAGATGATTTTAGAGAGGGAGTCTCCCACCGTCAAGAAACGGTGAAGACGTCCAAACTCGAAAACGCAATAGAAGATGCATGCGGATTCCGTTTTCGATGAACTTGGGCTTGTTGTAAAGCTAGCAACAAGCTCAAGAACCTCACACAGAGAAACACCAAGAAGCAATAAGGATATGCAAAGTATGCAAAGGATTGAGCTCCCTAAGACGATGCGATCAAGTTACCCAACCGAAAGCCCCTCTTGATAGTGCGGCTATCTATCCTATAATCCGGTCTCCCAACAACCACCTTGAGACCGGTAAAAGGAAAACCTAGCAAGGCCATACCTTTGCCTTGCGCATCCCGCTTGATCATGATGATAGCTTTTCAAGCTCCACTCAAGCCGGAATGCCTCACTTGATCATCGTCGCTTCGTGAAGACTCACAAATGCTCCCCCATACACCATGATGGGAAAGCTCTATTGATGCACATCTTCACATGTACATTATCACCAAATGGACGGCAAGCTTCAAGCATGTGATCCACTTGAGATGCTTATCTTGAACTTGCCTGACTTAACCTTGTATCTTCTCATACTCTCAAGATCTTGATCATCCATTGCTTATCATATAAGATAGAGTATGGCTAATATTGAGTTCCACATAAGAACTCCATCTTCATTTCTTCTTCTTGATCATATCACATATATATCTTCAAATCGATGATCTTGATGCCAATACACAAGGTGTATATTTATCTTCATGGCATCCATACTTGAATCCAACACATAGAATACAAGAAGTACCTATAGAATATTCCTTCATATAAACTCAATGAAAACATTAGTCCATAGGGGTTGTCATTAATTACCAAAAACACACATAGGGGCAATGTACCCTTACAAATTTCTATCTCATCTACCTTCCCCTCTACATCTCCAAAAATCCCCAAATCAGAGAGTAACTCAGATACGTAGCTTCGTCGGCGATTCAGCGCTTCTCCTCCTCGCCGATAATTTTGTCCTAGTTCTAGATCGAAGTCTTCCATATCGCTCTCTCCACCACCTGCCCTGCCCCACCCCCTGTTTTCTCGCCTTTAATCCATTCCCTGAGTTGAGAAGACTCGCTGCTCCTTTCTGGAGTGTGAACGAGCAGTGGCTTCAGTTTCAAAGAAGGCATTGGCTTCATCAGGTAACTACGAGCATTTCAGTTCAAGCAAGAAACTTTCTGTAGGGGTGCTGCAGTTTAGCTTGGGCAGAACATATGAAAATTGCAGCTTGGAATGGCCGAGGATTGGGAAACCGATCAGCTATTCGTGGGCTTCAGGATGTCAAGAAACGAGAGGATCCAGATATATTGTTCATCTCTGAAACAAAGCTTGATGAACGGCGCATGGAAAAATTCCGGTGGCTGTTAGGTATGCCAAATATGGTTGTTTTCAATTGCGATGGTAAGAGTGGAGGTCTAGCTCTCTTGTGGAAATGAGAGGTACAGGTTTCGGTCCGTGATGCTAAGCGTCTATATATTGATGCTGATATTGCCGATGGTGGTGTGGCATGGAGATTCACCGGCCTGTATGGTGATCCGGAAAACAAAAATTTGACCTGGACAACTCTCCGAAATCTGAAACAACAATGTTCAGGACCATGGCTTTGTATGGGAGACTTCAATGAAATTTTATTTCAGCATGAGAAGGAGGGTGGGGCCCCAAAACCTCAAGCTCACATGGACCGGTTCCGGGAAGCTCTTGAGTTCTGCGAATTAACTGACCTTGGTTTCATTGGGACATCTTTACCTGGAGAAACCACTCTCATCGTCATGATCGGTATGTCAAAGAGAGGCTTGATCAGGCAGTTGCAAATATTGAGTGGCGGTCTATTTATCCAGCTGTGAAGGTAATTAATGGGGATCCACGACATTCGGACCACCGTCCATTGATCCTTGACACCAGTTCTATGCCTTCACCTGAACGTACCAGTGATCATACTTTTCACTTTGAGGCGTCATGGATCCAAGAGGAAGGTTGTGAGCAACTTGTGAAAGATGCATGGAATGAGGTGTTCCATGGGTCTGATTCAGTCATGGACAGAATGAAACATATTGCCATGAAACTTCAGGACTGGAATCACAATGTACTAGGAGATCTTGAAAAACGTATCAAAAAAACAAAGAAGGATTTGAATCGCTGCCTCAAAGCTTCAATTTCTGAGGAATCTGTACAACGTGAGCATGTATTGAGATACAAACTTGAACGCCTTGAAGATCAGCGAGATATCTACTGGAGGCAGCGTGCTCATGTTGATTGGTTAAAGCATGGTGACCGGAATACTCGCTTCTTCCATAGTTGTTGCTCGGAAAGGAAGAAAAGAAATAAAATTGCAAATCTGAAGAATGAAGTTGGACAGATCATTGAGGGACAGGATGAGTTAAAGCAACATATCTTTGACTACTACAACTCACTTTTCACAGCCAATCCAGAATCTAATATCTCTGAACTTTTGGAGCATGTACAGCCCCGGGTCACAGCTTATATCAATGAGTCCCTTTGCTCATCTTTTACTGAAACAGAGGTGTTTGAAGCTCTGCAGAACATTGGAGATTTGAAGGTGCCAGGACCCGATGGTATGCCGGCAATTTTCTACAAAAGATTTTGGGAAGTGATTGGCGACCGGGTCAAGCATGAGGTTCTGAATGTTCTTAATGGGGGTCCTCTTCCACTGGATTGGAATAATACAACCGTGGTTCTAATCCCTAAAGTCAAGAACCCTAAGTGCATAAAAGACTTGAGACCAATTAGTCTCTTCAATGTCATCTACAAAATAGTCTCCAAGGTTCTCACAAGTAGACTCAAAGTGTTCATTGGAGATATAATTTCTCAGAACCAGAGTGCTTTTATTCCTAGCCGGCTCATCAGTGACAATGTGCTGATTTCTTATGAGATGACACATTTTATTAAACACAAACGAAGTGGAGATGGCTATATGGCAGTCAAGCTGGACATGAGTAAAGCCTATGACAGGGTGGAATGGAATTTCCTCGAAGCCATGCTTACAAAACTTGGGTTCAATTGTACCGGGTGACTCTTCTAATGAAATGTGTCCTGATCACGTAACTTACGGGATAAAGGTTAATGGGGAGTTTACTGAAATCATTAACCCACAACGAGGACTCGGACAGGGAGATCCTTTGTCCCCATATCTTTTCTTGATTGTTGCTGAAGGTTTTTCTTCACTCCTGCACATTGCCAACCAACAAGGTCTTATCGAGGGTATCAAAATCTGCCCCAATGCGCCTACTATCTCTCATTTAGTCTTTGCTGATGACTCTCTATTGTTAATTAAGGCTGATTGTGATAATGCCACGGAGCTGCAGCGCATCTTAGATCTCTATGAGGCTTGTTCGGGACAACAAATCAATAAAGAGAAGAGCACCGCCCTTTTCAGTCCAAATTGCAATGCCCTTCGGAAATCCGAAATTCTTGAGTGCCTCAACATGACAAGAGAAGGAGCTAATGAAAAATACCTTGGGCTCCCTGTCTATATTGGGAGGGCAAAGAAAAGAATTTTCCAATACTTAAAGGGTAGAATTTGGGCAAAGATCCAGGGATGGAAGGAAAAAATCTTATCAAAAGCTGGGAAAGAAATTCTGATCAAGGCAGTGGCGCAAGCGATCCCCACAGTTGCGATGTCATGCTTTGACTTGACTAAAGAGTTATGTGATGAAATCTCTGCTATGATTTGCAAATTTTGGTGGAGTCAAATGGATAAGGAGAATAAGATGCACTGGCTCTCATGGGAGAAACTATCAAAACCGAAAAAAGAAGGTGGCTTAGGCTTCAGAGATCTATACTCCTTCAATATTGCAATGATGGCAAAACAAGCATGGAGAATAATTATCCATCCTGATTCACTTTGTGCAAAATTATTACAAGCCAGGTATTTCCCCACAGGTGACTTTCTAAATGTCTCTCCAACTGAAGGTATATCTTACACATGGCGCAGTATCCTAAAAGGTCGTGACCTGGTCAAACAAGGTATAATCTGGCGTGTCGGCGATGGTCGTAGCATCAATATTTGGGAGGACCCTTGGATTCCGAGAGGGATTACTAGAAGACCAACTACATATCATGGCCGTCATCAGCTTTTACAACGAGTTTCTGATCTTATTTGTCCTATCACTGGGCAATGGGATCATGACCTTGTTAGACAAACCTTCAACGAAATTGATGCGGGTCAGATCCTTACCATTCCAATCCAAGAAGGATTTGATGATTTTCCAGCTTGGCATCCTGACCCAAAGGGTGTTTTCTCTGTCAAGTCAGCATACAAGCTCAGGCTAAAGTTATTTGATGTTGCTGCAGGTCAACCTACCTCATCATCTGTAGCAAATCCGACAACAAGTGCGTCAACTAATTGGCAAAAGATCTGGAGTCTGAATACACCCAGGAAAATCAGTATGTTCCTTTGGCGCTTGGGACATAATATTCTGCCCGTCAAGATGAATCTGAAACATAGAGGTCTCGACCTTGAGACCCTCTGCCCTATGTGTCACCGATCTGGATGAGGACCGTGGCCACTCTTTCCTCAAATGCAAGTTTTCCAAAGCAGTTTGGCGAGAAGCAAATCTGAGTCCGTTCGTGGAATGCTGCTGGAATGTGCGAATGCAGCTCAAGTACTTGATACTATACTCAATTTAGAAGACAAGCTCTGTCTTCTTTCCACCACAGTTCTTTGGAAGATTTGGAATGTCCGAAATTCAGTAAATGCAGGAACCGCCTTCCTGTCCCAGCTACTGTGGCCTCATCCGCATCTCAATATATTTCAGAATTCAGTTCATATATGTGCAATACTCATGCTATACCTGCTCATTCCACTAACCGATGGATCTGTCCCCCTGTAGATTTCTTGAAAATTAACATTGATGGATCTTTCTGCAAGGAAACTAGCACGGGAGGCTGGGGATTTTGTATTAGGGACTTCCACGGAGATGTCTGTGGTGCAGGTATGGGCCATCTTCTTCATGTCCATGACGCTCTTCAGGCTGAAACAATGGCCTGCCTGAAGGCCATCGAGTTTGCGGGTGAGTTAGGCATTGGACGGATTATCATTGAGACGGATGCAACCTTGCTTAAAGCTGCTCTCCAAACTACTGATCTGGACTTGGCTCGCCATGGAGTGCTCTTCCGGGAGGCAAAGTTCCTACTTCTTACCAGTTTTTTAGATTACAAAGTTTTGTACTGCAAAAGGGGTTGTAATTCAGTGGCCCATGTTTTAGCCACTAAAGGTGCTAGCCTAGGTGCGGGTGGAGTTATGCTATGGCATGAGGATGTACCAGAATTTGTTTCTACTGCTGTTGCCAGCGATCTCGCTGCAATAGATTAATAAAGTTCTTTTTTCCCTGTCAAAAAAAAAAACATTAGGTAGATAACTGTAGAAACAAATTAAAATTGTTGCGCGTACTATATTTGCCTTCGAAATCCTCGTTTAAAAACTGGATTAGAGAACAAGCGATTTGCTTTTATCTGGTTCGTTTCGCTGGATTTTTACTATAAAAATGATATGGGCCTCCTTTATATGCAAGAATCTGGTTATCAGCGCGGTCCTGTTTAGAGCATCTCCAGTCGCGTCCCCCAAAGCGTCCCCCAAAGCGTCCCCCAAAGGGATTTGGGGCGCGCCGGACAGAAAATGCGTTCCAGCCGTGTCCCCCAAAGCCCATTTTTGTCCGGCGCGCCCCCATACGGTGTCCGGCGCCCCGAGCCCGTCCCCGTCCCACAGGGGACGCTCCGGGCACGCCGGACACAACGAAAAGCGAGGCGAACCGACGCGGGCCTGACGCGTCAGCGGCTCGGAAGCTCAGCCGCCACCTACGTAGCGACGGTGCAGTTGCCGGGAAGCGGAACCGTCGCATTGGCAACCGCGTCGACGACTGATTGCGTGTAATTAACACGTCCGTTGGAAACCCCAAGAGGAAGGTATGATGCGCACAGCAGCAAGTTTTCCCTCAGTAAGAAACCAAGGTTATCGAACCAGTAGGAGCCAAGAAGCACGTTGAAGGTTGATGGCGGAGGAGTGTAGTGCGGCGCAACACTAGGGATTCCGGCGCCAACGTGGAACCTGCACAACACAATCACAGAATTTTGCCCCAACGTAACAGCGAGGTTGTCAATCTCACCGGCTTGCTGTAAACAAAGGATTAGATGTATAGTGTGGATGATGATGGTTGTTTGCAAAGAACAGTAAAGAACAATTGCGAGCAGTTTGTATTTCGGATGTAAAGAATATGACCGGGGTCCACAGTTCACTAGTGGTGTCTCTCCCATAAGATAGCGGATGTTGGGTGAACAAATTACGGTTGGGCAATTGACAAATAAAGAAGGCATAACAATGCACATACATATATCATGATGAGTACTATGAGATTTAATCGGGGCATTACGACAAAGTACATAGACCGCTATCCGAGCATGCATCTATGCCTAAAAAGTCCACTTTCGAGGTTATCATCCGAACCCCTTCCGAGTATTAAGTTGCAAACAACAGACAATTGCATTAAGTATGGTGCGTAATGTAATCAACACAAATATCCTTAGACAAAGCATCGATGTTTTATCCCTAGTGGCAACAGCACATCCGCAACCTTAGAACTTTCTGTCACTGTCCCAGATTTAATGGAGGCGTGAACCCACTATCGAGCATAAATACTCCCTCTTGGAGTCACAAGTATCAACTTGGCCAGAGCCTTTACTAGCAACGGAGAGCATGCAAGAACATAAATAACATATATGATAGATTGATAATCAACTTGACATAGTATTCAATATTCATCGGATCCCAATAAACACAACATGAAGGATTACAAATAGATGATCTTGATCATGATAGGCAGCTCACAAGATCTAACATGATAGCACAATGGGGAGAAGACGACCATCTAGCTACTGCTATGGACCCATAGTCCAGGGGTGAACTACTCACACATCGATCCGGAGGCGATCATGGCGATGAAGAGACCTCCGGGAGATGATTCCCTCTCCGGCGAGGGTGCCGGAGGCGATCTCCTCGAATCCCCGAGATGGGATTGGCGGCGGTGGCGTCTGCGTAAGGTTTTCCGTATCGTGGCTCTCGATACTGGGGGTTTCGCGACAGAGGCTTTAAGTAGGCGGAAGGGCGGAGTCGGGAGAGTCACGGGGGCCCCACACGCTAGGGCCGCGCGGGCCACCCTTAGGCCGCGCCGCCCTAGTGTGGCGGCGCCCCGTGGCCCCACTTCGTCTATCCCTCGGTCTTCTGGAAGCTTCGTGGAAAAATAGGCCCCTGGGCGTTGATTTCGTCCAATTCCGAGAATATTTCCTTACTAGGATTTCTGAAACCAAAAATAGCGAAAAACGACAAGCGGCTCTTCGGCATCTCGTCAATAGGTTAGTGCCGTAAAATGCATAATAATGACATATAATGTGTATAAAACATGTGAGTATCATCATAAAAGTAGCATGGAACATAAGAAATTATAGATACGTTTGGGACGTATCAAGCATCCCCAAGCTTAGTTCCTACTCGCCCTCGAGTAGATAAACGATAACAAAGATATTTTCTGAAGTGACATGCTATCATAATCTTGATCATACTATTGTAAAACATATGAGATGAATGCAGCGATTCGAAGCAATGATGAAGATAATGAGTAAACTAATGAATCATATAGCAAAGACTTTTCATGAATAATACTTTCAAGACAAGCATCAATAAGACTTGCATAAGAGTTACTCATAAAGCAATAGATTCGAAGTAAAGTCATTGAAGCAACACAAAGGAAGATATAAGTTTCAGCGGTTGCTTTCAACTTCAACATGTATATCTCATGGATAATTGTCAACACGAAGCAATATAACAAGTGCAATAAGTAAACATGTAAGAATCAATGCACACAGTTGATACAAGTGTTTGCTTCTAAGATAGAAAGAATAGGCAAACTGACTCAACAATAAAGTAGAAGATAGGCCCTTCGCAGAGGAAAGCATTGATTACTATATTTGTGCTAGAGCTTTTCATTTTGAAAACAAGAAACAATTTTGTCAACGGTAGTAATAAAGCATATGAGTTATGTATAAGACATCTTATAAGTTGCAAGCCTCATGCATAGTATACTAATAGTGCTCGCACCTTGTCCTAATTAGCTTGGGTTAACACGGATTATCATTGCATAGCATATGTTTCAACCAAGTGTCACAAAGGGGTACCTCTATGCCGCCTGTACAAAGGTCTAAGGAGAAAGCTCGCATTGAATTTCTCGCTTTTGATTATTCTCAACTTAGACATTTATACCGGGACAACATAGACAACAGATAATGGACTCTTCTTTAATGCATAAGCATTCAATAACAGTTATTATTCTCATAAGAGATTGAGGATTAGCTGTCCACACTGAAACTTCCACCATAAATCATGGCTTTAGTTAGCGGCCCAATGTTCTTCTCTAACAGTATGCATACTCAAACCATTTGATTGTGAAAACCACCCTTACTTCAGACAAGACGAACATGCATAGCAACTCACATGATATTCAACAAAGGTAAAAGAGTTGATGGCGTCCCCAGAAAACATGGTTATCGCTCAACAAGCAACTTACTAAGAAATAAGACACATAAGTACATATTCTTCACCACGATAGTTTTTAAGCTATTTTATCCCATGAGCTATATATTGCAAAGGCAAAGAATAGAAATTTTAAAGGTAGCACTTCAAGTAATTTACTTTGGAATGGCGGAGAAATACCATGTGGTAGGTAGGTATGGTGGACACAAATGGCATGGTTATTGGCTCAAGGATTTGGATGCACGAGAAGAATTCCTCTCAATACAAGGCTATGCTAGCAAGGTTGTTTGAAGCAAACTCAAGTATATAAAAGGTGCAGCAAAGCTCACATATGAACATATTGTAACTATTATAAGACTCTATATTGTCTCCTTGTTGTTCAAACACCTCAACCAGAAAATATCTAGACTCTAGAGATCAATCATGCAAACCAAATTTTAACAAGCTCTATGTAGTTATTCATTAATGAGTACAAGGTACATGATGCAAGAGCTTAAACAAGATCTATATGAGCACAAGAACTGCCAAGTATCACATTATTCAAGGCATTAAACCATTTACCACATGCGGCATTTTCCGTTTCCAACCATATAACAATGAATGAAGTAGTTCAACTTTCGCAATGAACATTAAAGATGAAGCTAAGAACACATGTGTTCATACGAAACAGCGGAGCGTGTCTCTCTCCCAAACAAAGAATGCTAGGATCCGATTTTATTCAAACAAAAACAAAAATAAAAACAAACGAGACGCTCCAAGTAAAGCACATAAGATGTGACGGAATAAAAATATAGTTTCACTAGAGGAACCTGATAAGTTGTCGATGAAGAAGGGATGCCTTGGGCATCCCCAAGCTTAGACGCTTGAGTCTTCTTAAAATATGCAGGGATGAACCACGGGGACATCCCCAAGCTTTGACTTTTCACTCTTCTTGATCATATTGTATCATCCTCCTCTCTTGACCCTTGAAAACTTCCTCCACACCAAACTCGAAACAAACTCATTAGAGGGTCAGTGCATAATTCATATATTCAGAGCTGACATAATCATTTTTAACACTTCTGGACATTGCACAAAGCTACTGAAAGTTAATGGAACAAAGAAATCCATCTAACATAGCAAAACAGCGAAATAAAAGGCAGAATCTGTCAAAACAGAACAGTTCGTAAAGACGAATTTTAAAGTGGCACCAGACTTGCTCAGATGAAAATGCCCAAATTGAGTGAAAGTTGCGTACATATCTGAGGATCACTCACGTAAATTAGCAGATTTTTCTGAGCTACCTACAGAGAGGCAGGTCAAAATTCGTGACAGCAAGAAATCTGTTTCTGCGCAGCAATCCAAATCTAGTATTGGCTTTACTATCAAAGACTTTACTTGGCACAACAATGCAACAAAATAAAGATAAGGAGAGGTTGCTACAGTAGTAAACAACTTCCAAGACTCAAATATAAAATAAAGTGCATAAGTAAAATAATGGGTTGTCTCCCATAAGCGCTTTTCTTTAACGCCTTTCGACTAGGCGCGAAAGTGTGTATCAAGTATTATCAAGAGACGAAGCATCAACATCATAATTTGTTCTAATAATAGAATCATAAGGTAACTTCATTCTCTTTCTAGGGAAGTGTTCCATACCTTTCTTGAGAGGAAATTGATATTTAATATTACCTTCCTTCATATCAATGGTAGCACCAACAGTTCGAAGAAAAGGTCTTCCCAATATAATGGGACAAGATGCATTGCATTCAATATCCAAGACAACAAAATCAACGGGGATAAGGTTATTGTTAACCATAATACGAACATTATCAATCCTTCCCAAAGGTTTCTTTATAGCATTATCAACAAGATTAACATCCAAATAACAATTCTTCAATGGTGGCAAGTCAATCATATCATAAATTTTCTTAGGCATAACAGAAATACTTGCACCAAGATCACATAAGGCATTACAATCAAAATCATTGACCCTCATCTTAATGATGGGCTCCCAACCATCTTCTAACTTTCTAGGAATAGAAGTTTCAAGTTTTAGTTTCTCCTCTCTAGCTTTTATGAGAGCATTTGTAATATATTTTGTAAAGGCCAAATTTATAGCACTAGCGTTGGGACTTTTAGCAAGTTTTTGTAAGAACTTTATAACTTCAGAGATGTGACAATCATCAAAGTCTAAACCATTATGATCTACAGCAATGGGATCATTGTCCCCAATATTTTGAAAAATTTCAGCGAGTTTTATCAATTTCAGCGAGTTTTAGCAGTTTCAGGCAATTTTGCACGCTTTGCACTAGGAGTAGTAACATTGCCAACACCAATTATTTTACCATTGATAGTAGGAGGTGTAGCAACATGTGAAGCATTATCATTACTAGTGGTGGTAATAGTCCAAACTTTAGCTACATTATTCTCTTTAGCTAGTTTTTCGTTTTCTTCTCTTTCCCACCTAGCATGCAATTCGGCCATCAATCTAATATTCTCATTAATTCGAACTTGGATGGCATTTGCTGTAGTAACAATCTTATTATCAATATCCTTATTAGGAATATCTTTCAATTTTAAAAGATCAACATCAGAGGCAAGACTATCAACCTTAGAAGCGAGAATATCAATTTTATCGAGCTTTTCCTCAACAGATTTGTTAAAAGAAGTTTGTGTACTAATAAATTCTTTAAGCATGGCTTCAAGACCAGGGGTACACTCCTATTATTGTTGTAAGAATTCTCATAAGAATTACCATAACTATTACCATTAGCGGCAGGATATGGCCTATAGTTGTTACCAGAATTGTTCCTATAAGCATTGTTGTTGAAATTATTATTTTTAATGAAGTTCACATCAACATGTTCTTCTTGGGCAACCAATGAAGCTAAAGGAACATTATTAGGATCAACATTAGATCTACCATTCACAAGCATAGACATAATAGCATCAATCTTATCACTCAAGGAGGAGGTTTCTTCAACAGAATTTACCTTCTTACCTTGTGGAGCTCTTTCCGTGTGCCATTCGGAGTAATTTGTCATCATATCATCAAGAAGCTTTGTTGCCGCCCCCAAAGTGATGGACATAAAGGTACCTCCAGCGAGCTGAATCCAATAGGTTCCGCGAAGAAAAATTCAATCCTGCATAAAAGGTTTGGATGATCATCCAAGTAGTCGAGTCCATGGGTTGGGCAATTCTTTACCAAAGATTTCATTCTCTCCCATGCTTGAGCAACATGTTCATTATCTAATTGCTTAAAATTCATTATGCTACTTCTCAAAGATATAATTTTAGCGGGAGGATAATATCTACCAATAAAAGCATCCTTACATTTAGTCCATGAATCAATACTATTTCTAGGCAGAGATATCAACCAATCTTTAGCTCTTCCTCTTAAGGAGAAAGGAAACAATTTTAATTTTATAAGGTCACCATCTACATCCTTATACTTTTGCATTTCACATAGTTTAACAAAATTATTAAGATGGGCAGCAGCATCATCAGAACTAACACCAGAAAATTGCTCTCTCATAACAAGATTCAGTAAAGCAGGTTTAATTTCAAAGAATTCTACTGTAGTAGCAGGTGGAGCAATAGGTGTGCATAGGAAATCATTATTATTTGTGCTAGTGAAGTCACACAACTTAGTATTCTCAACAGTACCCATTTTAGCAGTAGTAAATAAAGCAAACTAAATAAAGTAAATACAAGTAACTAATTTTTTTGTGTTTTTGATATAGAGAACAAGACAGTAAATAAAGTAAAACTAGCAACTAATTTTTTTGTGTTTTGATATAATGCAGCAAACAAAGCAGTAAATAAAGTAAGGTAGCAACTAATTTTTTTGTGTTTTGTTTTAATGCAGCAAACAAAGTAATAAATAAAATAAAGCAAGACAAAAACAAAGTAAAGAGATTGGAAGTGGAGACTCCCCTTGCAGCGTGTCTTGATCTCCCCGGCAACGGCGCCAGAAAAAGAGCTGTTGACGTGGGAGTTGAAAATCTTTGTGATGTAACTTTTCTTCGTTCCCCGGCAACGGCGCCAGAAAAAGAGCTTGATTGCGCGTAATTAACACGTCCGTTGGGAACCCCAAGAGGAAGGTATGATGCGCACAGCAGCAAGTTTTCCCTCAGTAAGAAACCAAGGTTATCGAACCAGTAGGGAGCCAAGAAGCACGTTGAAGGTTGATGGCGGAGGAGTGTAGTGCGGCGCAACACCGGAGATTCGGCGCCAACGTGGAACCTGCACAACACAATCACGGAACTTTGCCCCAACGTAACAAGCGAGGTTGTCAATCTCACCGGCTTGCTCGTAAATAAAGGATTAGATGTATAGTGTGGATGATGATGGTTGTTTGCAAAGAACGAGTAAAGAACAATTGCAGCGAGTTTGTATTTCGGATGTAAAGAATAGGACCGGGGTCCACAGTTCACTAGTGGTGTCTCTCCCATAAGATAGCGAGATGTTGGGTGAACAAATTACAGTTGGGCAATTGACAAATAAAGAAGGCATAACAATGCACATACATATATCATGATAAGTACTATGAGATTTAATCGGGGCATTACGACAAAGTACATAGACCGCTATCCGGCATGCATCTATGCCTAAAAGTCCACTTTCGAGGTTATCATCCGAACCCCTTCCGGTATTAAGTTGTAAACAACGGACAATTGCATTAAGTATGGTGCGTAATGTAATCAACACAAATATCCTTAGACAAAGCATCGATGTTTTATCCCTAGTGGCAACAACATATCCACAACCTTAGAACTTTCACGTCACTGTCCCAGATTTAATGGAGGCATGAACCCACTATCGAGCATAAATACTCCCTCTTGGAGTCACAAGTATCAACTTGGCCGGAGCCTCTACTAGCAACGGAGAGCATGCAAGAACATAAATAACATATATGATAGATTGATAATCAACTTGACATAGTATTCAATATTCATCGGATCCCAACAAACACAACATGAAGGATTACAAATAGATGATCTTGATCATGATAGGCAGCTCACAAGATCTAACATGATAGCACAATGGGAAGAAGACGACCATCTAGCTACTGCTATGGACCCATAGTCCAGGGGTGAACTACTCACACATCGATCCGGAGGCGATCATGGCGATGAAGAGACCTCCGGGAGATGATTCCCCTCTCCGGCGAGGGTGCCGGAGGCGATCTCCCGAATCCCCGAGATGGGATTGGCGGCGGCGGCGTCTCTGTAAGGTTTTCCGTATCGTGGCTCTCGGTACTGGGGGTTTCGCGACGGAGGCTTTAAGTAGGCGGAAGGGCGGAGTCGGGAGAGTCACAGGGGCCCCACATGCTAGGGCCGCGCGGGCCCCCCTTAGGCCGCGCCGCCCTAGTGTGGTGGCGCCCCGTGGCGCCACTTCGTCTATCCCTCGGTCTTCTGGAAGCTTCGTGGAAAAATAGGCCCCTGGGCGTTGATTTCGTCCAATTCCGAGAATATTTTCTTACTAGGATTTCTGAAACCAAAAACAGCAGAAAACAACAACTGGCTCTTCGGCATCTCGTCAATAGGTTAGTGCCGGAAAATGCATAATAATGACATATAATGTGTATAAAACATGTGAGTATCATCATAAAAGTAGCATGGAATATAAGAAATTATAGATACGTTTGGGACGTATCAACGACGCGGCAACCGCCGGAATGGAGTCGGGACTCCTCGGAAGAGCAACCGCTGCTCTTTTCGACTTCTGCGCCGCCGATCATCCGCGCTCAATAAGACCCGTACGTCGGCGCTATTGGATCTTCACCGGCCGCATCCGACACCTCCAGCGACGATGAGCTACATCTCCGAGCTTCCGTCCGACACCTCCAGCGAGGGAAAGCCTGCTGGATGGCGCCATTGGTGGGAGAAAGCTCCGACGCCCAGCAGCGATGACGATTCCCTCCTGCCACTTGACAGCGCGGAGGAATGGCTGGGCGTGGAGGAGGACGCGGAGGAAGAAGGGTCATCAGAGGAGGCGACGGTGGCCCGTGCGAAGGCGGAGGCGGACGCGAAGGCCAATACCGCCAAGGCCAAGGCGCAGCCGGCGAGCACCAGCGACAACGAGGAGGACTCCGACGCGTCGGCCAACACCGCCTCTTCGGAAGAGGTGACGAGCAGGAAGCGCCACCGTGATGACGACGACGAGGCGGGGCCATCATCGAAGAAGAAGAAGTAGTAGTTTAAAATAATTTATATGTAATTTAATTATGTTTTTTCGAAGTTTTATATGTATTTTGTTTATGTTGAACCGATTTGAATATTAGTAAAGAGTTTTATTCTACCTATTTAAATTATTTTTAATGTTTGGGGGCGGCGTTTGGAGGTTGGATTTCTGCACAAAAACGAGACACCAGAACAGTTCTGCTGAAAACAGCGTTAGTCCGTGTTAGTTGCATCCAAAACACACAAATTAGAGGCAAAACAAGTCCCCCAAACGCTCAATCCGGCGCGCTTTGGGGAACAGTTTGGGGGACACGGCTGGAGATGCTCTTAACCCCTAGGTTGGGTGATCGAATCCCGGGATACACGCGAAATATTTTTGCCTGCGCGGGCGGACGAACAGCAGCAATCATTGGCGGGACGAAAATAGAAAAGTCGGGGAATACGATACCGTCCAAAAATGGTCGACCGCGTGCTAGGGCCAGGGCCGTTCCTTTTTTCCAGCTATCGGGCGATCGAATCCCAACGATTTCCATTTAATTATCTTGCATAGATAACGGCTCCTGGGCTGCCCTAGCTAGCGCTCGAGCGCTAGGGAGGGATTAAGCGATCGGTTTCCAACCAAAAAAAAATTCCATTTTTGGCAAATTTTGGACTGTAGTGGAGGCTACTAAGGGAAAGTTCTGCATGCATGTTGAAACAGACGAATCTGCTGATGTAAGCGGAATCTTTTCCAAATTTCAAAACTCAAAACGTTTTATCTCACAAACGACAACTCCGATTTAAGATCTGTTTTCACCAATAAATCCGTCTCGACGAGGTCTTCAAAACTAGCACCCATGTTGATATATTTCGAGAAACTTTTTTCGACTAAAAGTTATCAACCCTCTCCTATTCGAATAATCAACCCTCCGTACTTGAGTGATCAACGGTAAATGTATAAAATTATCAACCCTGGTGCGAGCTATTGAGGAAAGTTCCGCATGCATGTACACAAAAGACGAATTTGTCGATGTCGGCGGAATCTTTCCAAATATGAAAATTCAAAACGTTTTAACTTTCAAACGATAACTCCAAATTAAGATCCGCTTTCACCAATAAATCCGTCTCGACGAGATCTTCAAAACTAGCATCCATGTTGATATGTTTCGAGCAACTTTTTTCATGACTAAAAGTTATCAACCCTCTCCTATTCGAATAATCAACCCTCGATGCTTGAGTGATCAACGGTAAATGTATAAAATTATCAACCCGGTGCAGGGTATTGAGGGAAAGTTCGCATGCATGTAGAAACGGACGAATCTGCGATGTCGGCGGAATCTTTTCCAAATTTCAAAATTCAAAACGTTTTAACTTTCAAACGACAACTCCAAATTAAGATCCGCTTTCACCAATAAATCCGTCTCGACGAGATCTTCAAAACTAGCACCCATGTTGATATGTTTCGAGAAACTTTTTTCTGGCTAAAAGTTATCAACCCTCTCCTATTCGAATAATCAACCCCTCCGTACTTGAGTGATCAACGGTAAATGTATAAAATTATCAACCTGGTGCAGGGTATTGAGGGAAAGTTCGCATGCATGTAGAAACGAGACGAATCTGCTGATGTCGGCGGAATCTTTTCCAAATTTCAAAATTCAAAATGTTTTAACTTTCAAACGACAACTCCAAATTAAGATCCGCTTTCACCAATAAATCCGTCTCGACGAGATCTTCAAAACTAGCACCCATGTTGATATGTTTCGAGAAACTTTTTTCTCGGCTAAAAGTTATCAACCCTCTCCTATTCGAATAATCAACCCCTCCGTACTTAAGTGATCAACGGTAAATGTATAAAATTATCAACCCAGTGCGAGGTATTGAGGGAAAGTTCGCATGCATGCACAAATAGACAAATCTGCTGATGTCAGTGGAATCTTTTCCAAATTTCAAAATTCAAAACGTTTTAACTTTCAAACGACAACTCCAAATTAAGATCCGCTTTCACCAATAAATCCGTCTCGACGAGATCTTCAAAACTAGCACCCATGTTGATATGTTTCGAGAAACTTTTTTCTGGCTAAAAGTTATCAACCCTCTCCTATTCGAATAATCAACCCCTCCGTACTTGAGTGATCAATGGTAAATCTATAAAATTATCAACCCGAAAGTTAATTTTATTTTAAACATTTTACCGAATATTTTTTAGTTTAGAAGCTATCAACCCGGTGTCCTGTTATTTATCAATGGTAAAATATAAATAAATATCAACCCTAAAAATTTAATTTAATTTAAAAAATGTAGCAGCTCTTTTTTTGTTTACAAGTTATCAACCCGGTGCCCCGTTATTTATCAACGGTAAATATAAATACCTAGCAACCCTAAAAAGTAAATTTCATTTAGAATATTTTAGCAACTTTTGTTAGCTTACAACTTAAAACAAGTACTTAATTTGAGTAGCAAGTGGTAGTTCATTTGAGTTGCAAGTGGATCTTCCCACCCGTTATTTTCCCCTTAAAAACCACTCGACCCGAAAAAGGGAATTGCAAAAGGACCCCATTAAATATGAATTACCGTATGAAAATAAAACCTAAAAGGGAATTGCAAAAAGGAATTGCAAAAAGAGAATTGAGAGCCTGCCTCGTGCTGAAGAAAAAGAGTGATATGCTATGTGTATGCATGCAACAGCTTATGAAAGTGTGAACGCTCATTAAATGCAAATCCATGAGATGATCTGTGCATGTGCATGCATGCAGTGTGAACGCTCTTGGCTACATGCAACTTGCAAAGTAGTAATAGAAGCTGTTAGTGTGAATACGTGTGAACACAATTAAAACACTAAGTGATAAAAAGGGAATTGACTCGCTTCGCGAGCGCTTCCGCGCCATATAAAGTGATTGCTCAAGCGCTCGATTGCCAGGGAGGGGATTCGACGGCTCCTGCCCGTCCAGCGATAAAGAGAGAGGTATAATTTAATCTTTTTTTTTGAGATTAGGTATAATTTAATCTTAGAAAATGGCTACCGCGCATACCATACGCGCACCATACACCATACGGCCGACCTATATAACGAGGGTATTGACACTGTCACTCGTCACATCGATCAGGCTCTCCCAAATCGTGTGGCAGGGCATCATCAAGAGTACTCGAGGTTACTCGCCCGACCACCGATCATGGACGTTGAAACCCCAGCTCAGACACAGCCCCTCGAGCAGCAGCAGCTCGCTAGCGCCGCCGCCGCCGGTGTCGCGGCTAAACCGCTCCACCGTAACCCCCGCCTGGTCCTCAGCTTCGTCCTCATGGTCGTCGGCTGGGCGAGCGGGCCACTCCTCCTCCGCACCTACTTCCTCCACGGCGGGAACCGCAAGTGGCTCTCTAGCCTGCTCCAGACCGCCGGATGGCCGCTCCTGCTCGCGCCGCTCACCGCCTCGTTCCTCTCTCGCCGCCGGTGCTCCACCAACAAAACGCCGGTCTTCTTTATCTCGCCCCTGCTCCTGGCCGCGAGCGTCGTGGTCGGCATCATGACCGGGCTCGACAACCTCCTCTACGCCTTCGGCATGGACTACCTGCCCGTGTCCACCTCCTCCGTCCTCATGTCCACGCAGCTCGCCTTCACGGCCGGCTTCGCTCTCGTGCTCGTGCGCCAGCGGTTCACGGCCTTCTCCGTCAATGCCGTGGTGCTGCTCAGCGTCGGCGCTGCCATGCTGGGGATGAACGGCGGAGGGGACCGCCCGGCGGGGGTGACGAGAGTGCAGTACTACGCAGGGTTCGGCTTGACGCTCGGCGCTGCCGCGCTGTACGGGCTCATGCTGCCCGTCATAGAGCTCAGCCAGGCGCGGCACGTCGCGCGCTCCCGCTGCGCCGTCACTTACACGCTGGTCATGGAGATGCAGGTCGTCATCGGGTTCTCGGCCACGGTCTTCAGCATCATCGGCATGATCGTCAACAATGACTTCCACGTAAGTTTAAGTTTAACGTACGCGCGCGACTACGCGCTCACGTACGTGTAAACGAATCTATACCAATATGAACATACTAGGGCCTATATAAATTCTGGGTTCATGCATGTTACGCTCCGGGTCACAGATTTATGGACATGTCGTATAATTAGTCTTCCCATTACACTTTGTTACTGTAATAAAGAAAACGTGTACTTGAATTGCTAGAGGTAAGTTAACCGAAGAGCAACCGAATGCAGGCAATCCCACGTGAAGCCCAGGGGTTCGGGCTCGGCAAGGCAGGCTACTACGTCCTGCTGGTCGGTGCCGCCATCATGTACCAGTTGTTTTGCCTTGGCATCATGGGTGCAGTATTTTACGGTTCGGCGCTGCTCGGCGGCGTCATCATGACTGTCCTCATCCCAGTCACCGAGGTGCTCGCCGTCTTATTCTTCCACGAGCCGTTCAACGGCATCAAAGGCATAGCAGTGGCCCTCTCCGTTTGGGGCTTCGTCTCCTACTTCTATGGCGAGATCCAGATCCATGCGCAGTCGTCCAACAACAAACCCTCAAATGTAGAGAAATTAGATCTTTAAATGATCTTTTGTGATCATATTGTGGTGTTGGTCCTCGATTTGTCGGGTCAGTCCATTGTAACCATGAAACTTTTGTTGTATTGCTATGAAGCTATGTTGGCTGAAAATAAAATAAACTATTAAATGAGTGAGGTATATATTTAGTTGTGTGCAAGAATTGATGCAAATACCAGCGCTATGTTTCCTTTGTAAAAAAAAAACGAGATGTAGTTTAAGTTAAGGATGCACCTAGTGATCCGCCAATCGAGACTTTTCTTGGTTCTTGGTGGAGCGTGTCATCCACCTTTTCTTTTATTGATGGGACACTCATCAGTTTCCCTCCTATATATATTATTTCGGGTTTTGATCTTTTTTCATGCATACTTACAGCCGACTAAGAAGCTAAAAAAGCTAGTTACAAGTTAACTTGGAAAATTAAATTGAAAATTAGATTAGGTATAAAATTTGAAACTGCACACATATGCAATTACATATCCATATGTATTTGCAGACATATTTGCTAAGAAACAACTACAAGCCCAGATACAAGGTAACATGGAAAAATTAAAGAAATAATGTAGTACAAAATCCCAAACAATATGTAGTTACACATATGTGGCGAATTTTTTTTAAATAATACGAATTTTTTATTTAAGTGCAGGAATAGCGTGCGATTTCGAAAAAGTGCAAAAGTGTGATCTGGTCGGTCAGCAGCCGACCGATCGGACAGCAGCGGGCCGATCGGCCAGCAGCTGACCGACTGCAGACCGCGCGCAGGGGGGGACAGGCGGACCAGCTGTGGTCGGCCAGTAGTAGGCCGATCGGTCGGCAGCCGGCCGACCGTGCATGGCACGGCTTTCGATGCCGCAGACGCTCCCGTGCCGCGCCCTTCTCCTTTAATTCGGCGCCGCAGACGCTCCCCGCCGCGCCGCTGTTCTCTTCTTCCTTTCTCCTTTCTTCTTCCTTGCTCCCTGTTCGTTCGTCTGCAGCACACTAAAACAGCTCGAAAAACTCTGCGTTTTTCGCAGATCCCCACTGATTTAGCCAATAAAACTTCACCAATTTGCTGGTATTAGTTAAGGGAAGCCCGATCTACAGATGGGTTAGGGTTTGGAGGCGTTTGGTGGTGCTGTTTAGCAGCAATGGTGGTGGAGGTTGATGGTGGTGTAAGGGGCTGAGCTGCTGCTGTGGATTGGTGGTGGTGCTGAGCTGCTGCGTGCTGTTCGTGCTGCTGCTGTTGGAGAGGTTGCTCACGCTACAAGGGTAAACCCTAATCTTTGCATATTAGTGTTAACTGTGTAGGTTAATGTAGGCTGGGTTTTAGTGTTAGTGTATTTATGTGGGCTGGTATTAGTAGTTGACGCGGACGGAATTTTTTTTAGGTGAGCAAAGATGACAGATGTAGTGAAGATAGTATTTTATTATGGTATGGGTAGTGTCCGATCAGATGAAATGGGAGTTAATCTGAGTGAGTTCAAATCTGTAGAGATGAATATGACTGCTCCTAGAACATGGACAATTGAGCAGGTGAAGGACTGGTTGACAGAATGTTTCGGGCTTAATCCGAAGTGCACACGGTGGGTGTGCATGCATTGTGGACTAAGTCGGTATCAAACATTGTGTGGTATTTGAGGCCTCGTAGATGATACCTCTAAGTGGGTGAGCTGGTTAAAAGGATCTGAAAGGAGAGGAACTAACCCTGTGGCATTAGTTCTTCCGGTGGCGAAGGAGGTAGCGCCTCCGAAGGCGGTTACGATGGAGGAGGTGGTTACGAATCAGGCCGGAGCAGTCAAGCACCCGGCGGTGGCGGTGGTTACGAGCCCGAACGGAGCAGCCATGCGGAAGATGTTTATAGTGGCCAGGGTGATGGTTACACAGGAGAAGACGGTGAGGTTGATGGTGACGAAGAAAATGGATACAGGCAGAATCAAATGGAAGAGGAAGATACAGAAGGTGAAACTGATGATGATGATTCTGATGAGTCTGACGATGGGGAGGAGGTGCATATTCCTGGTAGATGGAATCACAACTTTTCGTCTGCAATGACAATCAATGATGGCCTTGATTCTAACTGGGAGTATCACCAGAACAATCTCGCCGTAGGGGCCATGTTTCCGTCGAAGCGACATATGCGGGATGCAATAATTAAGTGGGCAATGGCGAGCCGGAGGGAGCTGAGAACAACCGTGTCATCTGGAAAATACCGACGATGGAATGTGTGGACATCAATTGTCCCGGAAGGGTGCATGGGTATGTTCCTAAGTATGACACAATATGGCGTGTGAGCGACTTTGTGCCGCACAGTTGTGAGCTTGTAAGTATCCTCAATGATCATTGCAACTCTGTCGTCTAATCTCATAGCCCGGCTGCTGTACACCGAAATAGTGGAAGGGCAAGCCATGAGAGTAAACGCCATACGGAAGAATGTTAAGAAGCATCATTTTTACACCATTTCTTATGGCAAGGCTTGGAGGGCTAAGCAGAGGGCGATGGAGATGAGGTTTGGTTCGTTTCGAGACGCATACGACGCTGTTGTTCGTATGCTGCAGACGCTGCAGGCGAGGAATCCAGGAACATATGTGAACATCCAGGACATGTATTTGCCGGAGTCCCCATCTTACAGGGTTCTGCATAGAGTCTATTTCTCGTTCGGTGTATGCATCGAATCATTCAGACACTGTCGCCCCGTGTTATGTGTCGACGGCACGTTTCTGACCGGTCAGTACAAGGGTCAAATCTTGACCGCCATTGGAATGGACGGAAACAATCAAATCGTGCCACTCGCTTTTGCTTTCGTGGAGAGTGAGAACACCGAAAGCTGGTTATGGTTTTTCAGGCAGTTGAAGATTTCAATTGTAAAGGACAAGCCGAATGTTTGCATCCTTCATGACAGGCATGCAGGTATACTGAAAGCTATTAAGACACTGAAAGAGCCTGGGCAAGAAACTCCATGGATTGACATTGAGAGCCGTTGGTGCATGCGCCACCTGGGGGCCAATTTTTACACACAATTCAGGAAAAAGGACCTTATGAATGTCTTCAAGAGGCTGTGCATCCAGAACCAGCAGTGGAAGTATAATTTTTTGCGTAGCAAACTGCAGGAGTTGACGAAGAAACAAGTTGTGGAGAGGAAAGCAGCTCGAGATGCAAACATAGCAGCACATATGCAGGCCGTTGCAGCAGGAACAACAGCGGTAGAAGCACCAGTTTATGAGGCACCCCAAGGTCTGTGCGACTTGCCCGGATTTGACCCGCCCGGAACAAGGAGAAGGCAGGGAAGGCAGATTAAAAACTTTGAGCAGTGGATAGAGCATGAGCCTACGGAGAGGTGGTCTTTGTTGCACGATACACATGGAGCTAGATACGGCGTCATGACAACCAACCTCGCGAGTCGTTTAACTTTGTGCTGAGAGGCAATAGAGCTTTGCCACTTACAGCTATAGTAGAGGGTATTTTCATGGGCACAGTTAAATATTACAGAGAGAGACGTGAGAAGGCTCGGATGCACATGTTGAACAAACCAGCCACTCCATATTGTTCGAAGATTATGGAGTACATGCATAAGAAGAAGGAGAAAGCTAAGCATCTCCCTGTTGTTCAAATTGGTAATGTGGAAAGAAGGTTCGAAGTACGCTTACCTACAGATAGGTTCGGGTGTGGGAATCCGCAGCGAACGCATGATGTGAAAATTGGCAATGAAGAAAGGCCAACTTGCGAGTGCACATGCAACAAACCAAAGTTGCTTCATCTTCCTTGCTCACATGTGTTAGCTGTTTGTGGTGTCCCGGGGATGTCGGAAATCTCGTTCGTCTCTCCGTATTATCTTAAGGAGGCCGTGCTCAACACCTGGACCGGTGAGCTGGAAGGATTTCGGTCAATGGGAAATTTCAACACTCGTAAACCCTGGTGAAAGGCGATATATCCCAAACCCAACGCTACTGAGGACAGCCATCGGTAGACGGCCATCGCAGCGCATCCGGAATGATATGGATGAATCTGAAGCTGGAGGGCCAACGAGACAATGTTTCCTACGCAATCAATTTGGCCATTGGGACAGTAATTGTACAACCTTCGGCACTGGCCCAGCAGGAAGGGGGCAGCGAGGCACAAGGGGACGTCGCGGGAGGGGAAGAAACTAGGCGGCGAGGCGCTACTTCGAAACTTATTTGCAATTTTATGTACTGAACAACGAATTTGTAATAAGTATGGAACTACTTTGCAATCTGAAATGTGAAACTATGTTACTGTAATTTATGTAGTGAACAATGAATTTGTAATAAGTATGGAACTACTTTGCAATTTTATTGTGGTCCTGTATGTTACTTAAATATATATTCGTATTATGTCATGTGAATTTTGCAAATATGTTTTGTTGTTTACAGAAATGGCAGGAAGATCGTTGCTCAGTAGGGACGTTGAGAAGGCGCACCGTGCGGCGAAGCTAGAGGCAAGTCCTAATAGCCTTCCCACACTGGTGACACGCGGAGCTAATCAGAATTGGCAGATACACCCCGGTTGGGTTCAGAGGTATGTGGGATTATATTTGATATATTTAATTTGAAGTACTCACACATACTCATTGGATTCTTATATGAATTTGTAGGTTGAAGTGGGCTGGACTTCTACCTTTCGCTCGGTTGGTTGAGGCCACTATGTCAGAGGTCATCGGTGAGCGAGGGGCACGCCAATCAAGCGCCTTCAGTACGACCACTCACCTGCTGACCGCTCTAGTGGATCGGTGGAGGCCCGAGACTCACACGTTCCACTTTTGTTGGGGAGAGATGGCCCCTACTCTGCAGGACGTGTCTTACTTACTGGGCCTACCGTTGGCTGGTCGGGCCATAGGCCCGCTGGCAGAACCAGTGGACTGGGATGAACAAATGCCTGCACGTTTTCAGGGAATTCGTGTGGGTCAGCCTGATTTTCTCTGTGAGGACCATGGTCCAAAGTGTGACTGGTTACTCAACTTCGAGGTAAGCATTGTTATTGAAAATTATTTATTGTTAATGTGTTGTTATAGCTAACATCTTTTTTTTTTTCGTTGTAGGTTTCACAGTTCACAGCACCGATGAGTGAGGCACAAATCACTAGGAGTCTCGAGGCATACCTTATGTGGCTGCTTGGGAAGGTGATGTTCACAGAGAACCATCAGACCACCATCAGCAGGCGCTACATCCCCATTGCGCAGGAGATAGCAGAGGCTACAACCGCCGACGACATCATACCGCGGAGTTGGGGTTCCGCGGTTCTAGCAGCCACGTACCGAGGTTTGTGCAATGCTTGTACACTTGTCTCCGCCAAGTCTGGCCTTCTTGGCTGCCCACTATTGTTGCAGCTATGGTCGTGGGAGAGGTTCCCAATTGGTCGACCAGACATAGATGCTGAACGCCCTTTCGAGGCAAACGGGTTTGATGATGCGGACCACATCGACATGCCTACGTTCGGTATACTTTGGACACGTCGCGAGGTACATGTAATTACTATATTTCTTTTGTAATTTATACTACTATGTGTGTACCGACTATAGTTCTTTTTCTGTCCGCAGAGACGATTTGCTCGCGATCAGGTCAGGAACTGCTACCCTGCGTTCACTGAGCAGTTTGACGTGCTCGATGATAGGGCGGTGATCTGGGAGCCCTATACAGCGGCAGCAGTGCATGCAAGATACCCGAGCGGGATCTCAATCCTCTGCTATAGAGATTGTGCGTACTGGATGACACAGTCGAAGATCATCTTCGATGTGTCCGTGGAGGTAATGGCCCAGCAAAGGATCATGAGACAGTTCGGTTCTCGCCAGTTGGTCGATCCTCCTCCACCGATAGCACCTCTCCCTCCCTACGTCCACAAGTAAGTTCAGAGCGTCGCTACGGTTAAGATTGTTCATCATGGTTCGGCTTAGTGACACAATAATTTTCTGCAGGTACAACAGGAAGGGTACGAGCCACTCCTCGACATGGTGGCTTCAGCGCGTTGGCTCGTATGTTGATGAGTGGCTGACTGCGACAACACACCTCTGGCGACACGATGAGCAGTTTGATCCACAGGAGTTTGAGGCATATCTGCAGAGGTACACTGCAGCAGCGCGAGTGCGCCTCATCCCGCCGATAGATCCAGCTGAGGCGCCACTAGCGTCTATGTACGATATGTACCCGACTCAGTCCACAGCCGGTAGTCGACAGCACGCGGTACGTAATACTTTTCTTTTCCACCAACATATTTGTCGTTTATATATATTGGGTTCTACAGTTTATATGCTACCATGATCTACCATGTTTTTGCAGGGCCAGATGACTTCAGACTTACATGATGAAGTCGCTCGGTACACACGTCAAGTGTCCAGTGGACCTCTTCTGCAGCCGCGCGACCAGCAGGTGTCCTGGTTGAGGCGTCTCGAGGAGAAGCTACGCGGGATCTACTCGGCTATCACGTGTAGCCGTAGTTCCGACGTCGTTCAGCGCCACCTCCTTCCACCGCGTCCCTCCACACGACACGATCCACGACCTCGTGTCACACCGACGGCGACACCCAGACCACCACCTCCTGACCGGCCAGGAGGTTCGTCGTGGCAGCAGCAGCACACTCCTTCGTTCGACGACTTTCACGGGCAGCAGCATGGATCACGGCCTCGCCTCACGCCGACGGCGACACCCAGACCACCACCTCCTGAGCAGGCAGGAGGTTCGTCGTGGCAGCAGTAGCAGCACACTCCTTCCTTCGACGACTTTCACTACTATCAGCAGCAAGCTGCTTTCGACGAGTGGCAGCAGCAGCAGGCTCCTTTCATGGGAGGAGGAGGATACTCGCAGGGTATGTACTATTCTAGCTGTTCTATTCCGTATAAATTATACTCCATTTAATTTGACATCACTTATGTTTCGTGCCACAGGATACACACAGCACACTGCGTCTAATCCTTCATGGGGAGCTAGTGATCAGGACACTGAGCACATGGAGTATTACAGCACACAGCAGAACTATGTCGGTATGCAGACTCCTCCACCACTCCCCACACAGGAGACGCAGTACGACCCCGAGTCCGGGTCCTGGATCCCTGCTCGCAACGTCAGGCCCCCGGACAGGTTCGGTTGGACACCCCGTGGTACGCCACCCCCACGACAGCCCAGACTACGCCGTCCCCCCGGCTGATGTATCACCTATGTATGAGACATTTATGTATGCATTACTCCTGTATGAGACACTTATGTATGACATATTTATGTACGCTTGATTTCCCGCCACTTATCTCCCGCTCACATATTTCATTTCGTGCTAAATCAATAGTACTTTATTATAACAGCGTAGAAAATTAAGATACAATAGAGCTGAAATTTAAATACGGCTTATCACTACAACGGAATTTAAGATGCAATGACAAATTAAAACTGAAATTAAGATACATAGCCAGTACGACACATCACACTACTTTCCCTGCGTCCACCGTGGCCATTTTCCGGACTTGTCGCCGCGTTCTTCTGCCGCTTGCGCCTCAGCAGCTCTTTCCCTTAGTCTCTTCCTTTCCGCTTCATGAGCCTCCCTGCGCACCTCTTCCTCTCGCAAACCTACGTGCGGCCTCATCATCCATCCTCTTCTGATTCACCTCGCGATTACGAGCTTGTTCCGCCCTAAGTTTCGTATCCGCCTCTCTCGCTCTGCTTTTTCATTAGCACGAACCTTTTCCCAACGCTCCTCCTCAAAGAACGTTGCCCACGCACGCCGCTGTTTCTCCTCAACCTCCTGACGCGCCCAATCCGGCTGCTCCGTGTCTATCCAGTGAAACCATTTGCATAGGGGCGGGGGAGACTGCAACACAAACAATAACATTAAATCACATTCATAAATAAATTAATGTCAACATAAAATTATGTCCAAACATACCGGCGGCCTGGTGGACGACGAAGCTGAACTACGAGGTGGATCATGCTCATAGCTCGCACACATGAAAAATTTCATGCCGAACCAGTCGGAGAAATCCTCCACCTGCTTAACCTTAGCAAGACGGCCGCACCAACACCGCTCCGCAGTCACACCCGGGGGCAAACTTGCAGCCTTCGCCTTCACCGGCCTAAACTCCTGGTCAGAGCACGGCACACTCATGATGGCTAAGGGTGAGCAAACAGAAAAAAAGAGAGATAGAAACACTTGTGCAATCCAGAGTAGCGATGCCTGCTTTTATAGGCAAAAATCCGGCGGGAAAATTTAGCGAGAGATAGTGGCGGCATAAAATTGGCGGGAAAACGTGGCGGGAAGGACTGGCGGGAGAACGTGGGGGGATAAAATTAGCGGGAGATCGTGGCGGGAAGGACGGGAGGAATACAGGAGACAAATATGGTGGGAAATCGGCGGTGGAAAATTAATGGCAATCATGCAGACCATGGGAAATTAGGAGGCCGATCGGTCTATAGCTGCCCAATTGGTCGGTAGCTGACCAATTGGTCGGTAGCTGACCAATTAGTTATGTGACCGGACAGGGCCTGCCAGCCGACTCCCAGTCGGTCTACTAGAGGCCGATCGGTCAGCTGCTGACCGACCGGGTCACACTTTTCAAATTTTTTGAAAACGCGCGCTATTACTGCACTTAAATAAAATATTCGTATTATTTAAAAAAATCTCCAATTACAGACATATGCGCAAGACGCACACATACGCTATTGCAAACGTATGTGCAATTGCATATAAAAAAGACCTGACATCAACCACCTCTAGAAAAATAGGCTGAAGCAAAACCAGCATATGATTGACCATTAAACATCACATGCTGCACAAAAACAATAATTGGTGTGATTCATCTCGTTTAAAAAATAATTAGTGTGATTATATTTTTTAAAGTAAAATTAGTGTGACTATTGATGTATGACGGACGGTAGAAAAATTGACTCAGACGGAAGGGAAGGGGGGATGTGGCATTGTCCACGTGGAAATAAATAAGGCTTGCAAGAACAAACGAGAAAATAACACAACACTAACTTGGTTCTTAAAAACCGTTTTTAAGGCATGTGTCTAGATTTGTGTCAAAAAAACGTCTTTGTGTCAAAAAAAAGGCATGTGTCTAGATATATACAAATTAGCAACAACTGATATGAACGGTCTCTCATAGTGATAATAGAATTCCAGAAAGAAACAACTGCACAAAAACTATGAATGTGAATTTCAAAGAAAAACTATAAATGTGACAAAATCACTTAGTTTTCTAAAACAGAACGAAACTGAATGAAACTTTGAAACTGGGTGAATCCAAAGATTTGCCGCGTTGTAAATGCGAGTGAGAGCATGCCCAGCTCTATGTGTAGGCAGTTGAGGTAGGCCTGTACGACAAAACCTATAAGAGCATCTCCACCGCGTCCTCCAAACGGCATCAGATCCAGCGTTTGGGGGACGTGTTTTGTTCGTACCGCGTTTGGGGACGTCGCTTCCAGTCACGTCCCCCATACACCGTCCCCAAACAGAAATTCAAATAGTTTGCATTTAAAAGAGATCGTTCCCGGCGAAGTCGTCGCGCGATCATATTACATGCTGACGTAAAAATTAGAAGAAGGGGAAGGGGTTGGGCGACGCCGACGGCGCATCCTGAGTCGACATAGGCCCATCGATCACGACGAACTCGTCGTAATCTGCCCGGTGTGCATGCTCCATCGCCGACGCCGAGGCAGAGGCCAACGCAGGTGTACTAGCAGATGCTGTCGTAGACGCGTCTGCCGGCTCTTGCTCTGGGGCTGGGTTTGCTGCCGCTGCCTCGGCCTGTCAGCGGCGCCATGGATGGGGAGAGGTAGCGGCGGCAACGGCGGGAGGGGGAAAAGTGAATCGGCGGGATAGGAGGTGAAATGTGTTGGGAGGGCAGAAATGCGCGGCGGGAGAGACGCGATTTGACGGGAGAGGGGGACGGGCTCGGGCCGCTGACGCGTCGGGCCCGTGTCTCCTCTACTCGCATTTCATTGTGTCCAACGCGCCCGGAACGTCCACTGTGTAGCAGGGACGGGCTCGGAGCGCCGGACACCGTATTGGACCGCGCCGGACAAAAAGAAGCTTTGGGGCACGCGACTGGAAACATTTTTTTGTTCGACGTGCCCCAAATCCCATTGGAAACACTTTGTGGGACGCGGTTGGGGATGACCTAAGATCGCAAAAGTGCTAGCCACGTCAATGATGCCATGATCGCGAGAATATGATCAGGTAGGGCCTTTGCACATAGAATGACTTTTATGTGTACAATTCCAATCCTATGTTATATGATATTCGGTGAGCCTGTGTAATATCCCAGAAATTGGGGTTACAAAAATAGAGGAAACAGATGTGTGCATTGCATTCATGCATAGAAAATCCGGGGAATTTTCGCGCTTTCAAGTAAAACATGTCACAGTAACTGAAGTTTCACTTGACTTGGTGGAATTGAAGTAGCTCATCAAGTCAAGCGTTATAAACCTCAATGTGACCTTTGTTAAAACTTATTTTCTGTAGAGATGATTTGATCTAAAGGGATTGATCAAGTGGAACTAAAACCAAGACAATAACACATTAATCAAGGATCAATGACTTGATCTTATAAAAGATCATAATATGGTATTCCTTGTCATAACATATGAACATCTATTCAACTACAAATAAAATAACAATAAAATGGAGAAACTATTCTTAACTTATCTTTTCCATGTCTTAAACAAATAAATATTCCTACCATGAACCTCATGATATTCATTCCACTTCATTCTTGGACTATGACAAGGAGCTCAACTCTAGAAATGTTCCTTAGTTTCCATTTAGAATATTCTTCTCTATCCAAATTCTCATATACCAAAATCTAGAGAAGAGAGAGAGTTCTAAATCTATTAGACAAGCAATGTCAACACTTGAGCCAAAACCATTGAATATATATCCATATGCTCGCACCATCATCTTTAAGAAGAACCCTAGAATATCATTCAATACCTTTCCTAGAGAGAGAACCCATTTATGTTAACCATAGATATTGATGATCACATTATTATCTTTGGAGCATAACATTCAGATATTATTCAAATCATTCCCAAGTGAGAGAAACCATTGATGTCAATCTTAGCTTTACCTATTTAAGAATCAAGGACAACCTTGGAACTAAAGTATTAGGAGATAAACCATTTCATCTTGGAGTGGTGAGATAACCAAATATCAAATGGAATAAGACCATATCCATAAATTGATGAAGTAAAGTAGAGACTAATTCAACTAAGTTATCCAGGTGGATAATTAAACTTTTCATACCAATGAGATCTTGTGAGTCACCATAAACTATAGAATAACCCATTCATATATAAGAGAGCTCAAGTTATGGTGTTACACTCAAGTTAGTTGAGCCAACACTTGAATTTTAGGGAGAGAACTATTCCTTATATCCAGATGATTATATCACCATTCCTTGAAAAGAACTCTAAGTTATTATCTCAGGCATTTCCCTGGGATATAATCTATTGAGACAACCATAGCCATGTCCATCCAAGAAAGTATAAAAGAAGTATTATACCCTAGTTGATCAAGACAATACTTGATCTTGGAAGTGAGAAACCTAGCTAGCTAGTTCATGAAAGATACCTTAGAAAGCCAAATGTTTGATCATTATAAATTGAGTAATGATCATAAACCCTAAGAACTTGAGGTAGAAGACATTAAGAACAAGTTGATCATGTCTAACCCATGACCCTGCTTTGGAGATATATAATTACCAGTTAAACCTTGGTAGGTTGAACAGATATCATCCATCACATGAGATCATAAGGAGAACACTAGTAAGCAACCCTAGATTTATATTCCAATCCTAACTTGTGAATCACTTGGTGACCATAACTAGAATCATATCACATCTACATTCCACTTATTCCTTAATTAAGGAACATAAGAAACCTTAGAGCCAAACCCTATATTTGATGTGGTGTGAATAACCATTCATCCTTATACCCAAAGGCAACCATGTTGAGCACCATAGCCACTTTAGATTTCAAAGCTAGATTAAAAAAATAAATAATAGTCAACATGTAAGGGATAAAACCAATTCTTAAGTCTTTAAGCAACTAGGTGTGAGAACATGAAATATTAGGAAAGTGACCATCTTATCATTAATAGGGGAGACTAAACCCTAGCCAATTCTATATGGTGCCAATTCATATCTGTAACCTAGGCCTATACCTCAACCCTAGTTTGTGCATCACTTAGGTGATCAAAATTAAAACCTAGGCCACATTTGAGTTTTAACTCATGTGTCAATAGGTAAAAATGAATAGAAACCTAGAATTGCACTACAATTAAATCTTATGTTTAATTATGGAACATAACATGAACTTAGTGCTAAATCCTATAATTAAAATCCATGTGTGGTGATCAACCACTCATCTTTGTAACCAAGACCAAACCATAATGAAAACAATACCTATCCTAGATATTTTCCAAAGATAATGATAGTGTTAACCTTAAAAAGAGGTTATAATAGAAATTATAAGACCCTAATAAATTGGTGCTCACATAAAATTATATGTAAGTCATCAACTTCTCAAATAAGAAATCAATTCCTAATGACAACTTCTAAAATACTTGGAGTAGAAATTATCATCTGTAATCATTCAAAAGGGAGTTGGATTCCAAATGAAAAGGGAACTTAAAAAGAACACCTATATTCATGCTTAATTGATATTTTGAATAAGCCCAAAAGTATGTAATATAATAAAATATAAAATGCTTGTTCCAAATAGAAAAATGGTGTAATAATCATTTCTCTACAACTTAATAGAATTAACATAGTAAGAAACCTGCAATTAAAATTTGAAGTCAAATATGAATTTAAACGAGAGAATTCAAAACATAAAATAAGAAAGAAAAAGAAACTAGAAAAAAATGGAGAACACCTTGCAGCCCGTGGAGTAGCCCAACACTGGCCAAAGCCGCAGCCCAGGACCAGCCCAGCATACCGATTCGTGGGGACGTCGTCTTCTTTCTCCTTCCCCACATGAACGACACCGAGGCGACGTGAGTGACTTCGCCGGCCACCTCACCATCGTCGATAAGGGCGAGCACGGACGCCAGCGACCAAGCCAGAGGTGCACATCACCTCTTTCGCGTCCACCTTATCCATTACCGCCAAGATTCGTGCCCAAATCTTGTGCCGACATCACCGCGGCATCGTGACTACTGTCGCCGGCGGGAGAGCGTTGTCGACTACCTCCAGTGCTATAAAACCGTCAGGAGCATCGTCATGCACCCCTTGTTCATCTCCGCCATCCCAAGCTCTCTCTACCTACCTCAATCTCTCGCTTTCTTCTACGACGTGTCACCGGCCAACATCCAGTAGCCATTGATTCTGGCAGCCCCAGAGCTCGTTAAGCGGTCCAGGAGATGCACCCGAGCATGGTGATCAACCATTTGGAAGGAATCGAGAAGAGGAGATCCCAGACGCCGACAATCGTCTGTTCCCTTTCTCCGGTAATCGTCGGAATTCGCGAAATCGAGCTCGCCACCATCACCAATCCTCCTCGTCGAGCATCCTATCAACATCAGGGTGAGTGTGCGCGCTCAGAGACCTCTTATTTGTGCATTTTCATCAACCGTAGCATGCGATTCGAGATCTCGCCGGAGTTGCTCCGCCGCGGGCATGTTTTGCCGGCGATGCTCCGATGATCCATTCAGAGAACCACCACCACCACGGTGTTCAGCGTGACGAGGGGATTCAGTAGGTATTAGTTTCGCGTCCGAGGAGGCCGTAAATCGGCGGCGCCGTCCTCAATTGACCGCCGGCGTTTAAGCGTCGGTGAGGTCAAACGCCCCGGTCAACTTTGACCAGTCACCGCTTGTGTGGCAGCCAACGTGGCACTGGTCCCATGGGTCAGTGTCTAGAGCTAGGGTCTGCCACGGTACAAACTGTTTTCCTTATTTAATTTAAATCCCATAAATTGCTGAAACTTTACATGAATTTATAAAATTCATTTTAATTCAGAAAAAATATAAATGAGATATCAAAATACTCATAAAATAAACTCTACACAATAAAAATATAATTTGAATTTTTTTATTTTAAATAAAAAATTAATTGTTTAACACTTATTATTTAAGCTTTTCTTTTATCCTAAATTTAATTAAAATTCAATAATTAGGAAAACTTCCTAAAATAAATAAAAATAGTAAGTAAATAAATAAAACAATAAAACTAATTTTATTTTATTATTATCTTAGTAAATCCTTATTAGAGGGATTTAAACCCTAAATAATAATTATCTTAATTAATAATCTTTTAAAAATAATAAAATACTTAATCCATTATTGTTATATTAATCCAAAGTTATTAGTAACTTAAACTTGATCATCAAGTTATTACCTTAATAATTGCATCACAAATAGGAAAACCTAATCCATATTAAATAAAATTATAACTTCATCATTTCATGTGAAACCCTAAAACCCTAATTCCATTGTGAACTAAAACCCTAACCCTATTATTTTATGTGAACCCTAATTTTCTTCTAACCCTAAACCCTAGGTTATAACATGTGATCATATTACTTTATTTTCATTCATAGATCCATAATTAGCCACTAAATGCATATCTATGTCCACATAAAATATAGGAGCCTATCACTAATAAATTAGTACTTCATGTTCTCATCCTAATAAAACCTAGATGATCAAGTAGGGTCAACCAAGTCTAAACCCTAGTTCCTATTACCAAAACCAACACCCTTAGTTATCCTTATCTAACATCACACCATTGTGATGAACTCTAATAGTAACTATGCCAAATATTTTGCATTACATAACCATATTCCACTAAACCCTACAAGTACTCCATATTTATGAATCATACTATTTAAGAACTAATTATTCTTTACTTAGTGGATCCAATAGCAAACCCTAGACAACCTCAGCCTTAATTGAAATACTTCTTATTACTTAAGAATTATGTTCTTCAAAAGTTATTCTTTTGAAGAAAATAAAGAATCATCATCAACCCTGCCTAATAGGACCTGCTGACAATAGCCAGCTATCACCAGTAAGATAACCAACCTTGATAGCAACCATATATAATTAATTTCTTAAGATGCTTATGCTTAACTAAAGCCATACAAGCTATAGATGCTGATGAATCCCACTTTGTTGTGATCCATCTAATCCTTAAGCTACTTGGAAACCATAGTAAACCATAGAACCCCACAACCATAATTATCGTACTTGTTCTTCATTAAAGAACATGTTCTTCAAAAGTTATTCTTTTGAAGTATATGATAAGTAATCATTAACCCTATCATATAGTACTAAAACCAACAACTGTTCTTTACATGTTCACATTATGCCAACTACTTTTCCTCGTGTGCTAAATTGATTACTATGTTTTATCATCTCACTTGTTTATGATACTAAGACAACCAAACCCTAATAAGAACCTTGCTTGTGGAATCACTCTAGAAGTGTAACACACCCTAATCAAATCATTTCAACTCGCTAATCCTAAATCATCAGGGTTAGGTCACGCTTAGAGCGATTGCATCTCATACGTATGCATTATAGCATATTTGCCAATCTTTTAAATATCGTTCTTACCGGACGATGATGCTATTTCAGAACTTGGAGTTATTACGTATCGAAGATCTTGCCTACATAATCTTGCAGTCAATAAAGGCAAGTTCATCGCTTGCTCATGTCACTTTGAGTATTTTTATCAAATTACTTGCAAATTACTATACTTATCACTCTTGCATGAAAATCAAAAATGCTATTTTCATAACTATGAATATTGACTATGTGGTGGGCAATGGAACCATGGTATGAGTATGGTGGAGGTTCCATTGCAATGGGCTTGTATCCATCTAGGATTAACAACAAATGTCGTCCAGTGATTCTTGTGCTGTAAGACCCGTGTTAACCATAAGATCTGGAGTGGGACGGAGTAGTCATTTGTGTTTCTCCCTCTCGTACATCAACGGATGCGCTTACCGTAGTAGTTGTGTCTTGTGAGAACAACCGGAGGGTGGGGATCCCATTCTAATTCCCCATGGTAATGTGGTCTATGATGGGTTGCAGCGACCGGCGAAGGTATCATGGTCGTGGAACCTGATAGTAGTCGAGGTCGGATGGTATCCAATGGATACGCTGACCGGCGAGGACCCAAGGTCGGAACTGCAACAAAGGGTGGGTGCGGGGTCGCGGAGAAACGCAATGATTGGCTAGGACCTTATACCAGGCCTCACACCAAGGAAGTGTGGACGGAGTCTTAATCCCGGTTGGCAACAAGGTTAAGATCTCTTATCGGTAAAGCAACACACCTCTTCAGAATGTATCAAATCGTGACATGTCACTCACTGTTCCGGGTTATGGAACTGCGAACGCGGCCGAAAAGGAACTCCATGAAGTTCTAGACACCCAGTGAAGGCTGACGGACATAGTTCTTCAGAATAAAAGCAACCTTTTGAAGAAATGATTACAAAAACCTGCATTACCTTGGACTTTCTGGTCCATGGTTGTAGCTAGTGCATTGAACACCTCTTTCCTATAATGAACTTGTTGAGTACGCTCGTACTCATCCCTCTTTAAATCCCCTGCTTAGATATGGAAGCATCGGAGGAGGATCTATAGTGCAACTCGAAGGCCGAGGAGTCAACAACTACTTCAAGGGACAGGACCCTGTCAGAAGAGTCAAGCACCACATCCACCAAGGAGAAAACCTAGATTAGAAGTAGAAGGGAACTAGCTCCCTAAATCTTGCTCCTATTTAGCTAGAATCCAGTCATAGCCTCTATAGCTAGTCAAATTCTCCATATATAGAGTTAGTGATAAGATTAGACTACGAGTCATTCTCCTAGAGTTTATTTGCAGTTTTACCTCATTGTAAAGTAGGAGGCTGTGTTGATCTTATGTAAAGAGTCTTGGTGTAATTCTATAGACATGCCTTGGACCCGCATATGTTTTTGTTGTACCACTCTGAGGGATGTAATACTAGTGGAACGGTGTTTCATTGATGTTATGTCAACGACTTGCATACTACACCATATAGTGGTATGCTGGGTCACCAAAGCCTGGGAGAAATTAAATGGGTAGTGAGAGTAAAAAATGAGTTTAACGTTGCATTACATACTGACTTAAGCCAACAAATGTATAAATTTATTTTTAACGTAGCATGAACCCAAATTGTGACGGGAAAGACAATTATGTGATATCAATTAACATAGCGCTCAAGTACTTTATGACGTCATTTACACCAAGCTAATTATTTGCGCCCGCGGATACATCGCCCAAGTTAAGTACCTCCTTAGATGATCACATGGCTTGAGCACATAAACAAAAGAAGCCTACGCATGGCTATAAAACATAGCTTCGGGGGCTACTTTCATCGGGAATGCTCGTCGCGCACATTATAAGAAAAGTTGCCATGGCCGACGAAGTGAAAGTTGCGCCATGGTTATCGATGCACCATGCCCGATGATTGTTGTCTCCGTGGTGCATGTCAAAACTTTTTTTTCTCGTTTTTGAGGCCATCTAGCAAAACGTGGAAAACGTCGCGTATGGTGGCCCGGGACGTGGTGCATGATGAATTTTTGGGTGCGTCGGCTGAGTCAACGCAAATCCGCACCGCCTAGGGATGTAAGGCCTAGATGGCAGCCTATCTAGCATTGTTTTTCTCTCGATCGTGCTATCTTGTTTAACGCTCTCCGATCGAGCCGTATACGAAGCAGGATCATGGGTCCCGCATGTCATCCTCTATAAACGAAAATTCTTTCTTTTCTTGGATTTTTTGACCCCCTGATTTCTGGCTACTTCCTTTTTCTTTTGATCACGTGCCGCCTTGAAAACGTTAAGACCGGTGCTGCATAATGGGACCCGCATGTCATCCTCTATGTACAATCAAGTTTCTTTCCTTGGAGTTATTTTTGGCACCTGATATTTGGTCACTTGCCTTTTTATTTCGATCACGTGCAACCTTTGAAATGTTGAGACCGCTGCTGTAAAATGGGACCCGCATGTCATCCTCTATGTGCAATCAAGTTTCTTTTCTTGTATTTTTTTGACCCCTTGATTTCTGGCTACTTCCTTTTTCTTTCGATCTCATGTCGTCTTTGGAAATGTTGAGATCGCTGCTGCAAAATGGAACCCGCATGTCATCCTCTATGTACAATCAAGTTTATTTTCTTGGAGTTATTTTTGGCACCTGATATTTGTTCACTTGTCTTTTTCTTTCGATCTCATGCCGCCTTTGAAACGTTGAGACCGCTGCTGCAAAATGGGACCCACATGTCATCCTCTATGTATAATCAAGTTTCTTTTCTTGGATTTATTTTGGCTCCTGATATTTGGTCACTTGCCTTTTTCTTTCGATCTCATGCCGATTTTGAAACGTTGAGACCTCTACTGCAAAATGGGACCCGCATGTCATCCTCTATGTACAATCGTTTCTTTTCTTGGAGTTATTTTTGGCACCTGATATTTGGTCACTCGCCTTTTCTTTCGATCCCGTGCCACCTCTGAAGCATTGAGACCGCTGCTGCAAAATGGGACCCGCATGTCAATCTCTATGTACAATAAAAGTTTCTTTTCTTGGATTAATTTTGGCTCCTGATATTTGGTCACTTGCCTTTTTCTTTCGATCCCGTGCCACCTTTGAAATGTTGAGGCCGCTGCTGCAAAATGGGACCCGCATGTCATCCTCTATGTACAATCAAGTTTCTTTTCTTGGAGTTATTTCTGGCACCTGATATTTGGTCACTTGCCTTTTCTTTCGGTCAAACGCCGCCTTTGAAAACGTTGAGACCACTGCTACAAAATGGGACCCGCATGTCATCCTCTATGTACAATCAACTTTCTTTTCTTCGAGTTATTTTTGGCACTTGATATTTGATAACTTGCCTTTTCTTTCGATCATGTGTCGCCTCTGAAACGTTGAGACCGCTGCTGCAAAATGGGACCCGCATGTTATCCTCTATGTACAATCAAAGTTTCTTTTCTTGGATTAATTTTGGCTCCTGATTTCTGGCTACTTCCTTTTTCTTCTGATCCCGTGCCGCCTTGGAAACATTGAGACCGCTGCTGCAAAATGGGACCCGCATGCCATCCTCTATGTATAATCAAGTTTATTTTCTTGGAGTTATTTTTGGCACCTGATATTTAGTCACTTGCCTTTTTTCTTTCGATCTCATGCCGCCTTTGAAACGTTGAGACCGTTGCTGCAAAATGGGACCCGCATGTCATCCTCTATGTACAATCAAGTTTCTTTTCTTGGATTAATTTTGGCTCCTGATATTTGGTCACTTGCCTTTTTCTTTCGATCTCATGCCGCCTTTGAAACGTTGAGACCGTTGTTGCAAAATGGGACCCGCATGTCATCCTCTATGTACAATCAAGTTTCTTTTCTTGGAGTTATTTTTAGCACCTGATATTTGGTCACTTGCCTTTTCTTTCGATCTCGTGCCGCCTCTAAAACGTTGAGACCGCTGCTGCAAAATAGGACCCGCATGTCATCCTCTATGTACAATCGAGTTTCTTTTCTTGGAGTTATTTTTGACACTTGATATTTGGTCACTTGCCTTTTTCTTTCGATCCCGGGCCTCCTCTGAAACGTTGATACCGCTCCTGCAAAATGGGACCCGCATGTTATCCTCTATGTACAATCAAGTTTCTTTTCTTGGATTATTTTTGGCACCTGATATTGAGTCACTTGCCTTTTTCTCTCGATCCCGTGGCACCTTTCAAACGTTGACACCGCTACTGCAAAATTGGACCCCGCATGTCATCCTCTATGTACAATAAAGTTTCTTTTCTTGGATTAATTTTGGCTCCTGATATTTGGCCACTTGCCTTTTTCTTTCGATCTCATGCCACCTTTCAAACGTTGAGACCCCTGCTGCAAAATGGGACCTGCAAGTCATCCTCTATGTACAAAAAATAAAGTTTTTTTCTTGGATTATTTTTGGCATATGATATTTGGTCACTTGCTTTTTTCTTTCGATCTCATACCGCTTTTAAAACATTGAGGAAGCTGTTGGCTCATGGGTACCACATGTCATCCTCTATGTACAATAAAAGTTCCCTTTGTTGGAGTTATATTTTAAAACTCTATCGCTCTAAGGTCTTCAAGTTGATAGAATAAATCATGAAACTTTTCAGAATTTTAATAATTTAAAATCTCCTTTTTGATTTTGTTTCAAAATATAGCGCTCCATGCAGGTATGGAGTATTCAAAAAATTCACACAGGGTATGGTAGTTTCAAAAATTGCAACCCCCAATAATACAAAAGAAATACTTTAAAAACAACTTGTACGTAGAATCTCCCTTTTTTTCTTGTGAATTATAGGATCCGTGTTGCATTAGAAAAGGGGCCGAAAGTGAATGAGTAGCCCGTTTGTAGTTATTGGGCATTATCGTCCGAGTAAGTAGGCCCACATCAATTACCATGTAGGCGGCAACCCAAAAGGGGAAATTTTGGCCCAAGCGGGGAAATTTGTACTTTTTTTGACCCCCTTATTTTTGGTCACTTGCCTTTTTTCTTTCAATCTCATGCCGTCTTTGAAACGTTGAGACCGCTGCTGCAAAATAAGACCCGCATGTCATCCTGTATGTACAATCAAGTTTCTTTTCTTGGATTTTTTTGACCCCCTGATTTCTGGCTACTTCCTTTTTTCTTTTGACCCCGTGCCGCCTTTGGAAACGTTGCGACCATTGCTGCAAAATGGGACCCGTATGTCATCCTCTATGTACAATCAAGTTTTTTTTTCTTGGATTTATTTTTGGCACCTGATATTTGGTCACTTGCCTTTTTCTTTCGATCCCGTGCCACCTCTGAAACGTTGATACCGCTACTGCAAAATGGGACCCACATGTCATCCTCTATTTACAATCAAGTTTCTTTTCTTGGATTATTTTTGGCACCTGATATTTGGTCACTGCTTTTTCTTTCGATCCCGTGCCACTTTTAAAACGTTGAGACCGCTACTGTAAAATGGGACCTGCATGTTGATACGTCTCAAACGTATCTATAATTTCTTATGTTCCATGCTACTTTTATGATGATACACACATGTTTTATACACACTTTATGTCCTTATTATGCATTTTCCGGAACTAACCTATTGACGAGATGCCGAAGTGCCAGTTCCTATTTTCTGCTGTTTTTGGTTTCAGAAATCCTAGTAAGGAAATATTCTCGGAATTGGACGAAATCAACGCCCAGCATCTTATAATTCCACGAAGCTTCCAGAACACCGGAGAGGGGCCAGAGGAGAGCCACGGGGCCACCAGACAGTAGGGCGGCGCGGCCCAAGGGGGGGCGCGCCCCCCTATTGTGTGGCACCCCCGTAACCCTTCCGACTCCGCCTCTTCGCCTATTTAAAGGTCCCTGACCTAAATCTTCGATACGAAAAAACCACGGTACGAGAAACCTTCCAGAGCCGCCGCCATCGCGAAGCCAAGATCTGGGGGACAGGAGTCTCTGTACCGGCACGCTGCCAGGACGGGGAAGTGCCCCCGGAAGGCATCTCCATTGACACCACCGCCATCTTCATCACCACTGCTGTCTCCCATGAGGAGGGAGTAGTTCTCCATCGAGGCTAAGGGTTGTACCGGTAGCTATGTGGTTAATCTCTCTCCTATGTACTTCAATACAATGATCTCATGAGCTGCCTTACATGATTGAGATCCATATGATGAGCTTGTAATCTAGATGTCGTTATGCTATTCAAGTGGATTTTACTTATGTGATTGATGCGCGTGAGACACACGTCCGTTGGGAACCCCAAGAGGAAGGTGTGATGTGCACAGCAGTAAGTTTTCCCTCAGTAAGAAACCAAGGTTATCGAACCAGTAGGAGCCAAGAAGCACGTTGAAGGTTGATGGTGGCGCAGTGTAGTGCGGCGCAACACCAGGGATTCTGGCGCCAACGTGGAACCCGCACAACACAATCACGAGTACTTTGCCCCAACGTAACGGTGAGGTTGTCAATCTCACCGGCTTGCTCGTAAACAAAGGATTAGATGTATAGTGTGGATGATGATGTTTGTTTGCGAAGAACAATAAAGAACAATTGCGGTAGATTGTATTTCAGATGTAAAGAATAGGACCGGGGTCCACAGTTCACTAGTGGTGTCTCTCCCATAAGATAAATAGATGTTGGGTGAACAAATTACAGTTGGGCAATTGACAAATAAAGAAGGCATAACAATGCACATACATATATCATGATGAGTACTATGAGATTTAATCGGGGCATTACGACAAAGTACATAGACCGCTATCCGGCATGCATCTATGCCTAAAAAGTCCACCTTCAGGTTATCATCCGAACTCCTTCCAGTATTAAGTTGCAAACAACAGACAATTGCATTAAGTATGGTGCGTAATGTAATCAACACAAATATCCTTAGACAAAGCATCGATGTTTTATCCCTAGTGGCAACAACACATCCACAACCTTAGAACTTTCTCCCAGATTTAATGGAGGCATGAACCCACTATCGAGCATAAATACTCCCTCTTGGAGTCACAAGTATCAACTTGGCCAGAGCCTCTACTAGCAACGGAGAGCATGCAAGAACATAAATAACATATATGATAGATTGATAATCAACTTGACATAGTATTCAATATTCATCGGATCCCAACAAACACAACATGTAGCATTACAAATAGATGATCTTGATCATGATAGGAAGCTCACAAGATCTAACATGATAGCACAATGAGGAGAAGACAACCATCTAGCTACTGCTATGGACCGATAGTCCAGGGGTGGACTACTCACACATCAATCCGGAGGCGATCATGGCGATGAAGAGACCTCCGGGAGATGATTCCCCTCTCCGGCAGGGTGCCGGAGGCGATCTCCTGAATCCCCCGAGATGGGATTGGCGGCGGCGGCGTCTCAGTAAGGTTTCCCATATCGTGGCTCTCGGTACTGGGGGTTTCGCGACGAAGGCTTTAAGTAGGCGGAAGGGCAGGTCAAGGGGCGTCATGAGGGGCCCACACGCTAGGCCGGCGCGGCCAGGGCTTGGGCCGCGCCGCCCTATTGTGTGGCCACCTCGTGGCCCCACTTCGTTTCCTCTTCGGACTTCTGGAAGCTTCGTGGAAAAATAGGCCCCTGGGCGTTGATTTCGTCCAATTCCGAGAATATTTCCTTACTAGGATTTCTGAAACCAAAAACAGCGAGAAAACAACGAATCGGCTCTTCGGCATCTCGTTAATAGGTTAGTGCCGGAAAATGCATAATAATGACATATAATGTGTATAAAACATGTGAGTATCATCATAAAAGTAGCATGGAACATAAGAAATTATAGATACGTTTGAGACGTATCAAGCATCCCCAAGCTTAGTTCCTACTCGCCCTCGAGTAGGTAAACGATAACAAAGATAATTTCTGAAGTGACATGCTATCATAATCTTGATCATACTATTGTAAAGCATATGAGATGAATGCAGCGATTCGAAGCAATGATGAAGATAATGAGTAAACAAATGAATCATATAGCAAAGACTTTTCATGAATAATACTTTCAAGACAAGCATCAATAAGACTTGCATAAGAGTTACTCATAAAGCAATAAATTCAAAGTAAAGGCATTGAAGCAACACAAAGGAAGATATAAGTTTCAGCGGTTGCTTTCAACTTCAACATGTATATCTCATGGATAATTGTCAACACAAAGTAATATAACAAGTGCAATAGGTAAACATGTAAGAATCAATGCACACAGCTTGACACAAGTGTTTGCTTCGGGATAGAAAGAATAGGTGAACCGACTCAACAATAAAGTAAAAGATAGGCCCTTCGCGAGAGGAAGCATGGATTACTATATTTGTTCTAGAGCTTTTCATTTTGAAAACAAGAAACAATTTTGTCAACGGTAGTAATAAAGCATATGTGTTATGTATAAGATATCTTATAAGTTGCAAGCCTCATGCATAGTATACCAATAGTGCTCGCACCTTGTCCTAATTAGCTTGGATTAACATGGATTATCATTGCATAGCATATGTTTCAACCAAGTGTCACAAAGGGGTACCTCTATGCTTGCTCGTACAAAGGTCTAAGGAGAAAGCTCGCATTGGATTTCTCGCTTTTGATTATTCTCAACTTAGACATCCATACCGGGACAACATAGACAACAGATAATGGACTCCTCTTTAATGCATAAGCATTCAACAACGATTAATATTCTCATAAAAGATTGAGGATTAGTTGTCCAAACTCGAAACTTCCACCATGAATCATGGCTTTAGTTAGCGGCCCAATGTTCTTCTCTAACATTATGCATACTCAAACCATTTGATCATGAAAATTGCCCTTACTTCGGACAAGACGAACATGCATAGCAACTCACATGATATTCAACAAAGGTAAAAGTTGATGGCGTCCCCGAAACATGGTTACCGCACAACAAGCAACTTATTAAGAAATAAGACACATAAGTACATATTCTTCACCACAATAGTTTTTAAGGCTATTTGTCCCATGAGCTATATATTGTAAAGGCAAAGAATAGAATTTTAAAGGTAGCACTCAAGTAATGTACTTTGGAATGGCGGAGAAATACCATGTGGTAGGTAGGTATGGTGGACACAAATGGCATAGTATTTGGCTCAAGGATTTGGATGCACGAGAAGAATTCCTCTCAATACAAGGCTAGACTAGCAAGGTTGTTTGAAGCAAACTCAAGTATAAAAGGTGCAGCAAAGCTCACATATGAACATATTGTAACTATTATAAGACTTTACATTGTCTCCTTGTTGTTCAAACACCTTAACCAGAAAATATCTAGACTCTAGAGATCAATCATGCAAACCAAATTTTAACAAGCTCTATGTAATTCTTCATTAATGAGTACAAGGTACATGATGCAAGAGCTTAAACATGATCTATATGAGCACAACAATTGCCAAGTATCACATTATTCAAGACATTATACCATTTACCACATGCAGCATTTTCCGTTTCCAACCATATAGCAATGAATGAAATAGTCCAACTTTCGCAATGAACATTAAAGATAAAGCTAAGAACATATGTGTTCATACGAAACAGCGGAGCGTGTCTCTCTCCCAAACAAAGAATGCTAGGATCCGATCTTATTCAAACAAAAACAAAAACAAAAACAAACAGACGCTCCAAGTAAAGCACATAAGATGTGACGGAATAAAAATATAGTTTCACTAGAGGTGACTCGATAAGTTGTCGATGAAGAAGGGATGCCTTGGGCATCCCCAAGCTTAGACGCTTGGGTCTTCTTAAAATATGCAGGGATGAACCACGGGGGCATCCCCAAGCTTAGACTTTTCACTCTTCTTGATCATATTGTATCATCCTCCTCTCTTGACCCTTGAAAACTTCCTCCACACCAAACTCAAAACAAACTCATTAGAGGGTCAGTGCATAATTCATATATTCAGAGGTGACATAATCATTCTTAACACTTCTGGACATTGCACAAAGCTACTAAAAGTTAATGGAACAAAGAAATCCATCAAACATAGCAAAACAGGCAATGCGAAATAAAATGCAGAATCTGTCAAAACAGAACAGTCCGTAAAGACGAATTTTTTTGAGGCACTAGACTTGCTCAGAAGAAAATGTCCAAATTGAATGAAAGTTGCGTACATATCTGAGGATCACGCACGTAAATTGGCAGATTTTTCTGAGTTACCTACAGAGAACCATGCCCAAATTCGTGACAGCAAGAAATCTGTTTCTACGCGAGTAATCCAAATCTAGTATTGACTTTACTATCAAAGACTTTACTTGGCACAACAATGCAATAAAATAAAGATAAGGAGAGGTTGCTACAGTAGTAACAACTTCCAAGACTCAAATATAAAACAAAAGTGCAGAAGTAAAATAATGGGTTGTCTCCCATAAACGCTTTTCTTTAACGCCTTTCAGCTAGGCGCGAAAAGTGTGAATCAAGTATTGTCAAGAGACGAAGCATCAACATCATAATTTGTTCTAATAATAGAATCATAAGGTAACTTCATTCTCTTTCTAGGGAAGTGTTCCATACCTTTCTTGAGAGAAAATTGATATTTAATATTACCTTCCTTCATATCAATGGTAGCACCAATAGTTTGAAGAAAAGGTCTTCCCAATATAATGGGACAAGATGCATTGCATTCAATATCCAAGACAACAAAATCAACGGGGACAAGGTTATTGTTAACCATAATACGAACATTATCAATCCTCCCCAAAGGTTTCTTTATAGCATTATCAGCAAGATTAACATCCAAATAACAATTTTTCAATGGTGGCAAGTCAAGCATATCATAGATTTTCTTAGGCATAACAGAAATACTTGCACCAAGGTCACATAAAGCATTACAATCAAAATCATTGACCCTCATCTTAATGATGGGCTCCCAACCATCTTCTAACTTCCTAGGAATAGAGGTTTCAAGTTTTAGTTTCTCTTCTCTAGCTTTTATGAGAGCATTTGTAATATGTTTTGTAAAGGCCAAATTTATAGCACTAGCATTGCGACTTTTAGCAAATTTTTGTAAGAACTTTATAACTTCAGAGATGTGACAATCATCAAAGTCTAAATCATTATGACCTACAGCAATGGGATCATTGTCCCCAATATTTTGAAAAATTTCAGCAGTTTTATCAGTTTCAGCAGTTTTAGCAGTTTCAGGTAATTTTGCACGCTTTGCACTAGGAGTAGAAACATTGCCAACACCAATTATTTTACCATTGATAGTAGAAGGTGTAGCAACATGTGAAGCATTAACATTAGGGATTTCTATTTTCGTGCCCTCGGCTCCTTAGTTGTACTCAGTTTTCCCCAGATCCTTAGTTTTTCCTCAGTTTTCCCCCCCCTTGTCTATAACCCGCAGAAAGAGCTCGGACGGAAGGAATCCCGTTTAGTTGACGTTGGTCGGTGCCGGCAAGTGGGGCCGCTGTTGGTGCCCCGCAGGTGGACACGTCTCCACTTATCCGGATCATCGTGGGACCCACAACTTGTCCACGTTAGCGCGCCGGACCCACAGCTTACCCAGGTGACCGTTGCAAAATGGGAGCCCGAGCTAGCCCCGTGCCCGTGCCCGTGCCATTGCTTCCCCTTTCTTTCTCCGCGCCCCATTGTTCTTCTTCTCCGCCAGCGGCAGCCCTTCTCCGGCACGCGGGTGATGTCTAGTTTCTCTTCGACCTCCCGTTCTTCATGGCCGCAGTATGGACCCGTGCCTTTGACAAGATGCCCTGACTGCCCACGCCGAGAGCCTCGAAGCGGTCGATCCGTAAGACGGACGAGAACGGCAACCGTGGACGTGAGTTCGTTGCATGCGAGAGCTTGCCATATAGAGAGGGGGATAAGGTTAGATCTCGCTCCAATTTCTCTGTTTTCTCTCGATTTTCTTGTTATTCCCTCGAATTTGGGATTTAGGGTTCACGTTGTTGTTTTCAGATCTTGAAGAAATGCGGGCATTTCGAGTGGATCGATGTGTACGTTCGGAGGCTTCGGTTGCGAGGAATCAATTGGCGCTATTGGGGGCGCAATTTGGGAGGGGGGACTTGGTCGTAGAGAATGCGGCGGAGAGAGGAGCCGTTCCGATTAGGGACCTTCCGATTATGCCTAATGCTCCCAATGCGAAGCTGGTGGAAGTGAAGGGAGAACTGAAGAAAATGAACAAGCGGTTAAGGCAGGCTGATCGAGTTGAAGAAGCAAGCTAATATGATGGCTGGTTGTTTTTTTTGTTGTATAATTACGATCGGATTCTTATCATTGCTCACCCAGCGCTAGAAGTTGTTACAAGGGATACCTTGTTACAAATCCATTATTCAGTTACATGTACTTGTAGTTGTTTTCAAAGTTAGTGTGTGCATTCACCGAAATTACCAACTATATTCCCTAAAAGAAAAGGAAAGCTAAAGATAGTTGATAATTGTTAGAGGGGTGACAAATAATGCAATCCCCGAAATCCGCAAATATGTATGCCTCATGTTTATACCAAAATTATACCACTTTTAGGCCTTTCCAAAATACCAATACCATATCCCAAACTATATTCCCTAAAAGAAAAGGACAGCTAAAGATAGTTGATAATTGTTAGAGGGGTGACAAATGATGCAATCGCCGAAATCCGCAAAAATGTATGCCTCATGTTTATAACAAAATTATACCACTTTTAGGCCGTTTCAAAATACCAATACTATATCCCAAACTATATTCCCTAAAAGAAAAGGAAAGCTAAAGATAGTTGATAATTGTTAGAGGGGTGACAAATAATGCAATCCCCGAAATCCGCAAATATGTATGCCTCATGTTTATACCAAAATTATACCACTTTTAGGCCTTTCCAAAATACCAATACCATATCCCAAACTATATTCCCTAAAAGAAAAGGAAAGCTAAAGATAGTTGATAATTGTTAGAGGGGTGACAAATAATGCAATCCCCGAAATCCGCAAATATGTATGCCTCATGTTTATACCAAAATTATACCACTTTTAGGCCTTTCCAAAATACCAATACCATATCCCAAACTATATTCCCTAAAAGAAAAGGACAGCTAAAGATAGTTGATAATTGTTAGAGGGGTGACAAATAATGCAATCGCCGAAATCAGCAAAAATGTATGCCTCATGTTTATAACAAAATTATACCACTTTTAGGCCGTTTCAAAATACCAATACTATATCCCAAACTATATTCCTCATGTTTATTCTCCACCGACAGAGAGAGAGAGAGAGATGGGTGGCCACGAAGAGAGAGAGAGAGAGAGAGAGAGAGAGAGAGAGAGAGAGAGAGAGAGAGAGAGAGAGAGAGGTTGCCACGAAGAGACGGATAGGGGTATCACGCCCGTTAGATCGGTGGATCAACGGTTCGTGGAGTCGATCCGTGTGACAACGGCTCAACCAATCGGGATAAGTTTGGGCTTCTCGAGCATTTGTGACGATGCTTGAGGGCAAAGCTGAGTAGTACTAAGAATCCAAGGGCACATAAATAGTAAATAGACTAAGGGATTCAAACAAAAGAATTACAAAATGAAAAATGTGTGTTTTGTACAATATAATTCATATTGGGCTACATCAAATTATTTGCAATTCAAATATACATCAGTGTGACAATTATGGCATCATTTAGACAAACTATGTTTTGGGAAAGATGTTTTGCAAAGGGGTTTGGGTGGAAAACCATGCATCTTCATAGCTACACTAGTGATTCTGAGAAGTGGCAATTTGTGGTAAAACTTGATTTATATATGTTTGTTAAGGTTTTCTAGGTGGCGGGTTGCGTAGGAAGACTCCATGAGTAGTTGCCACTATGTTTTTATTTTTTGGATTTTTTTGCGCATGAAATGACTCGATTAGCTATGTTAATCTCATTTGTTGACTCTCTCGTTGACCAGCTACTTGAGGGTAAAACCGAGTATATTGCACTTGCCGGTCTAAGTCCTCGAGGGGAAAACCGAGTACGGATAAAATTTCTGTATAAGGCCCGAGGTTATAACTGAGTACACCAAACGTCCCGGGGTTAGACTCGTGTAGCGGTGCACGCTGCAGCCGTGCATAGCGGACGCGTGTTGCGGTACACGCCACCTTCGTCTTTATAGAGCCCCTCTTTCTCTCCCTCGACGCACGTTCTCACCGGCTCACCGCAACCGCCTCTCCTGTCCCATCATCTTCTCCACAACCGAAGAAAAACCCCGAAGAAAACCGCCGGCGATGGAGAAGAATGAGATGCCCATTGTCGGCGCATCGGCCGCCGCCCCGTCCGAGGCCCCTGTCGCTGCTTCCAACGTAGCAGCCGGCGCATCGGCCGCCGCCCCGTCCGAGGCCCCCGTCGCTCGCTTCCAACGTAGCAGCCGGCGCATCGGCCGCCGCCCCGTCCGGGCCCTCGTCGCTGCTTCCAACGTAGCAGCCGGCGCATCGGCCGCCGCCCCCGTCCGGGCCCCCTTCGATTGGGACCCGTACGAACCGAGTGCGATACGACGCGCCGGAGAACCCCTACGACACCACCATCGTCGACTACGCGCCGGAGGTAACCTTGTTCTTATCTCATTTCAATCAGTTTGTGTTAGATCTAGCGTTATTACGGTTCGTCTGTTCCTAGTTCAATCCTTTTGTGTTAGATCTTGCGTTATTACTGTTCGTTTCTTCCTAGTTCAATCCTTTTGTGTTAGATCTTGCGTTATTACTTGTTCGTCCGTTCCTAGTTCAATCCTTTTGTGTTAGATCTTGCGTTATTACTGTTCGTCTGTTCCTAGTTCGATCCTTTTGTGTTAGATCTTGCGTTATTAGTGTTTGTGCCGATGATGATGAATATTTGGGCATCCCTAAATTGATTCAGGGTTTGGTCAGTAAACAATTGGTGTGTACAAATTTGTTGTGCATGATCTTTGGTTTACTTACTCAAATCCTGGATATAAGTGTGTCCAATGTAACTGAGGCTACCTCTTTTTTTCGAGCCCATATTATCATGCATGATTTTTTGTTCACTCTCTGTTCAATCATCGTTGCAATTGACTCCGTGTTTTTTGCACGATCTTTGGTGCTACGTGACAGGTGGAGAGCAGCGACGTCGACAACGACGACGAGTCCTTCCACACCAAGACTCGTCACGTCCTCGGGAGGCTGCAGTCCGGCCAATACGATGGCCCCTTTGCTCGAGGCATTTACAAGTGCCCCTTCGCAACGAGGAGGCTCCGCGACACCGACTTCAACACCCTGCTCGAACCATGCTGAATCCATTGGCGGATATGGCGCTAGAGTTGGAAGGACCGTGAACGTGCATGCGTACATGGCCAAACACAAAGCACTTGGGATTCACTGCGCAACCTCCAAGCGAGTCACACGCGCCACACGGAGGCGTTGAACGTGCCTACCTGCACTCTCGTATGTGACTCGCTCTATCCGTAGAGCAGCTTAAATTCATGTAAAATGTAGCTTATGTTGGATCTATCTCGTCCTGAATATATCTATGCTATGTTGGTTGCTGTATGCAGCCTTATCCTATATTTTCTCTCCGGATTTGTGCCCTAGATTTCCTACCTGATTGGGTAAAAACGAAGGCATAAAGAAATGAATGGCGTTAAAAAACGAGTAGGAGAAGCTTCTCTAGATTTGCTATCAATTTGGGCTATCAAATATGAATGAGATCGAGCGATAGAGAGGAAAAAGGTACATTGAAAACTGCTAATCCGGGCGAAAGAGACGAAACCACTCGTGCCCCCGTCCCGGACCCACACGGCTCCACACGCTACGGCCCTACACGCTACGGCCCCACAAACACGGCCTCGTCCTGTCCCACGCGGTCCCTTCCTACCAGCCCCACACGACGCGGTCCCACACGACGCGACCCCACAAAAGACACGACCCCACTCGTCAGCACGGAACGGTCAACTTAACGGATTCCTTCCGTCCGAGCTCCTTCTGCGGTTCAGACAAACGTTTGGGTAAAACTGAGGAAAAACTAAGGACCTGGGGAAAACTGAGTACAACTAACGAAGCAGGGGCACGAAAATAGAAATCCCTTAACATTACTAGTGGTGGTAATAGTCCAAACTTTAGCTACATTATTCTCTTTAGCAAGTTTTTCATTTTCTTCTCTTTCCCACCTAGCATGCAATTCAGCCATCAATCTAATATTCTCATTAATTCGAACTTGGATGGCATTTGCTGTAGTAACAATTTTATTTTCAATATCCTTATTAGGCATAACTTTCAATTTTAAAAGATCAACATCAGAAGCAAGTCTATCAACCTTAGAAGCAAGAATATCAATTTTATCAAGCTTTTCTTCAACAGATTTGTTAAAAGAAGTTTGTGTACTAATAAATTCTTTAAGCATGGCTTCAAGACCAGGGGGTACACTCCTATTATTGTTGTAAGAATTCCCATAAGAATTATCATAACCATTACCATTAGCAGAAGGATATGTCCTATAGTTGTTACCAGAATTATTCCTATAAGCATTGTTGTTGAAATTATTACTTTTAATGAAATTCACATCAACATGTTCTTCTTGGGCAACCAATGAAGCTAAAGGAACATTATTAGGATCAACATTAGATCTACCATTCACAAGCATAGACATAATAGCATCAATCTTATCACTCAAGGAGGAGGTTTCTTCAACAGAATTTACCTTCTTACCTTGTGGAGCTCTCTCCGTGTGCCATTCAGAGTAATTTATCATCATATTATCAAGAAGCTTTGTTGCCGCCCCCAAAGTAATGGACATAAAGGTACCTCCAAGCAGCTGAATCCAATAGGTTCCGCGAAGAAAAATTCAGTCCTCGCATAAAAGGTTTGGATGATCATCCAAGTAGTTAGTCCATGGGTAGGGCAATTCTTTACCAAAGATTTCATTCTCTCCCATGCTTGAGCAACATGTTCATTATCTAATTGCTTAAAATTCATTATGCTACTTCTCAAAGAAATAATTATAGCGGGAGGATAATATCTACCAATAGAAGCATCCTTACATTTAGTCCATGAATCAATACTATTTCTAGGCAGAGATAGCAACCAATCTTTAGCTCTTCCTCTTAAGGAGAAAGGAAACAATTTCAATTTTATAATGTCACCATCTACATCCTTATACTTTTGCATTTCACATAGTTCAACAAAATTATTAAGATGGGCAGCAGCATCATCGAACTAACACCGGAAAATTGCTCTCTCATAACAAGATTCAGTAAAGCAGGTTTAATTTCAAAGAATTCTGCTGTAGTAGTAGGTGGAGCAATAGGTGTGCATAGGAAATCATTATTATTTTTGCTAGTGAAGTCACACAACTTAGTATTCTCAACAGTACCCATTTTAGCGGTAGTAAATAAAGCAAACTAGATAAAGTAAATGCAAGTAACTAATTTTTTTGTGTTTTCGATATAGAGAACAAGACAGTAAATAAAGTAAAACTAGTGATGTCTACGGGTGCTTGTATTCTTGTAGACAGTGTTGGGCCTCCAAGAGCAGAGGTTTGTAGAACAGCAGCAAGTTTCCCTTAAGTGGATCACCCAAGGTTTATCGAACTCAGGGAGGAAGAGGTCAAAGATATCCCTCTCATGCAACCCCGCAACCACAAAGCAAGAAGTCTCTTGTGTCCCCAACACACCTAATAGGTGCACTAGTTCGGCGAAGAGATAGTGAGATGCAAGTAATATGGATGAGTATGAGTGGTAATAGCAATCTGAATAAAATATGGCAGCGAGTAAACATGCAACAAAACAAGTAAACAAACGGAGATTCGATGCTTGGAAGCAAGGCCCGAGGATCCTGCTTTCACTAGTGGACACTCTCAACAATGATCACATAATAGAACCACTCTACACCCTCTTGTTGGATGATGAACACCACTAACCGTGTAGGATTACACGAACCCTCAATGCCGGAGTTAACAAGCTCCACAATATTCAATGTTCATATTTAAATAACCTTAGAGTGCATAACAGATCAACATAACCAAACCAAGTACTAACATAGCATGCACACTCGTCACCATCACACTATGAAGGAGGCATAGATCACATCAATACTATCATAGTAATAATTAACTCCATAACCTACAAGAGATTATGATCATAGACTACGCCAAGTACTACACGATGCACACACTCGTCACCATTACACCGTGCAGGAGGAATAAACTACTTTAATAACATCACTAGAGTAGCACATAGATGATATTCAACTAGATCACATAAAGAGAGAGATGAACCACATAGCTACAGCGGAGCCCTCAGCCCGGGGGTGAATTACTCCCTCCTCATCATGGAGACAGCGATGGCGGTGAAGATGGCGGTGGTGTTGATGGAGAAGCCTTCCGGGGGCACTTCCCCGTCCCGGCGGCGTGCCGGAACAGAGACTCCTGTCCCCAGATCTTGGCTTCGCGAGGGTGGCGGCTCTGGAAGGTTTTCTCTGGTTTCGTCGAACGTGGTCGAGGATTTAGGTCAGGGACGACTAAATAGGCGAAGAGGCGGAGTCGGAGGGGCCACGGGGTGCCCACACACTAGGGGGCGCCCCCCCTTGGCCGCGCCGCCCTGTGGGGTGGGGCCCCCCTGGCTCCCCTCTGGCCCTTCTTCGGTGCTCTGGAAGCTTCCGGGAAAAATAGGATGTTGGGCGTTGATTTCGTCCGATTCCGAGAATATTTCCTTTCTTGGATTTCTGAAACCAAAAACAGCAGAAAACAGGAACTGGCACTTCGGCATCTCGTCAATAGGTTAGTTCCGGAAAACGCATAATAATGACATAAAGTATGCATAAAACATGTAGATATCATCAATAATGTGGCATGGAACATAAGAAATTATCGATACGTCGGAGACGTATCAACTAGCAACTAATTTTTTTGTGTTTTTGATATAAGAGCAAACAAAGCAGTAAATAAAATAAAGTAAAGCAAGACAAAAACAAAGTAAAGAGATTGGAAGTGGGAGACTCCCCTTGCAGCGTCGCCAGAAAACAGTCTTGATCTCCCTGGCAACGGCGCCAGAAAACAGTCTTGATGCGCGTGAGACACACGTCCGTTGGGAACCCCAAGAGGAAGGTGTGATGTGCACAGCAGTAAGTTTTCCCTCAGTAAGAAACCAAGGTTATCGAACCAGTAGGAGCCAAGAAGCACGTTGAAGGTTGATGGTGGCGGAGTGTAGTGCGGCGCAACACCAGGGATTCTGGCGCCAACGTGGAACCTGCACAACACAATCACAGTACTTTGCCCCAACGTAACAGTGAGGTTGTCAATCTTACCGGCTTGCTGTAAACAAAGGATTAGATGTATAGTGTGGATGATGATGTTTGTTTGCGAAGAAAAGTAAAGAACAATTGCAATAGATTGTATTTCAGATGTAAAGAATAGGACCGGGGTCCATAGTTCACTAGTGGTGTCTCTCCCATAAGATAAACAGATGTTGGGTGAACAAATTACAGTTGGGCAATTGACAAATAAAGAAGGCATAACAATGCACATACATATATCATGATGAGTACTATGAGATTTAATCATGGCATTACGACAAAGTACATAGACCGCTATCCAGCATGCATCTATGCCTAAAAAGTCCACCTTCAGGTTATCATCCGAACCCCTTCCAGTATTAAGTTGCAAACAACAGACAATTGCATTAAGTATGGTGCGTAATGTAATCAACACAAATATCCTTAGACAAAGCATCGATATTTTATCCCTAGTGGCAACAGCTCATCCACAACCTTAGAACTTTCTGTCACTCGTCCCGCATTTAATGGAGGCATGAACCCACTATCGAGCATAAATACTCCCTCTTGGAGTCACAAGTATCAACTTGGCCGAGCCTCTACTAGCAACGGAGAGCATGCAAGAACATAAATAACATATATGATAGATTGATAATCAACATTGACATAGTATTCAATATTCATCGGATCCCAACAAACACAACATGTAGCATTACAAATAGATGATCTTGATCATGATAGGCAGCTCACAAGATCTAACATGATAGCACAATGAGGAGAAGACAACCATCTAGCTACTGCTATGGACCCATAGTCCAGGGGTGGAATACTCACACATCAATCCGGAGGCGATCATGGCGATGAAGAGACTTCCGGGAGATGATTCCCCTCTCCGGCAGGGTGCCGGAGGCGATCTCCTGAATCCCCCGAGATGGGATTGGCGGCGGCCTCTCATTAAGGTTTTCCGTATCGTGGCTCTCGGTACTGGGGGTTTCGCGACGAAGGCTTTAAGTAGGCGGAAGGGCAGGTCAAGGGGCGTCATGAGGGGCCCACACGCTAGGCCGGCGCGGCCAGGGCTTGGGCCGCGCCGCCCTATTGTGTGGCCACCTCGTGGCCCCACTTCGTTTCCTCTTCGGACTTCTGGAAGCTTCGTGGAAAAATAGGCCCCTGGGCGTTGATTTCGTCCAATTCCGAGAATATTTCCTTACTAGGATTTCTGAAACCAAAAACAGCAGAAAACAAAGAATCGGCTCTTCGGCATCTCGTCAATAGGTTAGTGCCGGAAAATGCATAATAATGACATATAATGTGTATAAAACATGTGAGTATCATCATAAAAGTACCATGGAACATAAGAAATTATAGATACGTTTGAGACGTATCAGTGATCTCCGGAGACTCATTGTCCCACGTGTGTAAAGGTGACAGTGTGTGCACCGTGTGGGTCTCTTAGGCTATATTTCACAGAATACTTATTCACTGAGTTATGATTTGAGTTGGATGTCTCTATGAAATTGTGGTGTGTTAGTACCTCCTATGAATGCTCAAAGTGACAGACGTGGGGTGTTCATTAGTACTTGGGAATACATCTTTAAGGTTTGCCTACATGATGAATTAGAGTTCGTTATCTTGCCAGAGAGTAATTCGGAATAGCATAGTGAAGTGCTTATATTTATATTCAATTATGATTGCAATGTTGAGAGTGTCCACTAGTGAAAGTATGATCCCTAGGCCTTGTTTCCAATACGCAAACACCGCTTACTTACCGTTCGCTACATGTTCGTTTATCGCATCTTTACTTCCTGCAATATTACCACCATCTATACCACCTGTATTTTACTATCTCTTCGCCGAACTAGTGCACCTATACATCTGACAAGTGTATTAGGTGTGTTGGGGACACAAGAGACTTCTTGTATCGTGATTGCAGGGTTGCTTGAGAGGGATATCTTTGACCTCTTCCTCGCCCGAGTTCGATAAACCTTGGGTGATCCACTTAAGGGAAACTTGCTGCTTGTTCTACAAACCTCTCGCTCTTGGAGGCCCAACACTGTCTACAAGAATAGAAGCACCCGTAGACATCAAGCACTTTTCTCGGCGCCGTTGCCGGGGAGGAAAGGTAAAAGGCACTCATACTCCGGTCCCGTGTAACTAAGTACTTTTCTGTTGCCGTTGTGTGTGTGCTCAAAGCTATTTCCTTTAGATCCTGCAATTGCATCTTTTTGTTTCTTGTTTACACTAGTTAGGCATAATGGAAAACAACAAAAATATGAGAGATCTTTATGAACTTTATCTTGAATTAGGACATGATGTGTTTGAAGAGAGAATTAAAAAACCCATGGAACTTTATATGCATGCTAATGGGAATGTTATTAATATGAATGCTTTGAACACCATTGTTGCTAATGCTATGGAAAATTCTAAGCTTGGGGAAGCTGGTTTTGATGAGCATGATATTTTTAGTCCCCCAAGTTTTGAGGAGAAAATTTACTTTGATGATACTTTGCCTCCTATTTATGATGATTATAATGATAGTGGTCTTTTGGTGCCGCCTACTATGGAGGATAAATTTAATTATGATTACAATATGCCTCCTATATTTGATGATAGCTACTTTGTTGAATTTGCTCCCACTACAATTAATAAGAATGATTATGCTTATGTGGAGAGTAATGATACTTTTATGCATGTGAATAAGAATGCTTTATGTGATACTTATATTGTTGAGTTTGTTCATGATGCCACTGGAAAGTTATTATGAGAGAGGGAAACATGGTTATATGCATCTTAATAATATTAAGTTTCCCCTCTTTATGTTGAGAATTGTGAAGTTACTCTTGTTTTATCTTTCTATGCTTGTTGCATTATGCCTACATGACTTGTTTATTTACAAGATTCCTTTTCATAGGAAGTGGGTTAGGCTTAAATTTGTTTTGAATTTGCTTTTTGATGCTCTCTTTTGCTTCAACTCTTATTTCTTGGGAGTGCATCATTGAAATTACTGAGCCCATCTTAATGGCTATAAAGAAAGCACTTCTTGGGAGATAACCCATGTTTTTATTTTACTACAGTACTTTTGTTTTATATTTGAGTCTTGGAAGTTTTTACTACTGTAGCAACCTCTCCTTATCTTTATTTTATTGCATTGTTGTGCCAAGTAAAGTCTTTGATAGTAAAGTCAATACTAGATTTGGATTACTGCGCAGAAACAGATTTCTTGCTGTCACGAATTTGGGCAGGGTTCTCTGTAGGTAACTCAGAAAAATCTGCCAATTTACGTGAGTGATCCTCAGATATGTACACAACTTTCATTCAATTTGAGCTTTTTCATATGAGCAAGTCTGGTGCCTCTAAAAAATTCGTCTTTACGGACTGTTCTGTTTTGACAGATTCTGCCTTTTATTTTGCATTGCCTCTTTTGTTGTGTTGGATGGATTTCTTTGTTCCATTAACGTCCAGTAGCTTTGTGCAATGTCCAGAAGTGTTAAGAATGATTGTGTCACCTCTGAACATGTGAATTTTTGATTATGCACTAACCCTCTAATGAGTTTGTTTCGAGTTTGGTGTGGAGGAAGTTTTCAAGGGTCAAGAGAGGAGGATGATATACTATGATCAAGAAGAGTGAAAAGTCTAAGCTTGGGGATGCCCCCGTGGTTCATCCCTGCATATTTCAAGAAGACTCAAGCGTCTAAGCTTGGGGATGCCCAAGGCATCCCCTTCTTCATCAACAATTTATCGAGTTTCTTCTCTTGAAACTATATTTTTATTCGGTCACATCTTATGTACTTTACTTGGAGCGTCTGTGTGCTTTTATTTTTGTTTTGTTATTTTCATTCTCTGAATAAATACATGCTTGTGTGGGAGAGAGACACGCTCCGCTGTTGCATATGAACACATGTGTTCTTAGCTTTACTCTTAATGTTCATGGCGAAGGGTGAAACTGATTCGTTCATTGTTATATGGTTGGAAACAGAAAATGCTGCATGTGGTAATTGGTATAATGTCTTGAATAATTTGATACTTGGCAATTGTTGTGCTCATATAGATCATGTTTAAGCTCTTGCATCATGTACTTTGCACCCATTAGTGAAGAACTACATAGAGCTTGTTAAAATTTGGTTTGCATGATTAGTTTCTCTAGAGTCTAGATATTTTCTGGTTAAGGTGTTTGAACAACAAGGAAGACAATGTAAAGTCTTATAATACCTACAATATGTTCATATGTGAGCTTTGCTGCACCTTTTACACTTGAGTTTGCTTCAAACAACCTTGCTAGCCTAGCCTTGCATTGAGAGGAATTCTTCTCGTGCATCCAAATCCTTGAGCCAAATCCATGCCATTTGTGTCCACCATACCTACCTACCACATGGTATTTCTCTGCCATTCCAAGCAAATACTTCATGTGCTACCTTTAAACAATTCAAAAGCTATTATCTCTTATTTGTGTCAATGTTTTATAGCTCATGAGGAAGTATGTGGTGTTTTATCTTTCGATCTTGTCATTTACTTTTGACAGACTTTCACAATGAACTAGTGGCTTCATCCGCTTATCCAATAATTTTGCAAAAAGAGCTGGCAATGAGGTTCCCAGCCCCAATTAATTAACTTGCATTAATAATTCTCTTCACATGCTTTTCCCTGATCTATCAGTAAGCAACTTAATTTTGCAAATAGACACTCCTCCATGGTATGTGAATGTTGGAAGGCACCCGAGGATTCGGTTAGCCATGGCTTGTGTAAGCAAAAGGTTGGGAGGAGTGTCATCTATAAATAATGAAACTAAAATACATGTGTAAACAAAAGAGAAGAGGGATGATCTACCTTGCTGGTAGAGATAACGTCCTTCATGGGAGCCGCTCTTGAAAGTATGGTTGATAAGGTAGTTAGAGTACCCATTACCATTCGTTGACAACAACAAACACCTCTCAAAACTTTACTTTTATGCTCTCTATATGATTTCAAAACTTAAAAAGCTCTAGCACATGATTTAATCCCTGCTTCCTCTCGCGAAGGGCCATTCTTTTACTTTATGTTGAGTCAGTTTACCTACTTCTTTCTATCTTAGAAGCAAACACTTGTGTCAACTGTGTGCATTGATTCTTACATGTTTACCTATTGCACTTGTTATATTACTTTGTGTTGACAATTATCCATGAGATATACATGTTGAAGTTGAAAGCAACCGCGGAAACTTATATCTTCCTTTGTGTTGTTTCAAAACTTTCTACTAAGAATTTATTGCTTTATGAATAACTCTTATGCAAGTCTTATTGATGCTTGTCTT